>NC_056725.1:986204634-986519634 GCF_019279795.1 Protopterus annectens | reverse complement strand
TGCACAGCTATATCCTTTTATATGACTTATTTAATAACTTAGTTTATGATTCAATATAGTTGTGCTGCCAAGTGACTTGTTTTATTTTCTGCAATAGCTGCTGCAATGTGTGTCATTTCTACTTTTGTGTATCATACAGACACCTGTAATTCCATTTTAACTTGCTTTTCATTTAGGGCTGCCACCTTTTAACCGGGCCAAAGTGGAGTGTGGGTGTGTGGCTAATATGGTACTTGCCACGCCTCCTGCTATGACATCACCACAGGCATGTTTAAGGAAATGCAGTTATGGGTACAACAGAGTGAAGTTGTTACAGCTAACTGAGTCTCACAAACCATTGAAATTATTCATCTTTAACAGTAAAAGTGAAGCATTACTGCAGAAACACATTACTCAGTTGTAACAGCAAATAAACTTTAAAGGAAAAAACACACAGTAAAAATATCACACATTTCCACTTATAATAGAAGCAAACTATCTTGAAACAGCCACAACACCATGTACCTAGTAGTATCCCAAATGCACTACATTTATATATGAATGTGTCCCCTCAAAAAATAAAAAGTTATACACATTTTCATTTTAAAAGTTTAATGATGATTTCCAAAATCACTATAAAAATACCCAAAGTAGTATATCGTAACTTCTTGAAGACATTAAAAAATAGATTGCACATATTTCCACACAAGAAGTGCAAACTGTCCTGAAACATTTGTATGTGTAAATGCAAAGTGCCCTGAAATAGCTACAATTACAATAGAACTATATCACACTACGTTTATTTATGAAGATTGCCCCCACCAGAAAAAAATATTCTATACACACATTTTAGCCTTTAAAATTAATGTTTCCAAATCATCCCAAATCAAAACCACAATTACAGATTAAATTACACACACTTTTTATACCTTTAAAAACTTCTACTTGGAAGTCTCAATAAACCACTACACAGATTTAAATACTGTACAGTGCACCCCATTTCTCTCTAAACATTAAAAAGTTAAATTGAAATAAATATTGGAAATGCTGCATATCTGTAAGTCAAATGGTACACAGCTTACTTGCTCTAATGGCCTTACTGTGGTATGTGGCATTAATAAAACCTGCTAGAGGAACAGATTTGTCTTGCAGAGGTTACCACATTTTTGAAACAGACTCCCACTACATGTCAAGTAGAGCACCTCATTGACCCTCTTCAAATGCAATCTGGATGATAGGATGGGTCACAGTAAAGTCACCCCAGGGGTTCCACCCATGTCCCTCCTGGGCAGGGGTGATAGGTGCTGATCGTGGAAATAAGGGTAAAACTTGGCTAGGCTTGTAAGGGCCCTAGGGTCATTAGCCTAGTAACCTCCTATGATCCTATGAATGCAATATTCCCATTTTAAAGCTAGATCCATGAAATATTATTTAGACTTACTTACCACTACAGTCATAGTCTTTGCTGGGCTGTCTGGCTTCTTCATATTGGAGTGGCTGGCTGGCTTCTTTCCTGCCTGCTGGAGTGGCTGGCTGGCTTCCTCCCTGCCTGTTGGAGTTGCTGGCTGGTTGGCTTCTTCCCTTCCTTTTGGAGTGGCTGGGTGGCTGGCTTCCTCCCTGCCTGCTGGTGTGGCTGGCTAGCTTCCTCCCTGCCTGCTGGAATAGCTAGCTGGCTTCCTTCCTTCCTGCCTACCTGCTGGAATGGCTGGCTGGCTGTTTGGCTGGCTCCCTGCCAGCTGGAGTAGCTGGCTTACTAGCTGCAAGAAAGAAAAGACATGACAAATCCCATTCTTCTAGTATTCTAGTGTCTGTAGAAGTGCTAATAAAAATTGCTCTACAGCAGTGACATTTACAGGGCTCTTCCTGGCTCAATCCCCACCACCTTCAGAAGTTGCAGCCAATTACTGCACAACACCTGGATCTAACAGAGAGTAGCCCTGGCTGCAGGTCCAGGGTTGTATTTTTGGGTCCCCAGGAATAACTGCCAAAACAAAAACAACATCATTCAACATAATAATTACACACCTTCACAATAGAACAAACACCACATGTTCTACAAAAAACATCAGTTTTAGGTATAGGACTTAGGAGGAATTAAGAAGGGCAAAGAACAGAAAGGTAAGAATAACAATAACCAAGCTTCAACTGAGTGAGTGAATATTGCAGTGGTAGGTAATGGTCAAGTGAAAATGGCAGGAATTGGTCATTATTTTATACTGCTCAGGCTTGGGGCAACATTAAATTGGCATATATATTATATTTTACCTCAAATTACTTTTTGGTTAAAACTAACTTCATGGTTGTAGCGGGCATTTAAATATAAGTGTGTGAGTCTCTAAGTCTGTTTTTTGCCTCAAAATAAACCTGGGTGTAGATGGGAGGATGACATGGGTTAGGATATTATCTCGAAGTCAATGGATGAGCAACAATGCATGGAACAGCCAATTAATATTACACTGTTCTCCGAGGACATCCTATTTTTTTGCTAAAGTAATAACAATGTCAAGTTGTGCACACTGCTTTCATCTACTTTGCTGAGAGTGATGATAGGACAGAAGTTTTGATGACTGTCCAACATTGAATTGGTGGGTTGGGTTTGTCATTAATAGGCAGGCTTTATTGTTAAGCATTGTTGGTTAGTGAGGCAAAAAACACATGGTGTAAAATTAGGAAGGGACTGAAGGAGAAATGTAGTCTCTGCTACGCATGATGGAATACTAAGAGGTCTATTATACTGACCTTAGTTATGTACATACCTCTCAACTGTATTGAATTCCTCTGCATTTACTGGTTTTGAGGTCCAAATAATGGGGTGCCATGAATTCCTGAGTGGCCCCCTTTATTCCCGAATTTCCCAGCTTTATTTTACATTTTTTTCCTTGGCAATTTCCTGCTGATATCATCACGTGCAGAGGCATGCGCAATGACGTCAGCTTCGTGAGCAGCCTGCCAGCCTGTCGGAGTTCGACTGAGAGGTCAAGGGGTGTGACTATTGACTGACTGACTCACTGCAATTTATGTTTATGGGCAGCAGCAACATGCATGCATCTCAGACAGACTACAGGTCTGCAGAAGCTGAGTCAGTTTAGAGAGCAGCAACAGTGTTTTTTTTTATTTTTAATTAGTTTAGAGATACAGTGACAGTTGGCAAGGCTACCCCATCCATTTCATAGTACAGCAACATAGATTCCCCAGCTCCTCCAGGTAAGGAAAGGAAAAACAAACAAGACTATTGAAGCACTTTTGCTGTTTCTTCTTCAAGGACTTTTGTGTTGGAATCATTGCTGCAGTATGTATAAAATGCCCCAAGTAGGATTACCTAGGCTCAAACCCTGCACCTTGTGTACAAGGGGCAAAAGCCCAAATTCTCTACCCATACCACCACTTAAGAGTCAAGGAGTTATTTTATGTAACTCTTTTGTTAACAAATAAATACTATGCTGTTATATGCATGGTATAGACTGTGGGGTCGCACAAAGAAATTATGGTACATGCGAAAAGGAAAGTAACATTTATATTTAGTGTTCAATATGCTAGAATCACATGAAATGAGATGCATAGTTTCAACAGTAGCAACATAACCATGTTTTTCTTTACTTTTGGGTGATCAATCACAGCTCTATACCCAGAATCTTTCTTTGTATTCTAGTTTGTTGCAAAAAATAAATTGTATCACTAATATGGTAAAACACAATCATTGGATGTAAGCACAGGATTATATCAAAATAAATAAAACAATGTTGTATTAGTTGGTGTTTAAAGAGATACAGAGATCAAGTCATATTTTGCAGACTGAACTAATCCTTGAGCATATCTCTCAACTGTCCAAAGTTTCACAGAGTATCTGGAATGTTTGGCTCATACTTTTGGTCTGTGTTTCTCTTAAAATTTGTGGTTTTCTGCCAAATCAGTGAGAAGCTGAGAACTGATTTCACTAAGTAATTATAGCCGTTTAAGCTTTAGTCTTCTTATCTTTCAGGAAACGCATGATAACACCAAAACATTTTATTTTAGCAACTTTCTAAGACTATACAGGCAATGTTTAAAATGTGTCCCATCCCACTCCCTGGTTTTGCCCCCCCCCTCAATAAATGTTGCCTTTTTCCGGATTTCTTGTGCTGCAAAGTTCTTCAGGGGAACAGACATTTAGTGCTGCTCATGCCGCAGCTGTATACATTGTTAGTAGCACAACAGGTAGTGTCCTTACTTTTAATGCAGAAAGCTGTGGGTTCTACTCACACAGTATGTAGTTGGATTACTGCACTGTGTTGTGCTTTTAAAGGGAGTGGATGCTGCAGTCCTGCAAATGTCCTCCTTTGGCAGAGATACCTAGTAATTATGAACCTGTTATCAGTTTGTCATCCATTCCCTATTGCAATATTACTAGCTTATCATTTTTTAATGTAAAAAACTATCCTACTTTATCTCTGCTAAGATTTCATGTAAAATTGTAATGTCAACCCTATGTTATTTCACATTGTAACAAATCTAACAGGAATATGCACCAATGGATTTTTCTTATTTGAATTAACTTGTGTGTGTGTGTGTGTGTGTGTGTGTGTGTGTGTGTGTGTGTGTGTGTGTGTGTGTGTGTGTGTGTGCGTGTGTGTGTGTGTAAATTTACATTTTGCTTTTTTGACTGTATTTTCACTCAATCATGGATTTTTTTTGTCATGTTGTGTAATACATCTTTCTTCAATAGTATTACATAAATGTAAAGTCATTGTCTTTATATTATATTGTTGTTCAGGGACTCCATTAAAAATGGGATCTTCTTGGCTCAGTGGACTATCCCGATAAACAAACTGTAAAATAAAAATAAATAAATAAATAAATAAAATGTAACAGGCAATTTATTCTTCAAGGGCAACAGATACTTTATTTGTAGATGAAGCAATGAAATATAAAGTTGTTTTCTAGCAGCAACCTCTTCATTAGTTACAGATTTATTCAATGTGGAATTATTTAGATGACTTTTACTTCTGCAGAGATTGTGCATAATTACTGATATTGGTGAATTGTAATGACAGAAGTTTGAGTAGACTTTTATGATGGAAATGTTCTGAATTGGGTAGTTTTGTCATTATTATTGGTTCATAGATTTTGTTTCATTGCTTACTGGAAAAACATTCAAAACAATAAATTTAAAAAGCACTCTAACAAGTGTGCTGTATTATACAAGGAATATAATTTAATACAATCAGGAAGGTGTATCAAAGAACACATATATGCTTGCATAGTCCTAAATCATGTGTGTAAGGGGCCTATGATTTGAAAACAGCCTAAAGGTAATCTTTATCCGCCACTGGCCAGATGCATTTTCTTTGAATGTGGGTTTTAATGCTGCTTCAATGAATGTGAGTTTCAAGGGCAGAGAAGTTTTAATGACTTAACATTAGTCTGTTTTCATTCTGAGACTGTATTGCTTTGTTTAATAGATGTCTATTAGTGTGTGTGCTATAAAATGTAAAATAAAAGTTGTAAATGAAATCCAAATAGTCATTGAAGCAGTATGCACATTACAGTGTTTATGGTAAATGGGGAGAAATAGACAAGTAATGGGACATTGGAATGGCTGCAGGGGGGAGGGCTGTGTATGGGAGGGCCCATATTTAACCATGATTTTGTGAGGGGGGGTGCAAACTCAAAGGCAGTCCTGGGTGGCACAAAATCTAGCTATGGCACTGATCAGTAGGCCATGGAGAATGACAGACTTTTGCAGGTCCTAGCAAACTACAATATTCTTTAAATAAGATTAGAATATTGCCTACCATTAAATGCCCGGCTTTTACCACAAAACGCACAACAATTAGCATAGACACTAATAGACTACCCAGCACTCAACTCAATCCTACAAATATATGTTCCTAACCGAACACTAAGATCCTCTTGCAAACAGAACCATAACAAAACTCAGCAAAACAGCTGGACAATGTCTGTACTCCCATAGCATTGCCAAATTATGGAACAACTTACCATCCCAAACAATTCAAATTGACCACACAAATACCTTTAAGACAGCACTAAAATCACACTACCTTAATAATCCATCCTGCAACTGACACAAATAAACCACCTTAAAAGAGCCCATTAACTAAATATTAGGATTGTGCAACATACAATAATCAGTCCTACAATCTTTATTATACCTAATGATGCAATATTTTTCCTTTACTCACACAACAGATGGTACTGTTTGAATGTCCATACTGTTCTACATGTCTAATTTTTATTCTAGCTGTCCTTAATAACTCCTAATGCATATTAATGTAAACTCTGTGCTGTGTTGAATTGTACTATCTCCGTCTCTTATATCTGTAACATTTGTTAAACTTATGTTAAACTCGTCAACTTTGTAATTCCTGTGGAGCTTTTCTCCCTAGGCTTCCACTGAAAATGGGTTTCTGATCAAGTGGTCTTTCCCGGTCAACAAATGTCAATAAATAAATAAACAAATAAATAAATACTGCAAGTCACCAAAAACAAAATTGTGGGGTTCATCATCTCCTCCCTTCCCAGTGAACATCATTGCTACACATTTCCAAAAAATGATTACCATTTACTATAGGAGATATTTTTTTTGTGGAAATATCTGACTTCTAAATTTTATAGGAGAGTTGCTGTGCACATTTGCAAAGTAAGTTTATATTTAAATTTACCTCATATTCGTTTAGAGACAACATGGAAACTAAACTACTGAGACTTCCCTTTAATCTTTACCACTAATGAAAAAACATTTTCTAAAATTGTCCCTGAATCTTGTAAAAATGTATCTCAGAAAATTAGATAAAGTGTGAATAGTATCATTTAAAAAAAAACAGCTACTGACAATGTTAGTACAGGGGCCTAAATGTGTTTCAAAGGTAATGTTTTGTATGGATAATATTGCTCTAGATTGCTTAAACATTTTCCATAGAAAATATTGTTTCATAACATTGATCTTTGTAGAAATTTTATTGAATGCATTCCTAGTATTAGCTAAATCCATATAGTCTAAGGTATTACAGTTATATTTGAATTCAATCAATTGCTGCACTTCTCTACTTTGGAAGAACTGATTGCATTTCCCAAAAAGCGCTTAGTCTGTAAATCTACCTATCTGATGTCTTCCTCTGTGTAAATCCAGCTCATTTATTTTCTGGCTGTAGAAGGCTGAGGCAGTTAATTTTGTTTTTATAAAAGAAATTTGTATTTTAGTTTTGCAGTTTGCACAAGTTCAAAGTTTGATATAAGTTCAAATATTAATATAAATAAAAATACTATTCGATTTATTTTGTGTTTCATGATCATATTTTGTCTGTGCTTCAGTTGTCATTTAAGTTGGTATCCCAGAATTTCATGGGAGTGGGTGGGGTTACATAATTATATATTCAGATTTTATGTTAATCAGCATACAGATTTGCACCTATTTTTCATGGTCCTTTGTCCAGATTTTTGATGTTTCCAGGTTGACAGGTATGGTTATATAAATGGCGTAAATTGTTTCAGTGTCCTGACCCGTTGGCAAGGAAAACTAACTTGAATTTTTGCAAGTTTTGTAAATATGTAATTGGAGATTCTGGCATGGTTGCAAATGGAGTAAAGTTAAATAATTTATTTATATTGATAGTCTAATATCTTTGAAATATTGTGTCATATTTTGCAGCACTCATGGTGATAACATTTGAAATGTTTTCGTTGTTGATAGGTAGTACTGTTGTAATAAATATCTTCATACTATGTGTATATTTAAATAATGTTACTGTTTTTGAAGCGAAAAGTCACCCACTAGAGCTGGGCTGTATGTGCGCTGTTAAACTTTGTTCACGTTAGTAATGATACCTCTACAGAGATGCTACCTGGGCCATTAAATGTGTGGATGTGGAGAATAAGAACTGTGCTGCAGAGAGTTCTTGGCTGGTACCAGTCCAATGGAAATAGTGAGCTGAAGATGATGTCTCTTTTGGCTGGTCACGTAGCTATGTAACAGGGAAGAGATTACACCATTGACTTTGGATAGGTCAACTGTATAATAACCTTTATTCTAAAAAATTTAGAAAGAGTCTATTCATTAGTTTTTTGTGTAGATTTCATAGTTAGCATGTGAGAAACTTCAGACAGGTTGTAGCTATTGCTGGAGTGTTTATCCTGGGGTTACCCACCCTTCCTGTTTACATCTAGCATGTAAATGTGGGTTGTCTAAAGTAAATGTGCTGCTCCATTTGTAAAATGCCTTATCTGCACTATGTAAACAGCAGGCTGCAGCATTTGAAAGTGAGCTAAGTGATGTCAGCCAAATCTGCTGATTATAAAAATTCCCTCTTCAGACAGAGTTCAAGCAGCAGGGTAGACCACAGAACTCGACAGGATCTTCGGAATTCACTCACTAACAAAACGTTGCATTTTTAAAAAAAAATTTTTGCAAAGCCAGAGTGCTTCATTGTAGGGGAAATAGGGAGGAAGAAGAACAGCGCTTGTTATACTAGATTAGAGTGATTATTATCAGTGACAGATATCATATAGAGAAAATTGCGGTCACCGGTCAGTCCGTGGATTAACAGTGAAGGGTACTTTTTGGCTGTCTAAGGGTTTTTTTGTATTTTATTTTATTTTTTTTTTTTGATAATCAGTTTGGCTTCCCCACCCCCTTCACCAATTGCAGCCAATTGCTGCATGATTTACAACACACCTGGCCCTAATAGGGAACAGCTATGCCTCATTGGCTGCAAGTCCGGGTTGGTCACAATTGGTGACATAACTGAATTGCAGTGGAAAAACCAGAAGCTTTTGCATTTTTTCCATGACAATTCAGCATGATATTGAAAAGCAGGACTTTTAACATCCAACTGCTTTACAGAGCAGGCAGTAGGATGAGATAACTCAACCCATAAGTGTTCTGCTGTAAACGGGATCGGAGGTAACCCTATTTTCATTTACTCTAATTACTTAATTAGGTGATTTTTTTGCACTAAATAAAAACTGTAGCAAAGTCAGTTTTATGTTACAGGACTGAATACATTTCTGGTGGTCTGTTGGTTATTTGGCAAATAGCAATAAAACTTCAAAAGTTGACAGAGAATCTACAAGATGCAATAATTTAATGAAGATCTGCAGAAGAAAAGAAGCTGCTTTTGTAAGCTACCTTTAAGAAAACAGATTATTTGAAGAGATATTCACATTATTTTGTGCAGATAGTCTGAAATTTTCAGTACCATCATTCTGATTGAGATTCAAGATAAGAGCCTGCTTCCCCTCATGTTAGCAATTGTATAAGTAATATTTTATGTACAGGTTTATAGATGAAAACTAGTCAATCAGTCTGCAGATTATGTGCCTAGCCATTAACCAGGCAGAGACTAAAAGAGAGAAACAAGCCCTGTCCCTGTGAGGTAAACATCTTAACTATTATGCCAATGGCCAAAACTAGTCAAAATTTAAAGATATGAAAATTTGCAACAAATGACATCAAAATACAACATTACAATATTAGAAAATCTTACAAAACATATAATCAAAAGGGCAGAAAAATACAGAAGTGTAGGAGAATACTTAATAAGATACTTAAGAGATCTTTCAACTATAGCCTAACGAAAGTTGGTACTAAGTTCAAAACTAAACCATACTATTTATATAAGGAGTTATAATGTAAGCTGTCAGATCCAGTAAATGAAAGGGCGCAGCTCAACATAATGATGAAAGTCAATCAAGAATCAACAGAATTATCAAAAAAGAAAAAAGTAACTACAGATATTTTCTAAATTTGGTAAAATATTCTGAGATTCTCTCATATCTTTATCAGCTTGTGTTTTCTTTTTCCATCCCTTTGGGCAGTTAAATATGATGACATGTTCCAAGCTATTGTTCTTAATATACCTAAAAGTGAAATTACATTGGCAACTCCATGGTCTCACTAGACAAATGAACCAAACCAGTATCAAAATGTTATAATAACCTGACATTTCTCCTTATAGTCACTGGCTGACATCCATCCACCTTTTAAGGTCCTTTTTATCTCAAACAGTCAAGTGACATGCACAGTGCCACCTTGTCTCTGCCATGAATGTTAATTTCCTTTGACCGAAATCTGCAAATCTTGGGGTGTGCTAAATTGCTAAGGATGACGACCCTAAGAATGCTACTCCTTTTAAGCGAGGGAGGGTAATTCCAAATGTGAATTACCTATGTAAGGGTACATCCAGCTGTGCTTTTGTAAAAATATGTTTGGGCCTTACCTCTTGATTATCAAGCTTGGCCCATCTCATGATAACAAAATGTCATTTTTTTCCACAAAATCACTCAGTTGCCAACTCTATGGTCTCACTACACAAATGAAATAAACCATGTTAGCCTTTTCAACCATCTTTTCAAACACAGTCATGTACAAGAACAACCACTTTAACCTCTTTGCTATACATCACATTCAATCCTTATATCAAACTTTTAAAATTACCAGACTTTTTTTCCAGTAGTAACTGGTTGGTATCCATCCACCCTTTCTGGTCCTCTTTTTTTCTCTCAAACAACTGGGTGGCATACACAGTCCCAGCTTGGCTCTGCCATGAATGCTAATTTTTCTTGATCAACTTCTACAACCCTTGTGGTATTCAAAATTGCCTGAAATTTGCAACAAAAAAGCAGCAAGAAAGAAAAAAAGGTGTTTGTGGGGGGTGGGGGAGGGGAGGCAAGGACAAAACAGCCCACTCTTTTTTTTTTTCTTTTTTTAATTTTGTTTTGTTATAGGTACTCTCAAATGCACAAACCCAACTGAAAATGAAACAAAGCTCAGCCTAGCTTGTTGAAGTGAACACCATCACGTAACAGAAATCTAGATAGATCCGGGTGTTCAATTAATAAAAAAATAAAAACAATTTGTTAAGCTGCTCTGGAAATTCTGTTATTGGAAAACTGCTGTACACTTTCAATTACAGCTTGCCTACTAGCCTCCTTCCATTGTGGCCTCAGTATAATGGCCGACCAAATTAACTGCATATGCGGGAAACTGAATGACTAAGTGTAAATCTGGCAGCATCTCTCTGAGAAGAATGCATTTTAGCATGTAACCTAGGTCAGCATTCCCCAGGTTAATTATTAGACAATCAGGTAATCTTTTCAATCCGTATTTCACTGATTGGTAAAAGCTGTAGCCATGTCAAACCAGGGTCCCCTTACCACACTACAATCCAGATTTATTCCAAGATTCAATCCATTATGTCTGGCTGTCATGCTAGAGGATGCTTGACAGATGAATAAATGGCCTTTGATCATACGTAGGTGGGTACCTACATGGGGGAAAATAATATCAATAATAATAATAATAACAATAATAATAATAATAATAATACATATATATATATATATATATATATATATATATATATATATATATATATAAGCAATTTACCTAATGTATGTTAAGAGGGCATCAGACTTCCATCTGCCAGTATGTTTTGTTAACTATACAGATTTCCCTTCCCTAGCCAGATCCGTTGCCTGGCATATTTTTATTCAGTATTGAAATTGCTTTTGCTATGGTCAAGAGTTGCCCATTCATTGTTTTGACAACTAATTCTTCACTGAATCTTGTCCAATTCTGGTTTTATTGACATCACCCAGACTACAGAATAAGATCCTGGAATATTGCATTTTTGTTAAACAAATTGTTGTCCGAGGCCCATTTGACCAGATATAGATTTCTTTAGCCACACTGTTACTGCTGTCTTTGTAACCTCTGTACATCAAAGAGATAGTAATAATTCACTGACCCTAAATGCTCCAGCATAAAGCCAGGTGACTTGGGTTGCCCAAATGTCTAGGGAATAGAAATCATTAACTTCTGACATTGCACCTTCCATCTCCACTACCAGCAATTAAGTCCCTATTGAGAGCTGAGCATCTTTTATTCTCCCTTGCAAATGGCTCCAAATAATCACCACCCTGTTTATCAACCAATGATATTCTACATTAGGAAGGTATAAACATTTTGATAACCATCCCAATGTTGCAATTTGTATTCTTAGTGAATTGAGGGAATCTGTTAATAAACACCTGTACAACAAATAGCATGCAATAACTTCTATAGATGATTTTCTATGGTTAGCTGGTAGGAGTAGGTAAAACTTAAATTTGTGTACCTCTGCTTTATAAGCTAATCTAGTATTCATCATCATCATCATCATCATCATCATCATCATCATCCTCAGCCTCCTTTTTCCCATTTTCTACACGGGGTTAGTGTGTCATGTCAACTGTTACCATCTCTCTCTCTCTCTCTTTAATGCCACGCTCATACCTTCTTTGGCACTCATGCCTGACTGTCACCAGTCTTCTGTCCCAAAATCCATCCACCTCTTTACTGGACACCCTTGTTTCCTTTTGCCTTCATCCTGTTTGTCCCAAATCTTCTTCACCTGGATGTCTTCTGCTTTTATTTGCATGTACTCAAACCACTGTAATCTGTTCTCTTTTACCTTTTCTGCAACTGGAGCTACTTCAGCTTCTGCCCTTTTGTCCTCATTTCTTTGTGTGTCCCACAGTGTACATCTTACCACCCATCACAGGCACTTCATCTCCATCACTTCTATCTTCCTCAACTGCTCTGCCTTTACTACCCTGGTCTTTTTGACTTATTTTGCATTTTTCTGTCATACACTACACCTGAAACGTGGTACTTCTGTTGATAGCATTGATCTCCTCTTTCAAACTTCTCTTTTCCTTGGCCAACCTTCCCAGGTACTTCAAGCTGTTAACTTGTTCCAATATTTTCCCTTCTAAGTCAATACTCATCTTCTCCAGATTTCACCCATTTGTTGCCATTACAACTGATTTATCTGTACTCATTTTCATCCCCATGTGCCTTCAGTTTTGCATTCTATTTCCCTATCCTTTGCTGAAGTTTTTGCTCAGAGTCTACCTGTAATGGCACATCATCTGCATACAGAAACTATGTTGATCTGTTTTCTCCAACATATTTGCTAATGTAGTTCATCACCAGAATGAACAGCAGTGGGTTCAGAGCTGAGCCCTAATGCACACCCAGTCCCGATGGGAACCCCGCTGTGAGTCTGACCACTGTTTGTGCTTTAGTCAGTGGGTACTTGTACAAAGCTTGTACTAATTCTACCAATGTTTCTGGGACTTTGACCCACCACAGGACTGCCCAGACTGGCTTTCTTAGGACCTTGTCACATGCTTTCTCAATGTTCAGGAATGTCCATTTGGACTCTTTCCTCATTTCTAGCTTCTTCTCAAGTATCTGTCTCACTGCAAACATTGGGTCAGTTGTGCTGCATCCTGATCTGAATCAGAACTGCTCATCTCCCATCTTAGTTTCTACTTCTCTGCTTATTCATTTATAAGTCACTTCATCCAGAAATTTCATGCAATGTGACAGGCGTTTGATACCTCTGTACTGCCTTTAGCTGTGAATGTCCCCTTTGTTCTTGAACACTGACACATGTATGCTTATTCTCCAGTCATCTAAGATACACCTTTTTTCTCCACACTGCTATGAGTATCTTCAGGAGCCATTTCTCCCTTATCTTACCCAGCATCTTTATCATATCTACTGTGACCTCATCTGAGCCTTCTGCTTTCCCTGACTTCATTTTTCTTAGTGCTGTTCTGACTGCTTTTGTGGGCTTCTCCTCTTCTCTCATTATAAGCTGTGTCTAGGGCAATACAGCTTCTGTAGGGATTTCTTCATTCAGAAGCTACTGTAACTACTTCTACCATTTGCCTTCGATGTCCTTTGGACTGATGAGCAGGTTATTGCTGGTATCCCTTAAGAAGGATGTCTGTCTTCTTCATCTTTCAGTCTTTGCCTTGCAACCTATTCTTTATGCCATCTACTGAATCACTTTCCAGAACTGGTTGTGTGACTCTGTTGCCTTGTTCTTTGCTATTGCAACTCATCTCTTAGCCTTTTTATTAGGCAACTAGTCTTCCTTCTTAACCTGGTCCAACTTTTCTATCTCCCAGTTTTTTCTGCACTTCTTCTTTCTTCTGATGACTTCCTGGAATTCTGCATTCAACTACCAGCTTTCCTTATGTACCTTATTTCTATACCTGGCTCAGATGCATATCTGTTCTCTAGTCCTCATACATTCTGTTTTGTGACACTGCCATTCTTCTTTAACTCCACCTATTTCCCCTTCTTCCTAAGGTGCTAGTGTCTTGAGTAATTCCCTGAACAATGCTTTCTCTCCAGTCACCTTCCAAGTCTTCTGTCTGGTCTCTGTTGATCTTAGAGGCTTCTCTGACCACTGTTTGCAGCTGATTGTGGCAACCAGTGGTTTATGCTGTGGGGTGACTTTTTCACTGGGGATGATTTTGCAAACAATTAATTGGGTCTATATCATAACCGCAAAAGCTTGTTTCAGCGAATACATAAACGTCGACACATATTGCGTGAACAGTGAATACACTGAATGCCCTAAACTGCGAAATTCAAAATCTTGAAATGGCATAGTTGGCTCTTCTGCGGTATAGCTCCATAACGGAAGTGTGCGATAGTTACAGACCTTAGGGTTAGGGTGCGGGTTAAGGTAAGTGCATACATGGTAGCATATGCAAGCTTTATTTTAGGGTTAGAAGTAGGGTTTTGGTTAGTGTATGTATGGGGTTTATTTATTTTGTTTGGGTGGGTAGTATGTAGTGAGTGGTGGGGTTGGCCAACTATGCCGGTTTGAGATTTTGAATTTCGCAGTTTAGGGCATTCCATGTATTCGCAGTTCACGCAATATGTGTCAACGTTTATGTAATCACTGAAATGGGCTTTCACGGTTATAATATAGACCCCAGTTGATTTACCCCATTCCCTTTCCTTACAAGGAGGAAGTCTACCTGAGTTCCATGTTGGCCAGTCTTGTATGTGATCTTGTGACTGTCTCTCTTTCTGAACCATGGCCATTTGCCAGACAGAAATCTAGAATGGCTTCTCCTTCTTTATTTCTTTTGACACACTCATGTGGACCCAGGCACTCCTCATATCCTCTTCTTGCTATCCCATTATGAGGATCCAGGTCACCCATTATCAACACCAATTCCTATTGTCCTGCTTTATCTAGTAGGTCATGCAACTGCTATCTGAATGCACTTTTTCCTCACAATCACAACCCTGCTATGGGGCATAGACTGAGATTATGAATACTGCCCTATTAGTAGGCTGGAATTTCATTGCCATGAATCTGTCAGTAATTCTGATGACATCACTTACTGTCTTCTGAAGCCTGTCCCTAACCACAATTCCCACACCATTTCTAGCCTGTCCTCCTCCTCAGTAGGAAACTCTGTATATCCCAAGCCAAGTGGATCTGCTGCATCACCCTTCCATCTTATCTACTTGATACATAGGATGTCCAGCCTCATCCTTACCATCATGCCATCCACTTCCAAGCTCTGTACAGTCAGCAAGCCTACATTGAGTGTAGCAATTCTTAATTCATGTTTAGCAGCTTGATTGGTATTATGTCTAGCTTTTGCTCAACAGAGCTATCCCAGGTAACCCAGTTTGAGCAATTGGACAGCAGCCAGCCAGTAGCTTATGGACCCAGGCTGCTTGGCTTTATGGTGGGCACACACTGCCAAGAGGGGCTCATACATCCATTACACCAGTAGCATGGGTCCGTGGTGTAGGTCACAGTAGGCCAGGTCCTCAACCCACTAATTACTGGCAAATACCCATGCCCAATTTGCAACATTAGTCAACAAGACTGAATCAACTAGATCTTGGTATCCCCATTCCAAAAATTGCAAATGAAGGGCATCATTAATCTTCCTCAATAAGCCAAATTTGCTACAGAACTGGAATAGGTAATTGCTGTGTCTCTGGGCCAAAATTTGAAATCTGTAAAACTTGACATGATAAACTATTAGTTATTCTATTCTTTACACCAGGGATGCATTTTTTTGTAAAAGTTAAATTAATATTTAGACTAAAAAGTACCAACAGGCATAATAAAGACTGCACTCTGTTTGAATGAGAAGTCCTACTCTGCAAAGCCTGTACTTTTGCTTGGTTGTCTGAATTGATGATTAGCTTCTGGTCTTTAAATTGATCTTGCCGTATGTAAATGGGAGTTCAAATGAGCAGAATTTCTAAGTGTAATTTCTTTTCTGACTATGGCTGGCAAGTGAGATGGCCATTCTACTTCAGACCATCTCCCTTTTATATATTATCATCTTTCTGTCGAAGCTGCAGTATCTGTGTAAAGCTGGAGTGAAACAGGCAAAACACAATCTATCTGCCATAGTGAGGTCTCATTCAACTGTCTCAAAAAAGCCTTCCACAACTACAAACTATGTCTCAACATTTTAGGAATGTACACCCAATGGTGTTTCTGCTTAAGCCCCCACCCCCCACCTAGTATGTTTGCCGGGAATCTTGTAAAAGTTATATCAAGGGAGCTAGATCAGCACACAAAATTAAGGAGTCCCAATAGCGACATTACTTGACTAATCCTTCCTTTTTTTTCCTTTAAGAACTCATCAAGGGCTACCTTTAGCCATTCCAAGGTCTTACTGAGCAGTCAAAACATGAATTGGGGACATCAGTATTTAAACCTAAGAATATCAAGCAGTGACTAGGACCTTCTTTTTAATCCAGTGCTGGTGGCATACCTGGCATATCACATAGTTCAAAAAATGTTTTATCCCTTCAACTACCCCTTATTCACCCTCTCCTGTGACCAGAAAATCAATGAGATAATGTATTACAGTCTGCTTGGTAGCTCTTCCTTGCCACCATCAGTGCAATATTGTGATGAATGACTCAAAAAGAGTACATGCTGTAAAACATCCCTTTTCCACTACCCTGTCAAAGCACAAAAGGCCTTTAAAGGAAAAAAAAAACATGCCGTCTTGCTTTCACATGGGAAGCAATAGAAAAGCTGATTTAATGCAATTTGTCTAACCAATGCTCTTTAAATTTGCACATGATAAAGAATGCATCATTCAGAGCTGTGTATTTTACTTGGGAGTCTTTTTTTGCTAATAAAATCATTAAGAATGAATTCCACTTAAGAGGAGAGGTGGTGGAGGTGACAAAATGTTCCCTCTATTTTCATAGGAGCCAGCTCTATTGGTGATGCTTTGTTATGCTCTCAGAGCAGTGTACTAAAAGGGCCTATCATTCCACCAGCATTTAGCTCCTTCATTAGGATGTTTTTGACTACATCGTCTCTCCCATATAATGATTGCACATTCTTTACAATTGAATTATTGTGAAGACGATGTCATTTCAATGAAAATCTGTCATTAAAACCTTGTAACAAAAAATTAAATTGTGTGTTTGGTATCCTGGAGTACTCTTTCAATTCTTGTGCAAGTTCTTTTATTTTTATGGGTGACTGGTATATATTAATAATATTGCCCTCATTGCCCATAAATGTTTTCTTGTGATGAAAAGAGTCTCTCCCTTGAAAAGATCCTTGTGGCCTTAGGGAAGAGAATTTCTCATTACTCTGTGCCCCCAAAATAGGTCTTGATTGACTCCTCTTTGTCAAATACTAAAAGATGGATTGGATTTGCCTCATCGAAAACAAGTATGTACAAAATGACAGGCAATCCATAGGCACTTTCCACTATTGAAAGCACAACGTGATTTGGGTGCTTGGTTATCAAAGTTGCTATCCCAGTTGTTAGATGGACGCCTATCTAACATGGAGATCAACCAAGAATAAGAGTGAAATTGACCCCCATGAAACCTTTACTGGCTGCTTTTAGCTCCCTAAATCTTTGATCATACACCAAGGTATGTCTCCTCAAATGTGGTGAGCCTATACAGGTATAACCAATAATGATTACCAAGTATGAAATTAAGGATAGTGTCTGCTAAGGATCATTTTTTATAGTTACTGCCATGAATATGAGGAATTCCACAACCCATGAGTTCCAGTTTTTCTGAACTTGTTTGCTGGTTGTCTTTTTCTCTAAAGCAGCAATAGCTGTCATTAAATCTTTGGATCCTGACTTCTTCACTTTTAGGATCATTTGGATTCTATTGCTGTGTGTTAATTCAGATTTATCTATGTAATCCCCTCAAATTAAATTTTCTTTAATAGCTTTTTGAATATGCACCATTATGTGTCCCCCCAAGGGAAGTATGGCTCACTGTCAAACTAGAATCTAGCATTGTCTGATAACATGAGGATAACAATGTGGTGAGCCTATCACTTCACTCATTGGTACTATCTGTAAGTCCTGCTGTTTTACCTTTCTTACTGTTTGTGTTTTGGCCTTGGTGATAAATCTATAAGTGTTCCTTGTACCGAGGCTACTCCCCACTCTCTTTGCTCATTTGTAAAATCATATCCTTTCTCTGTCAATCAGTCAAATAATCTGCCCTTGATGGCTTCAGGAATTGGCTATAGGAACTTTTTCTAAATACTCCTCCTGTGTTTGACTTGAGATAAACTCAGCTTTTTTATCAATTATATTGTCTGCACCAGACCTGACAGTTCTCTTCTCTCTACTCTATAGCAGGATTGGTCTATGTATGTATTTTGGATACATAGTCAACAGACTTGTGAGCAATTTGTCTTCACATTTTAGCAGGAGTTCTGACTGATTGCGATCCATCTACTTTTACCACCCCCCCCCCAGTCATGGGCAAAACTGAGACTGGCACATCTTCTGCTTCCAGTTCATCTTCTACTTTGGAGGTCATTCTCACCCAACAGTTCTTCATTGTCTGCAGATTAATTGAATCTAGAATAACATAAACAAGCTCTGCGTTAGTGACACATAATTTCAAAATAGAATTTCTGGCCTGAAAAATATTTTACACAGACACACACACACACACACACACACATATATATATATATATATATATATATATATATATATATATATATATATATATATGGCTACTATCAAAAAGAAGAATGAAGATGCTCTGCCGATGGAAAATTGTAAGACAGATGTTGGATTTTCCATGTTGCTGAGCATTTCATTTTCAAAAGTTCATATAAGTGAATGCTACTGTGAATTCACGGATATGAACTCAAAGTACTCCACAGAGATCAGCGAACAATGCAGTTTGACGCATTCATCCCTTTCCTCACTGTAGTGTGAGCTCAGAGTTGGAATATAAGCTTAGGAGGAGATGTGGGGGTGCAGAAGGGATATGCGGGGGGGGGCTTGCCCTCCTGCAAAAATGTGATGTAAGGTGTAGGAGTTTCACTTACCTGAGCTCCTATACTGACGTCATATACTCTGTTCAGCGAAAATGTCGAATCTGCTGAATTCATTCAACAGATTTAACATTTTGTCCTAATGTACATTTTCACTTTCACTGTTAAATTCAGTGTTATGTATGGGAATTTCTTTTAATGATGACATTTTTATAGTAAACCTATATATATATATATATATATATATATATATATATATATATATATATATATAGATAGATAGATAGATTTACTGGAAAGGCTCACCCAGACTCTGCCACAATTTGCTGTGAGTAAAAGATTAGTTTTCTTTTTTTATTTATTGCATTTTGTATTACTTTATTGCTTTTTTCTATTTTGTATACTGTGATTTGCTTTCTTTACACTGTGTTTTACTTGTTGTCTGCTTTTAACTGCATATTAAAACTTGAATAGAGACCACAGTTCTGTCTCTTGTCAGTCAGACAGAGAGTAGAACAGGTCAATTAAGGAGACACATAAGTTAGAACTGGTCAGTTAAGACTAATCATCTGTAAACTGAGGGGGGTGGAGCTAGGAACTAAGCTTTCTATTTTAAGGGGTAAAATAAAACATTTCAGAGCTTTACTTGAAAAGGCTCACACATACTTTACCAGAGTTTGCTGTGAGGAAAAGGTTTGTTTGCTTTTTATTTCTTGTATTTCATATTACTTTATTGCCATTTTCTATTTTGTATACTGTGATTTGTTTTCTTTACACTGTGTTTTACTTGTATTCTGCTTTTAACTGCATATTAAAATTTGAAAAGAGACCACAGCTCTGTTTCTTGCGAGTCAAACAGAAAATAGAACAGGCCAAATAAAGAGTCACACATAAGTTAGAAGATGTCAGTTAAGGTTAATAATCTGTAAACTGAGGGAGTAGAGCTATGAACTAAACTTTCTATTTAAGGGGTAAAATAAAACATTTCAGAGCTTTACTGGAAAAGGCTCACCCAGACTCTGCCATAGTTTACTGTGAGGGAAAAGTTAGTTTGCTTTTTATTTTTGTATTTCGTATTACTTTATTGCCTTTTTCTATTTTGTATGCTGTGTTTTGTTTTCTTTACACTGTGTTTTACTTGTATTCTGCTTTTAAATGCATATACAAACTTGAAAAGAGACCACAGATCTGTCTCTTGTGAGTCAGACAGAAAATGTTCACACCCTTCCACCCTGTCACTTTTGGGTTCTTAAACACCACTGTCTTTCTAGTTGCCTGCCCCTTATGTTAATTTGACCATATATATCATTTTCTCTCTGTTTTTACTGGATGGTGTGAGTAAGCACAACATTATCATTTTGTGAAATCACTCCCCTTCAACTATTTTAATTTATTGGCCATCCTACTCTGTTCCATAGTACCAGAATGCGAAGCTGTCCACCCCTTTCAATCTATCTTGCTCTTATAAAAATAGTTACTCTCCACTAAAACTTAACTTTTAGACAGGTAACGCTTAAGTTACCCACTTTCATATCTAACTGCTTAGTGCACACTGCAGTGTTTGGGAGAAACCATTTTTTTCATCTTACCTTTAAGTATCTATTACAAGACCACCAGTTATTGGAGAGCTCACATTCTTCCTCTCAGTAGTCATCTTGGGATTAGTGCTTCTGTTTTATCCTGGTGAGAGAAGGAGTACAGAGACATTATTTCCTGGAGACTGCTGATTACCAGAAAGCCTAATAACTGTTTTATAGGTGACAGCTTGTAATCTGTTCTTATATTCTGATCCCGGTGAGAGTAGGAGCAGAGCACATTGATCCCTGACTCTTTCTGGTTGGAGAGTGAGTGTCTGTGCTTAACATACCTGATTGGTCTGGTTGCTATTCAAGGCATCTACCAGAAAAAGGCTACAAGCCTACAGACCCTTGCATCATCTGGGACAAGACTGTGGCTCACCAAAAAGGCTGTGGCCTGCTGTTCGTCTTGTGATTGGTGCTAACATTTTGCTTCTGGTGAGAGAAGACGCAAAGGGGTATTGTATCCCAACAAAGTGAAGCTGTAGTGAGACCTACAATAGTATTAGCCTTGCAGTAGCCATTCATGCGACTCCCCTCTTTTCACCATTCTTGACAAGCAAATTCTTTCTTTTCAGAAAATGCTGCTTGATTTCTTTCTAACTTTAGAATATCTGCCTAAACACTTCATCCTTAAATTTTCAGGGTCTACGTATTAGTTTCCCCTCAAGTGTTTGGCAGTGCTCTGTACAGACACAGTCACCTTGAGTGACATTTTTTCCTGTAAAAGCACAATTGAAAATTCTCCAATATCAAGTTGCACACAGGACATCTAGTTTTAAGTGACAAGCACTGTCCACATAAGTTGCAAACCTGATACTCCTGACAGCGATTGACATTCTTTCTCCAACAGTAATTAAAAGGGTTTGTTGCCATGAATATGAACTTTTCTACTGTCTCTGTGACTGGCTTGGTGGATATGGATATCCTGAGCCAATATACAAATTGCCTCATGTTTACTGACAACCAGTTAATTCTCAAACAAACTGATACGGTATGTGACAGATGTATTTACACAACATCACTAGAGGAAAAGCTCTCACATAAAAGTACTCCTAATGTCAATAAGGTTGTCAGTAGTACACATGCTGCACCCATCCTGCACAATTCAAAGCAGACATATAGATCCACATATACTGAAGCAGTTACATGTAACCATCCTAAACTGAGCCACTACTGCTAAGCCCATAAGACAAGTCACCACACAGTTGAACATTCTAGTCATTGAAAACTCCATTGTGAGACACACTGTTGTCCCTCTCACCAGGCTGAGTAAGAAGAAAGTTGCAGTCATTTGCTTATCAGAGGCTAGGATCCACCACATTACACATGCACTTAGGTCACTGGATCACAATTACCAATATGACTCAGTCATAGTCCATGTGGGAGTAAATGACCTGAGATGTGCCTCCCTAGACTATATGAAGAGAGACATCATAGAGCTCTCAGAATATGTGTCTCAGGCTTGTAAGAGCCTAGCACTGAGCAGCATTTTATCTTCTCCAAGCCTGATGCCACAATACGAACAAAAGATGACTGACTGTAATAATTGACTTCATTTCTAGTGTCATTCTAAGGGTGTGCAATATTTGTCAGCATGGAAACAGATGGTCAACAGACCATGCTGCTTTGCCAGGGATGGTCTGCACCTCTTCCCTCTAGGCTTTTGAATATTAGCTAAAACATTGTCTTCCCCCATAGTGCCTTTTTTAGGCAATGCCAAACTGAAAGTAATTCCGATATTGTAAATCAAAACCAAGAAAATCTGAAGGTATTACTGCTCAATGCTAGGAGTCTAAACAAAAAACTCCCACTCGCTGGAAGCTCTCTTTACCCTAGAGAATGCTGATGTCTGTGCAGTCTCTGAGACATAGTTTAAAGCCATGGACAGCACACTAACAGTGTATGGTTAGAATGCCTTCCACACATTTAGACTAGCTACTTCACAGGCAGGGACTAAAGGTAGAGGTGTCTCTATTTACATAAAAAAATATATACTTCAAGGTTGGTCAAACAGGACAATGCACTTGAGCTGCTCCGTGTTCAAATCACCATAGGAAAAATCCACTACCACTTCCTTGCAAGCTATAGGTCCCCCCCTCTATGACCTAGGAAACCCATACCATGTATTTCAACTTATTAGAAACACTAACCATCCAACCCAATACCATATTCATGCATGACTTTAATTACCCTACTATTAACTGGGATTCCTATACAACATCAAACATACATGCACAGAGATTCCTGGATTTTGTAAACACAAACTCCCTGGACCAGATAGGCAATACACTGACCAGGGGTGCAACCATACCGGATCTGGTCCTCACTAATATGGGAGAGTGCTACACACACCCCTACTGTAATGCCTTCCCTGAAAAAGTCAGACCACAAAATGGTCTCCTTTGAAATAAAAATAAAACTTGGACCCCCAGCTAAACTGGGAATATTCAAGAACTATTCTAAGGCTGACCTACTGCTATTTAGTGAGAACCTGGCAAAATTCCAAGCCTCTATAAACCCTGAAAACACTTCTGCCTATGAAGAATTGTTCACAGAATCCCTGTACAAGCATATTAATAGCTGCATAGAGGCAGCTGAACCCATCAGGAAGAAGTAAAAAACTAACTCAAAAAACAACCCACCTTGGTGGGATCACAAAATCAGTCAGATGTATAACAGGAGGAAGAAAATCATGGCAAAAATTAGGAGGTGCAGTACCCAGCAGGATAAAAGCACTCTCGTTAAACTAAACAAACAACTCAAAGGACAAATAGTCTAACAAAGCCAAATTTGAGGTAAGTCTGGCCTCCCAGGCCAAAAACAACCACAAAGCATTCTTTAGCTATGTCTGCAACCTCAAAGGCAATACATAATTGTGTGCAGAGCTCATTGTAAATGGACCCACCTATACTGAGCCAGAATATTTAGCAAACCTTCTAGCTGATAAATTCAGCTCCAACTTTACTCCTCTTACCCCCTCAACATTCCCTCAGGAAATATCATCAAATATAACCCCCCTATTATCACTAGGGAACAGTTCCTTAATGCTGTCTCTAAGACCAAAAACACTGCACAAGTGGGCCCAGACAGTATCCCAGGATGCCTTCTAAATAGCAAGAAACATGACCTATCAGGGACTCTGGAATTACTTTTTAACTGTAGCCTTTAAACAGGCTTTGTGGCTTATGAATGGAGAAAGACAACAGTTGTCCCTCTGCACAATGGTGGGCCATCTACAGACCCTGGAAACTACGGACCCATAAGTCTCACTAGTCGTACATGTAAAGCCCTGGAAACAATTATCATGGAGATGATCAAGAAAGATATAGTAAACCTCCAGACACTGGAGTCAACCCAGTTTGGTTTCATCAAGGGCAGATCATGCCTACTCAGCTTGGTGGACTTCTTTGAGAAGGTCACCAAAACAATGGATGAGGGCAAAATCATTCACACTGCCTACCTTGACTTTGCCAAGGTACTTCACACAATACCAAACTCAGGCATTGTTGGCAAACACAAGGGGTGAGGTACAAACCCGTATGTTTCCTGGTGGATAGCCAACTGGCTCACAGACAGGACACTGGAAGTTAGAATTAGGGAGTCCACATCTACAAAGAGGCCAGTCACAAGTGGAGTCCCTCAGGGATCAGTCCTTCAACCCCTCCTTTTTGGCATTTACTTCTCAGAAGTCAAGGCCAATGTCAGTGGTCTCTGGCTGACGATGATTGCAAATTAAGAGCTGTCATTGACTCTCATATGAACACAAATGTTCTCCAGTAGAGGCTGACACAGACAAACAACTGGTGTCATAGTCATGGACTTAAACTAAATGCCAAGAAATGTATAATAGTATCCTTTGGGAAGTCATCCATCCCTGGTAACTATCGTATTGACAATACACCCCTTAGAGGTGACCCAGTAGTCAGGGACTTAGGGACACACATAGATAGTAATCTAGCCTTTGATCATAGTGTGTCTACAGTGGTGAAGAAATCATTCTATGTTGTGTAACCTATAAACAATGGTATGACATCTAAGTCCAAGGAAGTCATTGTTCCACTGTATTTGCCATTCATCAGACCTATCATTGAGTACAATGCTCCCTGTGGTATGTACCTAACCAGGCAAATCCAACAAATGGAACATCCACAGAGGTTCCTCACTAAAAAAATGCAGGCAGTATGTAATTTGTCTATGCAGACTGGCTCAAGGCCTTATCCCTGTATTTTGTCTCCTACAGGCTTTTGAGGGGAGATCTATGCCTGGCATACAAGACATTATCAGACCCCACTCTGATGGATATCCTGTTGTCCAGAAAACAAACAGTACCAGAATTACCCATTCTAAAATCTTAAACCTTCCCTGTGATATATATAGGACCCACTGGAGAGATAGGTATGTGTCCCAGAGACTACCCTGTCTATGGAACAGGCTCCCCATCCATGTGAAGCAGAGTTTCTCCCTAATCCAATTCAAGTGCAACTTGGAAAATTGGATGGGAAACCAGAAATTCATCCCTGGTTTGGGACCTATGTCTCTAATGCAAACAGGTAACCTGTAAATGGCTCATCTCCCAGGCACATGTTTACACTTATCAAAGGTATCAAAACTTGTCAGAGATTTGAGATGCATGGCTAGGCTTAAAAAGGCCCTTGTAGTCATTAGCCTAGTAAACACCTATGAACCTATGAACCTATATACACACCCTGTAACACTAACCTTGTATATATCTATTCATGAGACCGAGGGTGTAACAAGTTTTTCCTAATTTGAACTTGTAGCAAAATAATTATTTACTTTTGTTTTGTCCTTTTTTATATGCTACACTTCTAACTCTTCTGTAAGAAAAATACATTTTTGTAGACTATACCATGCCCATTTTGTTGAAGAAAAAATTGCCTTAATAACTGCTACTCCTGATTATACATATTTCTTTATGGTATTTGTTTCCCCTTATCATTATTATTTGTGTACTCAAAACACACACACACACACACACACAGATATGCATGTGTGTGTGTGTGTGTGTGTGTGTGTGTGTGTGTGTGTGTGTGTGTGTGTGTGTGTGTGTGTGTGTGTGTGTGTGTGTGTGTGTGCAAAATTTATAAGTTATAGCCAACTGGCTAAGGTGTTATTAGCATCTGCCATGACTGTATCCATTCTCAATAAAGCCTATAGAAGGGAGAAATAATACATTTTCTCATTTGGGATTCAAATCCAAGATTTCCAGTACACTGAGGTGAAATCACTATGACTATAACAACTAGTATTGTTTTTAACTGCTCTACTGTCTCCTGTAAGTCTTAGTGATGTGTAAGAGCCATTATTTCAGTGGTTTACTGTAAGTTTTTGAATACTTTACCAGATTAAGGGTTGGG
The DNA here is from genome assembly GCF_019279795.1 of Protopterus annectens. Taxonomy (NCBI): domain Eukaryota; kingdom Metazoa; phylum Chordata; order Ceratodontiformes; family Protopteridae; genus Protopterus; species Protopterus annectens. The sequence continues at coordinate 986,493,585 of NC_056725.1, read as the reverse complement.
TTCAGCACTTGTGATTCATCTGAAGAAGTCTGAAATTGTTCGGGCGAAAATGTTTTATTTCTCTTGAGTGGAGCATTAATATATTTCTTGCTAACATGCTGAATAAATCTGCACTGTTTTACGACTCCTTGTTCCTTTCATTGGTTATTTGTGAATATTTTAAAATATCTTGAAAGCTGAAATGTGAAGCTTGTTTTTTTTTTTTTTTTATTTATTTAACATTTGTTGACCAGGAATGTCCGACTAGGTTCCACAGAGCCTGTTTTCAGCGGAGGCCTGGGGAGAAATGCTCCAGATGCATGTCTTTGGAATGTGGGAGGAAACCGGAGTACCCAGAGGAAACCCACGCGAACACAGGGAGAACATGCAAACTCCACACAGAAGGCACCCCAGCCGAGATTCGAACCGGAGAGCCTCTTGCTGTGAGGTGACAATGTTAACCACTGCACCACTGTGCCGCCCTTCACATTGCTCATGTGAACTTTGAAGCTTTTTGCCTTGTTTGTCATTAGATTCAGTAATATTACATGAAATAACACATTTCAAAAGTCAGGGCTGAAATTTGAGTGTTATATTGCTGAATTAGTAAATCCATGTTGATAGAAAGTAAAGTAAATTGTTTAATATGTTTGAACCTGTGAAGGGATAATGGGATTTGAACTAAGCACACTGTAAGTTTTGAATACAATATACACTGCATGTTTTTGCTGCACAGAAATAGCAAGAAATTGTCTTTGACCTCAGTAATGTATATATTTGTATGAATTAGTTTAATAAGCTAAGACATTTTTAAACAATTTGATATTTATCCTATCCAGAGTGTTACACAATTTTGAGATATAGCCTTTGTGCATTAGAAATTAATTTAGAGCTTTTGGTAGATCTTAAAATTATGTGTATATATTTTAGCATGATCAATACATTGTGCATTGATTTTCCTTTTGTATAAATGTTTAGTACGATAAAATAACCTGCTATGTGTAAGTTTACGGATATCTTTATAGCTTCACGTCCCACTTTTTTCTACTTATTTATTTAGAGATTTAGTTATATAATAATATTGAATGAACAAATAATTTACAAATGTTTAATGGATAATTTGTACTACTATCACATAAATAGGTATGTAGTACACTATTTGTTGGCTTATTTAATATTTGTGATTAGTAGAAGAGGATTATTAAACTTTTATGTAGTAATGGAGAATAATTTTATTATTTTTAACGTATATATAATATCATAATAATTATTTATACATCACAGTAGTTTTTGGCTATTTTTTTTAAGGATTTTTTTTAGGTATTGGTAGGTAGAGAGATAGTATAGTAGTTTGTTGATTTGATAGGCAAACTAGGCATTTTGATATCCATGGTAAGTTGTGTTTTATTAATAATATATACAGTTACAGTTGTAAACTGTTTTGTTTTTGTTATTTACGAGTATTAGTGCTTTAGTTTGTAGAAAAGAATGTTAAGATATTGTTGGAGGAATGCATTAGTGTCTTATATACAATTAAATTAAGGTAGAGGATAACTGTGTCCTATCATCTTTTAAAATAATTTTTTTAAATTCACAGTATGGTTAGCTTTAATCTATTATTTATTAATGTAAAATGATTAAATAATGGCAACAAAAATAAATCATTAATGAGATGTCTGAAATTAAATAGGCCAGCATTTTCATGATTCTCAGTACTCTAGGTATCACTTGCTGAAACAAACACACCTCTAGATGTAAACACTGCCATTAGATGTAAAAAAAAAAAAAACTAGAATCTTTGAGCCACCATTAAATCCTGCTTTAGAACCCTTTTGTAAAAAAAATATGAATATGATCTATTTACTTTATTTTTTGTACCAGGTGGTCTCAAGAGAGATTTTTTCAGTCTAACTAGTGAAGAAAGACTGGCCATAAGGGAACTGCAAAATGAAATACCATAGTTATTAAATCAGCAGATAAGGGGGGGTGCAATCATCTTTATGGATTATCGATTTTATAAGGACACCGTCACTGCCATGTTATCTAACAATGCTGTTTATAGATAAAATACTGGTTATCATATCACTATCATACAATGCTGGATTTTTTTCTGTTATACGTGACTACCTTGATAATATTCTAATAATGGATGAACTTTTTGAATATATTATTGTTGAGCATCCAGTAGCACCTGTATTTCAAGACCTCCCTAAAATACATAAAAATGCACAACAACCACCATTTAGGCCAGTTGTTCCTGGGAGAGGGTGGTTAACCAAACCTTATTCTATTTATGTTGATAAACAGTTACATGTGGATTTAGATGGAGTGAACACAGTCATAAGAGACACCAAGCAGTTTTAGTTGACCTTTATGCTTTTGTAAACAATGCTCTGGATTTAAAGGACTGCCTTATGGTTATGATTGATGTTGAATCACTTTTTATAGTGATTACTAATTTAGAAGGGATTGAAACAATGAGGACCTTACTTATGATACACATTAACTATGGCATTAAACAAATTGATTTGATATATTTGTTCTTAGAGGTGATTCTAGAGACATTGTTTTTAGGTTTGAGGGAACACAAAATATACAAAATGCTGGCATAGCTATGGGCATGCCTTGTGCCCATAGCTATACCAGTAGTAGTTTAGCTTCTTGGACGCATGAGTTTTTGTTACAAGGCAATGATTTTGATAGCTATGTTGCCTTTTATAAACAATTTGTAGATGACATTTATATGCTGTGTAGAGGGAATGAAGAGCAACTGGGTCAAGTTGTCTCATATTTGCACACCACATCATCATTTTTGAAATTTATGAGTAACTTCTCCGTAGATGAGATTATATTTTTGGATGTGTTCTTCTCCAAATATAAGAGTGGTTTATTTACTACAGGACTTTATAGGAAACGGTGAAGGATGAACACTGTCCTACATCGAAATAGTATGCATCCATCCCATATATAGAAGAACATGCTTAAGGGTCAGGCAATGAGAGATTCATGGTTAAATAACTCACAAGAAGGTTTTGTTAGTGATTTTACTTTATTAAAGAAAGACTTTAAGGATAGGGTTTATAGGCATAATGAGATAGAAGGTATGTGCAATGAAGTACAGTGCCTGAGATATGGCAACTATGGAAATATGTATAATGACACTGCAGCAGATGGAACGATAGATGGCAGTTATGTCTCTTTGACTCTATCATATGCCAGTGATATAGGGAAAATACATGACATCATCAAATCTAACTAGCACATTTTGTCAGCTGATGATCGTATTAAGAACATAGTTGGTGAGAGACCGCATACTAGTTTTAAGACCAAGACGTCTCTTAAATGACAGTTATGTTATAAGAACCATTTCCTACAATTTCCTAAAGAGAATTTTGCCATGAATGGCACATGCAGCTGCAATGGATGTAGCTTCTACACATACATTGATACTTGTAATACATTTGTTCATCTGACTTCTGGTGTGTCCTTTTTATGTAGCTACCTACTGTTGAACTCACAATGTGATTTATTTGGCAAATTGTAAATTGTGCACATGTTTTTATGTGGGCAAAATGAGCCACCTGTTTTTTGAACGAATTAGAGAACATCTCTATAATATACATAAGGGCGATGTTAGGAATGCTTTAACTAAACATATTGTTGAGTCTGATTGCTCACATAACTTTAAGTTCATGGAAATTGAAAAAGCTGCACCAGGTTTATGCATGGGCGACATTTAGAATTATACAGAGAACAGAGAAATTTGTTGAATCATTAGGCTTCAGGCTGACAAGATGCCTGGCCTGAATGATAAGGTTTCTTTAAAACCAGCCTTGAAGTCTGGGGACCTGTTTAGATGATTAGCACCTTTTTCTGACTTGTGGTGGCTAATTAGATAATTACCATCATTTGTTGTGATGATTTCTTCTTATATTTAAACGTGTTTCATTTGCTCTGTTGTAACATGGTCTGAATAAGCACCTTTTGATGTGAATGTGCTTACCTGCTGTTACTTTTGTTATTAAAGTGCTGTTTTATATATTTTTATTTTTACTTATGCCTTGTGTCAAGTGCTATTATATTTTTATATTAATATATTAATGGATATACAGAAATTTCAGATTATTTATAGAATCTCGGTATATATGATGAAATTAAAAGAATTTGAGACTTATCCTAAGAAGCAAATTGAGAAGATGGGCTGATAAAATGAAGGAATGAGATAGGAGTTGTTAGAATTAGAAGATGAAATATACAATGCAAGGTTTGAAAAACAAACAAAGAAACTAAGAAACAAAAGAATACTGAAGTCCTTAAAAACATCACTGACAAAATATCAAACAATTTTAACATACAAAGTGGAGATAGCTTTAGAAAAAAATTAAAATTGTATAGTTATGCAATGACTTCAAAAATATACATAGAATAGCTAATAGAAGTAAGATGTTAAGCAAAAAGGCATACAGTATTAATATCAAAAATCTTCACATTAATAAGCGTACTTCAGACATAGATGAAATGCATAATAGTTATTTTAAATCCATGCAGATCTTAATTATAATAAAAATAATAAGCCTGATGATAACTGGCAAGTATTTACAGAAAAATATTACCAATAAACTTAATAACTAAAAAATATCTCTGTTGAATAAGCTTATTACCATAACAGACAGAAGTTAAAGAAGCTTTAAAAAGGAAAAATGGTAAAGCTCCAGGGTTAGATGGTTTAAGTATGGAATTATATAGTCTGCTTCAATTAAATATTTTAGAATTACTGAGTATTGTTTTCAGCATAATTCAGAGTGACAAAATAATTCCTCCTTAGTGCAAAGTTTCTGTAATCTCACCAATAGTTAAGCAAGAAAATAATAAAACGTTAGTTTCCTCTTATAGACTTATTATATTATTAAACATAGACTATAAAATATGTATTTCCATCTTCACTACAATATTAAGAGATATAGTAGATAAATTAATGAATACAGATCAAACAGGATTTATAGCCAATAAGTTAATGTATGATAATATAAAAAGTTAGCAACTGTTATAGATTTAGAAAAAGGAGTGAACAAGAAATTGACCTTAATTAGCTTAGATATTGAGAGATCTTTTGGTTCTGTAGATTGGGACTATTTATTTAAAATTTTAGAAAAATTTGCACTTCCATAGCAATTTATTGGATATTAAAAAGGCTATACAGAGATTCCAAAGCATACATTAAATTGTATCTTACATTTCACAAGAACTAACTTTAAACAAAAGTACAAATCAAGGGTGTCCATTTCCCACTCTATTTGCAATAGTTATAGAATCCCTAGCTAACTGTATAAGAAGCAACAAAAATTGATGGATTCTCAATTAGCAAGGACTGTCAATTAAAAATACAACTTTTTGAAGATTATATTTTACTAACTATGGGAGATTTGAATTATTCAGTTGTAGAAATAGATGAGGAAATTGTTTCAAAAAGTATCACTGTTGAAATTTAATAAATAATAAAACTTGAAACTTTAGAGTTAAATCAATTACTAGACAGAACATTTAAGGATAAATGTGAAAATAATTGAGAAGGAAAACAACTAAAATCTATCAATAGGTGGGTAAAATTATTAATAATACATTTGACACAGTAACTGAAGAAGTATTACTTCCTATTAAGAAATTGAATGATTTTGATTTTACTTTTGAAGAATGATTAGTACTTAAGTGATTATATGACCCAAGATTATATGCATATTGCATTCAATAGCTTTAATATCTGACAAAAAATTGTTTGTGAAATGATATAGCTCTGATAATCAAGGAAGCAAGATGCACTTACCACCAAAATCAGGTGATTGTGAGTCATAGTCAAGATGGTTAATAGCAGCAACTGGTGAAAGTTCTGTGACTGGAAACTTTTCTCTGACAGAAAATATAAATAAAAAATTAAAATGTGGTGATACTTCTTAGTTGATTGTATTTACTAATAACCAGAAAAAAGGTTTGCAGATTCATGTTCTGCAAAGGCTACAACTTTCCTGTCAAATTTCAACTGCTTTCTTAAGAGAAAATAGACATCAATGTGAGTCAGTCAAGAAATTGTGCTCAGGATTCTTGTGTTAAAAAGATAGCCAGTCACTAAAATCCAGTGCATGGGATGAATTACTTCAAATGGACAAACTGGCCACCAAAATAGAAAGTTTCATAGAAGAGAATAGAAAGAAGCTAGAACATTTAGAAATTCTTATGAAAGAGCAAAGTGCAGAATTTAGCAGTATGGAAAAAGCTTTAATGATCATGAAGTTAGAATAACTGACAGTGAATTTCAAACTGATTTTTTTAAACAAAATAGCTGCCTCATAGATAAAGTTGATGACTTAGAAAATAGACTGAGATCAAATAACTTTAGAATTTAGGATATACCTAAAAAGTATGAGGGAGACAATTTAATAAACTTCTTAACAACCTTGCCACATAAAACATTAAGTTTACTTTAAAAGTTTTCTTTTGGAATTGAAAGTGCACATAGATCCCCGAGACCACCTTAGAAGAAGGAAAACTCACTACCTCATTCAATTATAGTAAAGCTTATGTCTAGCTTAGAAAAAGATCAAATCTTACAAATAGGTAAATATGTAGTCAGATTTAGCAATGATTATTCCTGTACAAAAATGGATAAAAGAAAATCCTACTTATGATCGATCAAAGAACTCAAAAAGAACAATATTAAAGGTAACTTGGTATTTCCAGCAAAGAACAAATTATTTATTTCTGAAGAAACTAAAATACTTGACGTACAGGAAGAGGTATCCACTTTTGTCAACAAAAGTAAAATCCTTAATAATACTGAGAAATGGTTTGGAACAATATAACTTTTAAGAGACATAGTGAGTTGAATTCCTGCAAAACTGCTTCTAAAGTTAAAAAGTCTCAAAACAAGTTATTTTTATTCTGTGATTGCAGGACTTTTGTTTTCTGAAACAATAGATTTAACTGTTTAACAAAAGGTTTTTATTGTACTTTTTAAGCTTCAAAAGTAAAGTATGTAGTTATATTTTAAGCTAAAACATTTTCAAGATAAGAGGTATAAAGGGTTAGATTTACTATATTTACAGTTAAAGATGTAATGTTTTTTAATTTAGGCAAACTTATAAATGCATCTATAAATGTTAAACAAATACTTCCCTTAATAGAATGCCATTAAATTATAAGCAATAGAATTGTTAACTTTAAGACTATGTAAGTTAAGAATTTTATTTTATTTGTTTAAGTTTGCTTAGTATGTGCATTGCTGGGTTAACTGAATGTTAGATCTAAGTAATATGCTAATTAGAAGTGTTAAAATGCTGCTGATTTTATTTTCTTTGCTCCTGTGTAACACATTTCACAGGTCATTTATGAGGCAATTAACACTTAAAAAAACTGACAATAAAAAATAAATCCAAGTTGTGTCAGAATGTTGGATTCTTGCTTGCCTTGCTTCCCACCTTGAGTTGTTCTGAAGAAAGTCTAGGTCAAAGTTCATAATTTATATCTGTAAAAACAGAAAGAAGTGTTATTTTCCCCCCCAAAATATGTATCTGAGAAATTTACTCAAAATAACATCTTTCTTTTCTTTTCTTTTCTAAGAAGCAAAGACTTTGCAAAACAAAAGCTGTAATGATGTTTTATATTGAGCTGTTGCAGACATATAATTTACTTATATTTTGATGAATGTTAATTGCATATGCTGTGGTGCTATTAACTCTAAATGTACATATTAATAGAACAAGTAAAGTTAGATGTTTATTGATGATTTGAACAGTTTAAAAGAATTAAGTAGAATTAGAAGCTTACAGAGGAAATTAGCAGCTGCTGTGTACTGCGAGTTGTCTTTTTCACGTGTATTTAATTTCTAATGTCAGGATGTGAAGCTTAACTCAGAAAAGCAGTTTACAATGGCTATAAACACACATCCAAATTAAATAAGTAGGGATTCTCTTATAAATAGTCAAAATTGCTTGTAACTCTTGAATTAATAAGAAGAGTGAAGATCTTATGAATAATATCCATATGCACAATACATTAAATATCTACTCTGAAATATTAATAAAAGAACAGTAACAGTAAGTTAAGGAATATATACACATATTGTAATCTCTAATACAGACATGCTGATTAAATAGCTCTTTGATGGGAGATTATAGAAATAAAAAATATACAGAATAAGGCAGAATATTAGTGGGCAAATAGGACAGAACAAATGCATTTAAGTAACAAACTGCTTATAAGAAAGATATGTATTACATAAACCTGAATATGACAGAAATGTGAATGTTGAAGATTCTTTGGAGAAGGTGGAATTTTGTATAAATATTTGAATAAAAACATCAGGATTTTTAATGAGAGTAATGTCCAAATAATTCATGTGGTTTGAATCAAATTTGTAAGTGAATTTCATATGAATGATTAATGTAATTAATAAATTTAGGGATTACCAGAACAGTGAATCTTCTGAGCATAAAATATCCTGTCTTTTCTTTTGACAAAATATAAAGGCAGTTGAAAAAGTGAATGTATGAGCACAGTTATGATATTTTAAAATACAACCAGATCATTGCCCTATTCAAGCATTCAACATCATGCCCTAGGTTCAAACACTTCTTGTTCATCACCTGAGAGAAAGTAACCACTAACCCAAGAGGAGGTTCATGGAAGGATTACCTGAAATTGAGAGACTTAATATTAATTTTCCAGACATCAATGATAGTATATCTTTACACCAGTTTTATAACAAAAATCTAACAAAGTCTAGGAATACACTGTTTATAGATTCTATATTGTTTTTGTAAATGAATATACGTAGATCGCATATATTTTTACATACATATGTATTTCTTACTATCTATGCATATTTTTTATTTATCTTTTAAATATAGCATGCATTTTTGACAACTTATACATTTTCGACACTTCTAAAATGATCTTAGCACAAATAGTGTATTTTTTTACATGTTATGTATTTTATTCATCATACCTTTTTTAAAACAGCATCCATTCAAAACACTTGTTATATTAATGTGATAGCTTTTGCATGGAGCTCAAGCTTCATCCACTTTATATTTACATTTTTTGAGAAGGTGCTTTTAATTGTTTTTTTTTTTTTTTAAATTGTGTAATTATTTAATTGGGATTTAATAAAATATTTGGTTACACTACAAAAATAGTGTTAGCACTGGTTCACTTTGTTCTGATAAAGTCTGTTTAGTGGATAAAAAGCCAATCCTGAATTTGTAAGCTTAAATAAATTTGTCCCATGGTGGTTTGTAGTTTCTCTACTGTTTGGCTTCCTTTATGGAGTTGGAAATTGCCCGGAGCTGGAATTGTTTCTTTTTGATTATTTGGTCATATTCTACTTTCCATACTGGTTTATCCTTCATTTTCCTTCTGTATGACATATAATTTATAAGAAAATAATATAACAATATTTTAAAATATCTTGAATGCAGAAATTTGAAGCTTGTTTATGTGAACTTTGAAGCTTTTTGCATTGTTTGTCATTAGATTCACTAATACTACATGAAATAACTCATTTCAAATGTCAGGGCTGAAATTTGTGTGTTATATTGCTGAATCAGTAAATCCATTTTGATAGAAAGTAATGTAAATTGTTTAATATGTTTGAACCCATGAAGGGATAGTGGGATTTGAACTAAGCACACTGTAACTTTTGAATACAATATACACTGCATTTTTTTCTCCACAGAAATAGCAAGAAATGGTCTTTGGCCTCAGAAATGTATATATTTGTATGGCATTTTTAATAAGCTAAGAGATTTTTAAACAGTTTGATATTTATTATATCCAGAGTGTTACACAATTTTGAGATATAGCCCTTGTGCTTTAGAAATTAATTTAGAGCTTTTCTTAGATCTAAAAAAAGTGTATATCTTTTAGCATGATGAATACATTGTACATTGATTTTCCTTTTGTATAAATGCTTAGTATGATAAAATAACCTGTCACATATAAGTTTACAGCTATCCTTATATCTTCATGTCCCACTTTGTTCTACTTATTTATTTAGAGATTTAGTTATATAATAATATTGAATGAACAAATAATTTACAAATGTTTAATGGATAATTTGCACTACTATCACATAAATAGGTATGTAGTACACTATTTGTTTGCTTATTTAATATTTGTGATTAATAGAAGAGGATTATTAAACTTTTATGTAGTAATGGAGAATAGTTTTTTTTATTTTTAACTTATATATACTATTATAATATTTATAAGTCACAGTCATTTTTGAATAGTTTTTTTGATGATTTTTTTTTTGGTATTGGTAGGTAGATTGATAGTGTAGCAGTTTGTTTATTTCACAGGCAAACTAGGCACTTTGATATCCATGGTAGGTTGTGTTTTATTAGTAATATATACAGTTACAGTTGTAAACTGTTTTTGTTTTTGTTATTTACAAGTTTTAGTGGTTTAGTTTGTAGAAAGGAATGTTAAGCTATTTCTGGAGGAATGCATTAGAGTCTTACATATAATTAAATTAATTTGGAGGATAACTGTGTCCTATCATCTTTTAAAATACATGTTTCTAAATACACAGTATGGTTAACTTTAATCTATTATCTATTAATGTAAAAGGATTAAATAATGGCAACAAAAGGAAATCATTAGTGAGATTTTTGAAATTAAATAGGTCAGCATTTTCATGATTCTCATTCCTCTAAGTAGCATATGGTGAAACAAACACACCTCTAGATGTAAACACTGCCTTTAGATGTAGAAAAAGCTAATATATTTGAGCCACCATTAAATCCTGCTTTAGAAACCTTTTGTAAAAAAAATATGAACATGATCTCTTTGCTTTGTTTTCTGTACCAGGTGCTCTCAAGAGGGATTTTTTCAGTCTGAATAGTGGAGAAATACTGGCCATAAGGGAACTGCTAAATGAAATACCACAGTTATTAAATCAGCGGATAAGGGGGTGCAATCATTTTTATGGATTATTGATTTTATAACGACACCATCACAGCCATGTTATCAAATGATGCTGTTTATGGATGAAATACTGGTGATCATATCACTATCATACAATGCTGGATTTTTTCTGTTATACATGACAGTCTTGATAATTTTCTAATAATGGATGAACTTTTTGAATATCTTATTGTTGAGCATACAGTAGCACCTATATTTCAAGGCCTCCCCTAAAATACATAAAAATGCACAACAACCACCATTTAGGCCAGTTGTTCCTGGGAGAAGTTGGTTAACCAAACCTTATTCTATTTATGTTGATAAACAGTTACATGTGGTTTTAGATGGGGTGAACTCAGTCCTAAGAGACACCAAGCAGTTTTAGTTGACCTTTATGCTTTTGTAAACAATGCTCTGGATTTAAATGACTGCCTTATGGTTATGGTTGATGTTGAATCACTTTTTATAGTGATTACTAATTTAGAAGGGATTGAAACAATGAGGACATTCCTTATGATACACAGTAACTATGATATTAAACAAATTGATTTGATATATTGGTTCTTAGAGGTGGTTCTTGAGACATTGTTTTTATGTTTGAGGGAACACAAAATATACAAAAGGCTGGCTTAGCTATAGGCATGCCTTGTGCACATAGCTACACCAATAAGGTTTTAGCTTCTTGGACGCTTGAGTTTTTTTTACAAGGCAATGATTTTGTTAGCTATGCTGCCTTTTATAAACAATTTTTAGATGACATTTATATGCTGTGGAGAGGGAATGAATGGCAATTGGGTCAATTTGTCTCATATTTGACACCACATCATCATTTTTTAAATTTATGAGTAACTTCTCTGTAGATGAGATTACATTTTTGGATGTGTACTTCTCCAAAGATAAGAGTGATTTATTTACTACTGGACTTTATAGGAAACAGTGTAGGAAAAACACTGTCCTACATCGAAATAGTATGCATCCATCCCATATATGGAAGAACATCCTTAAGGGTCAGGCATTGAGAGATTCATGGTTAAATAACTCACAAGAAGGTTTTGTTAGTGATTTGACTTTATTAAAGAAGGACTTTATGAATAGGGGTTATAGGCATAATGAGATATAAAGTATGTGCAATGAAGTACAGTGCCTGAGGTCTGGCAACTATGAAAATCTGCATAATGACACTGCAGCAGATGAAAGGGCATATGGTAGTTATGTCCCTTTGACTCTATCATAAGCCAGTGATATAGAGAAATACATGACATCATCAAATCTAACTGGCACATTTTGTCAGCTGATGATCGTATTAAGAATATAGTTGGTGAGAGACCACATACTAGTTATAAGACCAAGAAGTCTCTTAATTGACAGTTATATTATAGGAACAATTTCTTACCCCCTAAAGAGAATTTTACCATGAATGGCTCATGCAGCTGCAATAGATGTAGCTTCTGCGCATACATTGATACTTGTAATACATTTGTTCATTTGACTTCTGGTATGACCTTTTCTTTTAATGTAGCTACTGACTGTTGAACTCCCAATGTGATTTATTTGGCAACATGTAAATTGTGCACATGTTTTTTTATGTGGGGAAAAATGAGCCGCCTGATTTTTCAACGAATTAGAGAACATTTCTATAATATAAGTAAGGGAAATGTTAGAAATGCTTCCCTAAACATATTGTTGAGTTTTATTGCTCACATAACTTTTAGTTCATGGCAATTGAAAAAGCTGCACCAGGTTTATGCATGGGTGACTTTTAAGAATTATGCAGAGAACATAGAAATTTGTTGGATCATTAGGCTTCAGGCTGACAAGATCCCTGGCCTAAATGATAAGAAGTCTTTAAAACCAGCCTTGAAGTCTAGGGACCTGTTTCAATGATTAGCATCTTGTTCTGATTTGTGTTGGCTAATTAGATAAATATTGTCATTTGTTGTAATGAGTTCTTCTTTTATTTAAACGTGTTTCATTTGCTCTGTTATGACATGGTCTGAAGAAGCACCTTTTGATGTGAACATGCTTACCTGTTGATACTTTCGTTATTAAAGTGGTGTTTTATACATTTTTATTTTTGCTGCTGCCTTGTGTCTGGTGCCATTATATTTTTATATTAATATATTAATGGATATACAGAAATTTCAGATTATTTATAGACTCTCGGTATATAATATGAAATTAAAAGAATATGAGACTTATCTTAAGGAGTAAATTGAGAAGATGGGCTGATAAAATGAAAGAATGGGATAAGAGTTGTTAGAATTAGAAGATGTAATATACAATGCAAGGTTTGAACAACAAACAAACAAACTAAATAACAATGAAGTCCTTGAAAACAATGACAAAATATCGAACAATTTTAACACATAAAGTGGAGACAGCTTTAGAAAAAATACAGTTGTGCAATTATGCAATGACTTCAAAAACATACATAGATTCACTAATAGAAGTAAGATGTTAAGGAAAAAGGCATAAATCATTAATATCAAAAATCCTCACATTAATAAGCTTACTTCAGACATAGATGAAATGCTTAATAGTTTTTTTAAAATTCCATGCAGATCTTAATTATGATAAAAATAATAAGCCTGAGGATAACTGGCAAGTATTTACAGAAAAATATTACCAATAAACTTAATAACCAAAACATGTCTTTGTTGAATAGGCTTATTACCATAAAAGACAGAAGTTAAAGACGCTTTAAAAAGGAAAAATGGTAAAGCTCCAGGGTTAGATGGTTTAAGTATGGAATTATATAGTCTGCTTCCATTAAATATTTTATAATTACTGAGTGTTGTTTTCAACATAATTCAGAGTGACAAAATATTTCCTCCTTTGTGGAAATTTTCTGTAATCTCAACAGTAGGTGAACAAGGAAAGAATAAAAAAGTGAGTTTCTTCTTATAGACTTAATATATTATTAAACATAGACTATAAAATATGTATTTCCATCTTCACTATAATATTAAGAGATATAGTAGATAAATTAATTAATGGATATCAAACAGGATTTTAAGCCAATAGATTAGTGTATGATAATATAAAAAAGTTAGCAACTATTTTAGATTTAGAAAAAGGAATGAACAAGAAATTGACCTTAATTAGCTTAGCTATTGAGAGATCTTTTGTTTCTGCAGATTGTGACTATTTATTTAAAACTTTAGAAGAATTTGCACTTCCAGAGCAATTTATTGGAATATTAAAAAGGCTGTACAAAGATTCCAAAGCGTATGTTAAATTGTATCTTACATTTCTCAAGGATTCACTTTAAACAAAGGTACAAATCAAAAGTGTCCATTTCCCATACTATTTGCATTAGTTATGGAATCCCTAGCTAACTGTATAAGAAGCAGCAAAAAAAATGATGGATTCTCAATTAACAAGGACTGTCAATCGAAAATACTGCTTTTGCAGATGATATTTTACTAACTATAGGAGATTTCAATTATTCAGTTGTAGAAAGAGATGAGGAAATTATTTCAAGAAGTATCATGGTTGAAATTTAATAATAATAAAACTGAAACTTTAGAGATAAATCAGTTACTAGACAGAACATTTAAGGATAAATGTAAATATAATTAGGAAGGAAAACAATGAAATACTTAGGAATAAAAGTCTATCAATAGGTGAGCAAAATTATTAATAATAATTTTTGACAAAATAATTGAAGAAGTATTACTTTTTATTAAAAAAATGGAATGATTTTTTTTTACTTTTGAAGAATGGTTAATACTTAAGTGTTTATATTACCCAAAATTATATGTATATTGCATTCAATAGCTTTAATACCTGACAAAAAAAATTTAAAGGAAATGGAAAACATGCTAACTTCATTCTTATTGTATCCCAAAAGTCAAGAATTGCTTATAGAAATCATATACAATTATTGGAGTATTGTGTTATTAGCTTTCCAGATGTAAAATCTTATTCTACTGCTGAAAGTTTTAACTATTATACTCTGGATAAACTGATCTTACGGTAATCAATAGAAAACCATCCAGGAACAGATTTTTCTAAATTCTTATAATTTCATCAAATATGGTCAATTAGAAATGTGACAATCATTTCATCTGGTTATTAAAATTTACTGCAGAAGGAAATTCATTTCAATCATTGAACTTTGCATGTATGAAATCAATCTCAAAACTATTAAGAAATATGTTTTTAAAACTCCATTAATATCAAATTCAAAATTGTTGTGATTTCCCATTGCACAAACCTCTAGGTTTAAGGAAACACAGAACAATGTTAACATTAATTTACTAAAAAGGAATTGATTAGTATTATGGTCTGATTGCTTTGAAAAAATAAAATCTAAGTTGCCAGAATATTTAATGAAAGATAATAAGTTAGATGAATCTGTTAACCAGTTAATGTTATGCCTCAGTAAGAAATTAAGTGACTGTGTAGATAATATGAGTGAAAAGGAACATAACTTAACCCCCCCCCCATAGTATGAATATATGAATGTTATCACTGAGGGCAAATTGACCTACAAAGGATGATTTACCAAGTTATATAAGCTAATTATAAATAATAATAATAATAATTTTGATGCAAAATTCTGGAACCTTTAGATAGTGTATTGAGTGACTGAATAGATGGCAAGAATAAAACGTTGCAACTTAAATCAATTAGTCAGACTTCTTCAAGTTTATACTAGAAAGTTTTAATGTTGAAATATATAGAATGTTCATTACTCCCTATAAAATCTCTTAACTTTAGTAAAATTATTTATTCAGTCTTTTGCAGCTGTAGTAAAGTTGTAAAGGCTGATTGGACACACATGTTTATGGAGTGTGAAAAATTAAATGGGTATTTGTAAGAGATGTGTGTTTTTTAAGGGGCTATGGTCTGATAATTGTTCTTTAGCTAGAGCAATAATACTAATGGGTATTCCACTTTCTTTATCTGTAAAAGGCAAACAACAATAACTGTTCTGGAGTCTCCTGGCAGTAGCTAGAAAAGTTATTATAAAATTGGAAGTGGAATTCACTTCCTCCATTCCGAAATTTTTTTTTTAACTTAACAGCAATACTATGTAAAACTGAAAAAGAAGTGATCAGAACAAGATATAAAGATTATACTAAAACTTTAAGCAGTTGGGATAGACTTGAAATGTTGTTATTGAAATACCAGGTCTCTTAATGTGTAAATCATATAAGATAACCTTGATGATTCAGTGTATTCCTAGTATTGTATAACAATATGTGATGCTTCATTTCTTCCTTTCTGAGTATATATTGTAAATATGTTAAATTAATAAAAAAATTCTTACAAACAAAAGCAGTTGATTAAAATTTTCCTCACAATTTCTTGATTGGATTTACTTACCTGTAAAGCACATGCTTGCACGTTATCACTAGCTATGTTGTTTTAAGAAAAAATAAAATACAGCTCCTGTCTGTAACCTCTCACCACTTAGCATCTGAAATCTAAACAAAGCCTAAAGTAATGTCAGGACAGAGTCCAAAAAATATAGGAATTGATTGTAACTAATGCTCTTATTGCTTGGAAAGTTGCCAAAATAAAATGATTTGTTGGCACATCTTTCTGAAGGATGTGAAATCTGGAATTAAATGTATGTCATTTATTCGATTCAATGGTCAGTCAATGACAAAACTTTTATGTGGGATAAACCAAAGGTAAGAGACATCTAGACATTCTGTGAAAAACTTAACCATTGACAGTTATGACCATTTTTCCTCTGTGTCTGTGAACCACTCCAAGCCACCCTTGCACCCCTTAACACATTCTTCTATCTTATCAACACTCTCAAACCCCCCCTGCCAGCCTACTAACACCAAATTCCTTGAGTATTTCATAAAGAAAGAACAGACTATCCCCACTAACTTTAACATGAACCAAACACCTCTCTATCTAAATTTCTACAATAAATCAAATTACTCCTCAGTCTGCTACCAGTTTCCAATGACTATACAATAGCTGCTAAAGAAAAGATTCAAACCCCATGGTTTGTGTTGGTGAAGTAAAGACCTTATGTTTTAAGCCCACACCCAAGCCCTTTCTTCTATGCACTAGAGAATACAAATTTAGTGCTTTATCCTGAAACCCTCAGGTGTGATCGCTGGTGATTGACTCACCATTCCCGTCTCTGCAAGTAGGGGATAGTATTAGCTTAAGTCTGACTGTCAATTATCTGAATGATGGAAGATCAAAATATGTCCTTGTAAAAATATGAGTGGGCCATACCCCTTCATTATCAAGCTCAGCACATCTCATGGAAATAATAGAGTTTATGTATTTTTTTGTTTTTGTTTTTCTGCAAAAATGCTCAATTATTATTGCTAATAAAATTTTATTTTACCGTTAAAGAAGATAACATCTGCTATGTGCAAATATATTAGTTGAAATGACAAGGAGACATAAACTTGTTAAAATCTAGTTTTAATGGATTTTGCCCGACTTAAACATCAAGTTGCTACTGACAGCAATAACGTAAATTAACTATTGCTGCATATATTCATGGCAAGTCAACCACTGAATTAATATGACAGGTTACAGCAAAAGTTAAACCATGCCTACATTTATGTTTTATTGTATAGACAATACACATTTGACATAATGTTTGGGCTGAGCTTTCTTTTTGAAAACCAATTTTCAAAATTTAAAAATGAAAAACAGTTGTGCATGTTTCATGAACAATTTATGTTTTGCCTAGGAAGAATGAAGTTTGTTAGAAATGTAATATCTGAAAAAAAACTGCATATTTAATTTTTTTTATTGCCCAAGTGCTATGTTTTGATACATACTGTGAAGTGTCTTTTGTTTTTATAGCAGCATCAGTGCCCATTTTAATCACGATCTTGCTCACAGATGTTTGGTGTTTTGGTTTTGTTAAAAGATAAGTGTTTTAATACCCATAAGTAATCCATCTTTGCAATTCTGCTTTGTAGTTTCCTTGGTAGTCAAACCTCCAAAATGATGTCAATACTGGTAAACTTAATCTGCAATGGAGCAGGAAAGTGTAGAATATAGCATTACTAAGGGAAAGCTGTAGGTAGTTTTGTTTAACTACATGAATAGTGCTCATACTGAAAATAATACGTAATTTAAAAATTGTTTTCTATTTTATTTATTTGGGGCTGTTTTTTTTTCTCTGTTGCTTATCACTGTGGCTCTGGTTGTGTGGTGATATTAAACAGTGCCACCGTTTTGATGAACAAGTTTCTCTGTCTCCCAATACTTGGTCAACTATAGATTTTTTGATGAAACGTGGAATAACATAATTTTGCAATCAACTTAATGAAACTGCATAATGGTAAATAGTTACGAGGCACTGCTGTTTGAGTGTTTTAAAAACATAAATGGACTGCATTATTAACCATGTATATGCATTCCTGTGTGTCAATAGGAAATGGTAGTTAAATTGATTAGCAAAGGTTTCACTGGACTTGCGAGCAAAGATTTTCCTATAATATTAAATTTTATTTTGTTGAACATCAAGATATATATATATATATATATATATATATATATATATATATATATATATATATATATATATATATATAGTATATATTAGTTTTTTTGTTTTTTCTTTATTTACTGAATGCTGCTAACTGAAGTGTTTGCACATGTACTGTGTGGTATTGGTTTCATTGCCATTAGTTTACTATGTACAATGAAAAATTTATTTAAGTGTTCAGTTAGATGCTTTTTGTGACACACACACACACACGCACACACACACACACGCACACACGCACACACACACACGCGCACACACACAAACATACACACACACACACATCAAGCATATTGAAATACTCAACATGTTGCCACTTTCATCAACCAGGTTATCCAAAAAAATAAATAAATACATTTTTTCCTTCATGCATATTCAAGCAGTACAATCACTGTAGTAGTTTTCCTTCCACGTTATATGGTTACAATATCTGGCTATATTAAAAAATTAACACCTTCAGAAGTAGTGACATCATCTTAAAATCTTTTTCCATCATCTAGGGAGTTTTCTACTTTTGAAATAATAGTGGTAGTTAATTCTTCTTATTTTATAATGATCTGAAAGAAATGCAGTGTGTGATATCAGAAACTCCATTTTATTTTTCCACACATCCAAAGTGCTTCTATACAAGAGTAGTGAGTTCATTCTGTAGACGTTTTAATCAGTGCAATCTTAATCCATTTCCCTACATCAAGTTTTAAAGCACAGCACAGAAAAGCAGACTTTCTTGTTTTGATATGTTCATAGGTAATGCAAAAAGTCATAGCCAGCTACTCCCTAGCACATCAATAAATAGTATGTGAAAAGCATTGCTTGCAGTTGCAGTGAAACCTCAGAAATATGACTGCATGTAACTACATAGTTTTGGTAAGACAACAGTTATGATTTCCAAGACAATATTCACTGTTGTAAAGTGGAAGGGATACATTCATCATCTTCTATTTCTTCCCTTCCAACACTGTCACAAGACACATTCTTATATGGTTTGTTCTGACATGGATTACAACTGTGATAGTTGACAAGCAGAAACTCAACTGCTATAATAATTTTCATTTTTACCCACAGTTTCAGCATTCTTTCCAAATACCCACTATCCCAAAATTGCTGTAATTTATTCAAATGTCAAAAAGTATAAAAAAATCAAAATCATGGAGTTAAAAACAATAATTCAATATACTATTAAATTTAAAAATTAATACAAATGAAAATCAAAGATCAGGGTTATGTGTCTGTATGACAATAATGCATGCATTGCCTAACAGCAGTGACTAATATCAAATATTAAGCTTCACAGTAGATAATGGTTCTAGCGAGATTATTAAAAACTGAAAAAGGTGTAATGCCAACCATAGTGATTGTGACTGCAGGAAACATAGGAGAATTTTATATTAAAATGACTATGAAATTTTGCTCTACTGATTTCTCCATGTTGCTACACATCAGTTGACTCTGGTGCCTCTCTTCATTCACTGAGTCTATGTACCTCTCAGGAACTTCCTTGGATTCCAGACTTTGTCTACTTTAGGTTTGTGGTCAGCCAGGAAATTGAGGTGTCCCAGGACAACATCATACTGTTCCATGTAGGTTTTTCTATTTTTCATACCCACCCTTTGAACATGGACAGCAATGTTTGTCTATCAGTTCCACAAATTATTGTCTCCAGAATGATTCCCTACCCACTCCTGGCAGTAAATCACAGGTTTTCCCCTTGGTCTCCACCTAGAAAATAAAACTGTGTGACTTAGACATGTGACCATCCCCTACAGTCACCAGAATGGGCATGCCCATTTTCCCCTAAACCACTAACTGAACATGAGTCATCTGGGCCATAGTCAAAGCTTCATCTTTGTAGAATGACTATGGATTTTAATAATAAGCTATATTTTATGTTGTATTCTTTTCAAGTGCTGTGTTTTGGTACTTGGATGTGTGCATTTGCATCCTACATTATACTTTCTTTTCTCAAAATATAGATGTATAGCACTTGTTTAGTGCTTTTCTTTGAACAGTCTGCAAACTGGCTAACTGGAAGACTGTTTATTCTGTTAAGAGATTGATTTAGTTAAAAATCTTTAAAAACTAGAGCAAAAACATCTTGGTTAAATACGTTTTCCACCAACAATATTAGTCATGAAAGAAACTTTCAGTGAAAAGCAAATTCTAATGACAAATATATATATATGTATTGATTTTACATATGTATGTGATCGTACCTAATGGGGATGTTTCCCTTTAAATGGATAGTTTAGTACTATAAAAAGGTACGTACCTACGTATTTTGCCACTCACTGATGACGCTCTGTTGAGCGAAACCGGTCTGGAGGGGATTGTGTTCACAATAAAGTCTGCTTATACCATTTTGCTGCCTATGTCTCCCAAATAGTGCTGGATTGTTTTTTTGGGTTGTCTATAAGTGTTCCGGGCACTTGTTTTTGTTCCGTGCAGTCGATTATTGGAGCGGATTACTTTTGCGGTCTGCTGGAGCAATATTTTGGTGATAACCAGATGGTTCACCGTAGTAGCAGTCAGGAGTGACGAGGCGAGACGTGAAAGAGAGTGGCGGAGTGAAGAGAGGCGAAGGCTGATAACGCGACTCCAGTGATATGGCAGAAGGTGGGGATTTAAAGTCTTTTACTGACAACATTATATCGGATCGAGATGATTTCTCTATATTTGGGTCAACTATTGAATATCCATCGACAAGCAGGTCAACGGTGGATTCGCGTACGTTGGATGCTGATAAGGATGTTGGTAGCTGTTTTAAAAAATTGATGCAGTATGCGAAAAAGGTACGCTCTTTAGTCTGGCACAATAAATTATTGAAGGCCTATTTACAAGCTAATATAACACCACGGGGCCTACGAGTGCATGTGGAGCCAGGAATAGGGGTTGAAAATAAGGCCTTTATGAGAAAATGGAGGGCCATACAATTGACTGCAACTAAAATGTTTATGCAAACTTTAGTTGAATACTATGATATGCAGCTAGTTGAGTTGAGTGAACAACTAAAACAACATGAGAAAAGTACCTCAGCATTTATTAATACACCACAATATGATGAGTTGTATTCACAATTCAAAGCTAATATGGAAGGGTTTGAAAAAGAGCTACAAGCGAGAAAAAAGAAAAAGTATGCCAGGGATGTGAATGACTATAAGACTGACCAAGTATTCACTTGGAAAAAACAAAAACAGCGTACAAGAGGTGTGCACTTTGAGTCTAAAGGAACATTAAAAAGGAAGAGGGGTAAATCAATATTGAGAAAACCCAGCAACATAGACCAATTGGATTATTCATCCAGTCGTTCAAATACTGATACAGATACTGATTTGGGAGACGTAGAGCAACATAGCTCTCCAGCTGCTAAGAGGTCTTGTACCCCTTTAGACGAGGGGGTCGGAAACATCGAAATAGAAGAAATAGAGAAAGCTTTTGTGACCAATTTGCAGATGGAGAGAACATAGTGGACACTAATGATATCACTGATGATGTTAATAATTTGGTGGTTAATCTTTCCAGACATAGTTTTGACAGTGGTCAATTACAACTATTAAACAAAGGCTTGGGATATGTGCCTTCCTTTTTTGTGTCTTATTTTGATGTCATTAATGATTTAAAGTCTTTTTCTAGATGTCTTAACCTTAAATATTTTTTTGCACATCAAGGTCAGCAGGATATTGTTGAAAGGGGATTTCGTTTCAAAAAATCTGAATTTCAACCCCCATATAGTGGGACAGTGAAAATATTTGAAAACCTAGTTATGCAAGATTTGCATATAAACAAAACCAGGATATTTACACAATATGCCAGTAATTTAACTGAAGCTGAAAATAAAGCACTGCATGATCTAGTTGAGACACATGACATCATAATAGTGGGCGCGGACAAGGGAGGGGCAACGGTTATATGGGACAGGGAACAATACATTGAGGAGGCCTTAAAACAGTTAAATGACTCTATTTCTTATATCAAGTTACCCATAGACCCCACACTCGATTTTAAACATACTATAGATAGATTTCTATCAAGAGCAGTGAAGAGAGGAATAATAGATGTCAAATTACAAGAACAATTGACAGTTGAGGCACCGAAAAATCAATATTTTTACCTTGTCCCAAAAATACACAAATCCCTGGTTAAACCACCTGGGAGACCAATAGTGGCTGGTAGAGGTTCTTTAACAGAACCTTTATCAGAATATTTGGAATTTAAATTAAAGCCTTTGTTGACATTATTAAGGGCACGAATACAAGATACTACGCAATTTCTCAACCTTATGAATGAGTTGCAGGTGGAGACTGATGCACATTTAGGTACACTTGATGTGCAGTCTTTGTATACGAGCATTCCTCATCAAGGGGGTATAAAAGCCATACACTACTGGATGTTACAAGCAGGTACATATACAGTGGCTGAAATGGATTTCATCATTAATACTCTACAGTTAGTTTTGGAACATAATGTTTTTACATTTGACAATCAGTGGTATTTACAAAGTAAGGGAACAGCTATGGGGGCTACTTTTGCCCCAACCTATGCGGATTTGTTCATGGGGTTTTTTGAGGTAGAATGTATATACAACGAACATTTCCCTTTTAAAGAAGAACTGCAGATGTGGCGGAGATATTTGGATGACTGTTGGGTAGTTTGGCAGGGTACACCATCCAAGTGGCAACAATTTGTGGCATATTTGAATCATAACGTGTTTGGCATTAAATTTACTGGAGTAATAAATTTATTTACGGTGGATTTTTTGGATGTGCATGTCACTAAACTTTTAGACGGCACAATTACTACCACGTTACATAGAAAGCCTTTTTCAAAGAATTCTGTGTTACATGCAAATAGCTGCCATCCTCCCCATGTCATCCGTAATATACCAAAAGCCCAATTTCAACGGATCAGACGCATATGTTCAACACAAGAGGAATTTGACACACAAGCAGGAGTTTTAAAACAAAGGTTTCTAGACAGGGGCTACCATAAACCTATAGTGGAACAAGCCTATATAGAGGGTCAACAATTGAATAGATCTGAGACTTTACAGTATAACAAAAATAAAGTTGAAGTTAAACCACAGGGAGTTAGGTTCATTACCACATATGGTAGCAATACTTTTAGAATAAAAGAAATTATTTCTAAATATTGGCATATACTTGGTAATGACCCATTTTTTTCAACAGTGGTTAAACAGCATAGTGAGTTTGGATATAGACGGGGGAAAACTATTGGACAACATTTATCAAGCTTTAAAAAGCAAACTGTTAAAAAAGAATTCAGATCATTAGGCAGGGTAGGTAGCACGTTTTGTGGAAACTGTAAATACTGCAAAATAGTATCTAAAACTTCTTCTTTTACATCAGTAAATACCAATAAAGTGTATGAGATAAGACACCATATCAAATGTACCACTACTTGGGTAGTATATATGGCAGTTTGCCAATGTGGTGCTTTCTACATTGGGCAGACCTCCTGTAGTTTTAAACAGAGGATAGCACTACACATCAGTGATATAAAATGTAAACGCACACGTAGTGCCTTATATAAACACACATTAAGCCATCCTGCATCTCATTTCATATTTGTGGGTATCGATAAAGTTAATATGTATGGAAATAGTGAATCCACAGCCCATCAATCATTGACAAAAAAGGAACGCAGGTGGATAATTAATTTGGGAGCCCTTTTCAAACCGGGCTTAAATGATCATTGGTAATGTTCTATGCTTGGATTCATAGATTTTTGAATACTATAGGTCGGCTAAGTCGTTATATATGTATATATACACATCCTTTAGAAATTATAGTATGGCACGGGTATTTTTGTAATAGGTATACACCTTTAGGATATCAGCTTAGATGGGTAACATAGTTGAACTAGGTAGAAGTATGTTAATAAACAGTGAAAGACATGGTAGAGTGTAATACAAGGTTTTTCATAATATTTAAGGAATGTAAATAGAAGTAATAATGTATATTTACAATATGTATGTGATTTAGTACATCGATAAGTTTCTTTCCTGGTTGTAAACCTTGTAAAATGTATTGATTTTACATATGTATGTGATCGTACCTAATGGGGATGTTTCCCTTTAAATGGATAGTTTAGTACTATAAAAAGGTACGTACCTACGTATTTTGCCACTCACTGATGACGCTCTGTTGAGCGAAACCGGTCTGGAGGGGATTGTGTTCACAATAAAGTCTGCTTATACCATTTTGCTGCCTATGTCTCCCAAATAGTGCTGGATTGTTTTTTTGGGTTGTATATATATATATATATATATATATATATATATATATATATATAAGAAAACTTACAAATTTGAAGCAAAGAACCAGCCTAAGATATTTAGTTGGAATTGTAAGAGTATCATCAACATTGACAAAAACAGGAGTCAAATAAATTAAATTAGTGCTATGTCTTTTGCTGAGAAGAATGACTGGGATTAAATAGAAATGTGAAAGCCTTCAGCAGAAATGAGAAAAAATGGTAGCTTACTTTTACTCAGAGAATGAGAACAAGTTTCTTTACAGTCTTAGCTTTAGAAACACTAGAACAGGTTTATTGATAACTTCATTAAATTAAATTAAATTCATAAGACAAACAGTGACAAAGTTGTATGATAGGAATGCTGCTTTCAAAATGTAGATGAGTAAATCAAGAATAGGCAAGGAAGCTAACCAAAGGGTGAGGAAGAAAAATGTAAGCGATTGTACTTCTAGCTGAAGAATGATTACAAACTTAAATAATCGAACAGCTGCTCATAAACTGATAAAGTAGAGAAAAAATTGACAATAGAGATATTGAGGACATAAATATGAAATGGCAAGAAGACTAGTGAAAGTAAAAGTCCTTAAGAAAGAATGTGAGGTTAGAAAGATATGCATATAATAAAGAGAAATAAACATATATATATATATATATATATATATATATATATGTGTGTGTATATATAGACAATGGAAGAAAGCTGATGACTCTGGACAATGTTTGACAAGTGGGGAAGAAAAAGAAAAATGAATAAAATAGAAACTAATAAAATTTAATGTGTTCAGGTCAAAATCCTGGACAAAAGGAGGATCAGGAGGTTGGAGAAAATACAAATAAAGTTATGATACATATAAATGATAAGATAATCTGGACCAGAGTTTATGGAAAACAATGTCAACAGAGCAGAGACATATGCTAATAAAGTACACAAAGTAGCTTTAGATTGAAGATTAGAGCTTTCTTCAGATACAGAGAAGCATGAAAAACTACAAAAAGTTGGTGATGAGAGGAAATCAAACTGAAATGTTGAATCTCCATAAAACTGAATGTAATTAAAAAGAGAAGCTGACAAACAGGAAAAGTAAAGAATATCTTTTCTATGAAAATTTGTTAAATTTAGCATTTGGGAATGCAACTGTGCATACCACTCTAGAAGAAGAAACTACAGCAAGTATAGTATAATGGAAATAGCTCTGAATTCACTTAATCTAACAAGGTATATAAATTATGCAAGATATTTTTAAATTTTACATTTGACAGGTTATTTTTTATAAAGACAACTGACTGATAAAAGAATGTAAAATATGAATACGTCTAAGAACTGTGCTAAAGTAGTAAACACAAATATGACCGATCATATGCAGAAATAAACTACAAAAATAGAAAATACTGGGAATGGGTCTCAGTTTGATCAGAAGGAAAATTAACTAAAAACAGAAAAGTGCTAAGAGAGAACCCAAGTATTATAGGATATACACTGAATTGTAAGTTTTAATTACTATAAGATGATGAAAGTCACCCTGTTCTCCAAATTTAATGTACTTAAGACAGTTAAGGAAAGTTCTGAAAATTAAAATATCTTTGCAATTCTTTTTAGAAATTAAGCTAAAGGGACAATTGAAGTTATGTGAGTTACTCTGGATAGAGAGACATGAATAATCCACTAAGACTGACATGTATTGCATCAAGATAAGTGTGGATGAGAAGCTGGAAATTACTTGATAAAAATATTTTAGGTCCGCACATCATGAAGTAATCAAATGAAGCAAATAGGAAAAATGATGGTTGAATAACACAATAAAAGAGCTGCAAATGTTTGACATTGAATGTTGATGATGTCATGAATACACTGTATTATACATAATTCATGTCATACATTCAAAGGTTTAAAAACTAAGTTTTTAAGAAACTTGGATAACAGATATAGAACATTTAGCTATTCAGAATTTTTAATGCTTTGATACAAAGCAAAACAAAAGACTAACCATGGAAGAGTTTTAATCTTAAATAAATGCATTCCTGTAAGACACAGAAAAAAAGTTAATTACAGAAGCTATGGGAAGAATTGGACAATTTGATTTAGGTTTATAAGTTAAATGGTCATCGTCATCAATAATTTTACCATTTGTATATGGGGTTTGGGTGTTAAGTCAACTGTTGCTGCTTTAATCAAAGCCACTTGTCTTGACATTAAAATTATCATGAATTAATAATTTTAGAATTTAAAAAATAGTTTGAATGAAGTTACCATCCCAAAATACAATATTATAGTCTAAGGGAATGAGCTCATATAATGAAAATTAAGACTGCAACTGGGAGAAATTGTGAAACTAATTTAAAACATTAAGGCAATCTCAATAATATACAAGCAGAAAGTAAAAAATGGTAAAGTAATATTAGATAAAAATATAGTGATTGAAGCCACTAAGGTGGTAGTATAAGATACAAGGATTGAAAATCCCTTAGAAAACATGTGTAATGATAATATAAAAAAATCATGTTTTAATAAAAAAAGAACTTCTTATCATACCCATCTATAAAACCCAACAGATAATTGACTAGTAAAGAAATATTCATTTAAATATGGCAGTTTTTTAAATGCTAAAAATTCCAGTGCAAATTAAAACTGAATAAGTGTAAGAACAAGTACTGACTGTGATCGCTGCATGTTCTAGTGACTGATTGTGAACATGTACTGATTGCTGCATGTTCTATTGACTGAATACCCTTGGACAGTGGAAGAAATTATGCCAAGGCAATTTTTTATTAATGTTGATGATTTATATACTTATTTTAAAGACGACTTCCAAATAAAAGTCAGAACAATGGCACTAATCAAAAAAGAGCAACACATTATAGAAAAAAGGTTGCGTAAGGTTTACAGTACAGAAAAATAAAGAATCAAAGAAATAAATTGAAAAATTCTAAAGCATCTGGCACAGTTATAGTTCACATTAAGTTATTTTTATCAGTACCCAGAGAATGAAAATAAACCTCCTAAAAATGTAGTGTCCAGGCTATGCAAATAATTCAGTTTTCTTGACTCTTGCAAAGGAGGCACTTCAGCCTCCCCAAAATGTGACAGAAAAATCTTGGCATGTAAAGCACAATTGTGCTTTGGATTCCTTGGTAAAATGTTATCAACAAATATATTGTAGGAGCTTAAAACAAATCTGGATATGGAATGATTTTACTTGCTATAATATAGTATGCAATATATGGCTGGGCATTAGTTATTTCAAGTTTACCTTGACTCAGCAGCTTCTGATAAATTGGACAGGCATGTGTTGTGGACACTTAGGAGAACGAGAGGAAATGCTTAAGATTTAGTTAGCATCATATCAGCTTTATGTGCAAACAATGAAGAAATAGTAGATAAGCAGTGGTAAGTAATTTTTTTTCTGGTGTGAATTCAGAATTTTGATATTTCAAACCACAAGAAGTTTCCTTGACAATAAATATCATAAAAATAATTAAACTGGGATACCCCTCTATCACATTTAATGTTTATCAGATGTTTTTTGGTCAGTATATTAGTATTTTACTAATATATATATTTAGAATGTGTAATTTATGTCACTATATGAGTTAATTAATATATTGAAGTATAAATTAATTATATATATGTCTATGATAAGAAATTATAAAATCAAAAAAGCTAACTGCAACTTAAAGGCGTAAATAATTAGGGCAGGTTTATTCAAATTACCTTTCATGGAAGCTCTGTTAGTAGTAACTGAAGTTACTTATTAAAATTATTTCTGCATAGTATAGTTTTAAGAAACACTATGAGGTATCAGAATGCTTCACTTGCAATAACCATAAAAGCAAAACAAAAAAAATACACAGTTTGCTTGCATACAGAACAGAATATAAATATGGGAAGAAATAATACAAAAACATATTTTAACAGAAGCAGATAATCCTTTGAATATCATATTCAGACTTCCAAAAGCATCTCTAATTTATACCTCAGTTGAGATCAGTATTGAAAGTAAAGAGGCAATAATCATTTTAAGTGTAGTAGTGAACTGAAGTAAGAATGAGTACCTGACGATAACTTGCTTTAAATGCAGAAGAGGGATATGGGCAGCAAGATTATAAATTAATGCCTCATATACAAAAAAAATGAAAAGTAGAACATTGGAGACATATGTGTTTACATACTTGAAGAACTATTTAAAGAAAAATATTATTATGATTGAGCCCTATCTCTATTACTTGAAAAAAGTCATTAAAGTTAAATGGAGTAGAGCTGTTTTGGAGCATATTAAAAACATAAAATACTGAAAACCCTGTGAAAAAAACTTAAAATATTACAATAGTACAAAATCCTCAGCTCTACTATTATAATAGTACAAAAATACATGTTGTCCAACGCAGACTTACAAAATCGGTATTTATAAACTATAAATGTAAGAAGCAAGCAGGCAACATAGCAAAGTTTAGATATAAAAGCAGAAGCTTCTCAATCATTGGATTTGAGGTGATTTTGTTTGACAAAGTCTACCTCATGACTTATCGGGGCATCCTACTTAGATTAGTATAATAATTTTTATAAAAAATTTTTAAATTAATTATGGGGAATACATAAACGGCAATAGAGAAGAATAATAATCCATAGTTTTTAACTGTTCTGTTTTCTTTGATGTATTCTGACAATTGCTCTCAATTTCCTCACTTCATGGATTCCAATTTGCTCCCCCTTCACATGATTTATGAATCTTGTAAATGCATTCCACTTTGACAGACGAGTACCAGTAAGAGTGAAAGGGAAGGTCTACAAGAGGGTAGTGAGACCAGCTACGTTATATGGGTTGGAGACAGTGGCATTGACAAAAAGGCAGGAGTCAGAACTTGACGTGGCAGAGTTGAAGATGTTAAGATTTGCACTGGGTGTGACGAGGATAGACAGGATTAGGAATAAGTATATTAGAGGGTCAGCCCAGGTTGGAAGGTTTGGAGACAAAGCCAAAGAGGCAAGAATACATTGGTTTGGACATGTGTTGAGGAGGGATGCAGAGTATATTGGGGAAAATATGCTAAGGATTAAGCTGCCAGGTAACAGGAAAAGAGGAAGGCCTAAGATAAGGTTTATGGATGTGGTGAGAGAGGACATGCAGGTGGTTGGTGTGACAGAGCAAGATGCAGAGGACAAGAAGAAATGGAAACAGCTGATCTGCTGTGGCGACCCCTAACAGGAGCAGCTGAAAAAAGAAGTTATTATTCTCAAGTTGAAAACATCAGAAATCTATAGATAAACTACTAAACAATATAAATATCAATTTTGGTGGAGATATGCAAAAATGTTCCTGTCAAGTAGTTTGGAGATATATTGATTCACTGAATATGAACAACTCAAAAAATTCTCATCCAGATGCTGCTTTGAAAAAAGAACTGCAATTGATGACATCTACCTTACAGGAACTAACTTTGAAGATGGATGGCTTTAAAAATGACTTAGAAAACCCCAAACTACATTCTCAAAAACAAACTGCTACTCTTAAGGAATGATTACAGCAACACCAAACAAAATAACAAATATAGAGACTTCTCTAAATGAAATTGAAGGGAGACTCATAGAGGAAGAATTCCAAAAAGAATTTCTGCTTAAACAGAATACATAGCTGCTTAACAAAATAGATTACTTAGAAACAGGGAAAGGAGAAACAACATAAGGATCTTTGGTCTGCCTGAAAACACTGAAGAAGAAGACATTATTTCATTCTTAAAAAGCTGGATTTCTGAATTTTTAGACTTGAAAGAGGGACTTTCATTTAGGATTGAAAGGGCGCATAGAGCACTGAGGAAACCTGCCTTTAACTCAACAAATACTCCACCTACATCCATAGTTATAAAATTTCTTTCATTTCTGGACAAGAAACTAATATTAAACTTTTCTTGGAGAAAATCACCCTTAAAGTACAGTCAAAGCCTGATAAGGTTTGACAATGATTATTCTTCCAGAATACTAGAACAAAGGAAAAAATCTGGCCAATAATAAAACTGTTGAAACAAAACTACATTAAAGCAGAGCTGGCCTTTCCAGCCAAGATAAAAATACGTTTTGCCAATGAGATGACAACCTTTAATGACTTAGAAGAAGTTACTATATTCATCAAAAACAGCAACATAGTGCCTATCCCAGAAAAAAATGGAATGGATAGCCCCTACTCTTAAAATAATAAAATAAACAAATCCTTGGACTGATGCTAGAAAGAAGAAACAAAAAATAACTGATTCCAAGATAGTTGTCCAAAAAAATAACTCTTACAATGACATCTCTCAAAGTATCAACTGATATGGTACATCATTTGTCATCTGTTTTTGTTTTAAAAAAGGAGGGTTTCTTAAACAACTGAGAAACAGCAATGATTTTTTCACAATGTTCAAAGAGTCCAGTAATTCTTCACAAACAAAGGTAGATCAAGATGGGTTACTATTTACATTATATATAAGTCAAACAAAGCAACATATAATATAAACATAGAAGTTTCTGTTCCTCTACTTGAACTCAGTGAATGCTTATCTTGTTCATTTTTCATTGTTTTTACTTATAATAACTTAAGTAATTAATTAACTAATTCATCAAGATACCATTCATCAGAGTTCAGACTCAAATGTAACAAACTGACATCATATATAATAGCAGTAACATTGAATTGAAAACGCTGTCACTGAGACTATTGCCTTCTTCAGTTAAAGTATGATTTAGAAATGTCATGTATATCCTGGTTGAATAATAGTAGCAATCACTTAGTACAAATGTCATCATTATTCTGTCTAAATATAGTTAATATAAATTATGGCAGGTATCACAGCTACAAGTGCTGTTTGATCAATCCTGATATGGTGTACGTGGATGCAGCCATGTCTGGCAACTAGTACAAATGTTATTATTATTCTGGCTAAACATAATTAATATCAATTATGCATTTATCATAGTTTTGAGTGCTGTTTGATTAAGCCTCATATGGTGTATGTTGATGCAGCTGTGTCTGGCAGCTGTTATATGTTGCAGTTTTCATCTCCAGGAAGCTGTGGGTTGCGCTTGTGATTGAGGTTTACTGATGCTTGTGTAGTAGGAAGAGACATTTGGCGTTTTGATCCAGGGGAAGGGGGTGGATAGAACTGTGATTTGGGAGGTTTTGGCAGAGAATGGTTTATTTTTACATCTGCTGAGTGGAAGGTGGGATGGCTGGAGAAGTGTATTGTCTTTTGTTGTGGCGGCTTGTTGGGAGGTTTTTTTTTATCTGTTTGCTCTCTGTTCTTTTCTTGGCAGCTGTCTCCCTGAAAGGGGGGGATTTAGGCTTGAAGTTGCAGTGAAATGAAGCTTTGCTTCAGGTATGCAGTACACAGACACATTAACAGAAACAGGATGTTTCCATGTTGTTATGGTAATGGAGGTAGAGTGACAATAATGCTTAACAGCTCTGAGAAGCCTCCAAGATGATTCTCGGCAATGATGTTTTTGATTAAAAAAATATATATATATAAAAGGGTTGTTTTAAACCACATGTACACATATTGATGGTCTCCCAACACTTCATTTAGCTCATTAAGTTCATTCTTGATAAAAAAAAACACACACACAATAGGTATTTAATGTATGATTTTCATAACTCTAGACATAAAATATATAATTGTCATATAAGATGAAGCAGTCTACTGAATTTAGATATTAAAGACAGGATTTAATAACATGGGCTTGTGTATAATAACACTACTGTGTTAACTTGTCATAAATGACATACACTACATTGAACATCAAGGGGAAGCATGATCATTTTCTTATATAAGTAAATATGAATAACAAGTCATATAATTGCTTAAACTTGAATTGTAGTTTTTGTAACCCATCTTGACCATACATCATGCTTAAGCAGTTACCAAGGTAACTAATGTTTTATATATGACATTAAACTGACAAAGTTGCTCAAGAGAAAAAATAGAAGCCTGAACTTGAAATGTCACAGAATGTAACAATCATATTCTGAACAAATAGTATTAAATTGACAATAAACAGTTTAATAACATGGGCTTGAGTATAATAACACTACTGTTTTAACTTGTCATAAAGGACATAGACTACATTGAACATCAACGGGAAGCATGATGATTTTCTCATATGGGTAAATGTGCATATCAAGTCATATAATTGCTTTAACTTGAATTGTGGTTTTGTAACACATCTTGACCATACATAATATGTAAGCTGTTCCCAAGGTAATTAATGTTTTATACATGACATCAAACTAACAAAGTTGTTCAAGGGAAACAATAGAAGCCTGAACTAGGAATGTCACAGAATGTAACAATCACATTCTGAACAAATAGTATTAAATTGACAATAATCACTCAGTTTAGCCTTTGATGATTATACAAAATAGAATGTTGCCATTTAAATCTAAAAATGTTCAGTATATGTCATTAAATGGCAATTTATGAATATGGAAAGGGAATTTGTAATCATTAATCACAATAAGTGAATTTGTTGTTTTTAACCTATAATTTCACTCATTTTATAATAAGAAATGACAGATATGAAAATCCTTATGTGTAGGAAATGAGGGGAAGAGGGATGATGATTAAAATGCACTTTCATCAACGTTTACATAAAACAAACCTGATGCTTTAAGTTAGCAACAAACAAAGTGATTACGTAAAAGCTGGTAAACAATGAAATATAACTTCTGATATATATAGCAATATACATTGTATTATAAACATTAGGTACAAATATTATCACCATCTATTTATATTAAGTAATATGTTTTGAAAGACTTCATCAATAAGGGTGAATATGTTAAATAACTATGTGCTATAATCTTTTACTGAGGTTTTATATATGATACATCCTACTTTACTATGATTGAATTCTTTGTCATCTATCTTTCATGTAAATATTAATTGATTATACAATAAGGAGACATTTATATTGAATTAGAATTCTGTCTAATCTACATTAGTACTATATCTGTTCAAAATAAAATAAATATTGTTTATTCCTATTACAAATATTCTCTATGTGATAATTCAATTTATGGAGCTCAGATGTTCTGGATTGTCAAGGTATGAGTGATAATCTGATGGATGTAGGTTTATCCATTTGATTAGGAATGATTTTCATTCCATGGCTAGTGCAGATCTTAGTTTTGTTAACATTTGTTAATTTAAATTTCTTATTTCACAAAAACATGTTTAGTATGCCTGACCAAAACATTACTTTATTGGTAAACACTCAAAGCACAAAACTGATAATTTCCTTTAAAAGCTTAAACATATACTTTATAGTTATCAGAGGAAAATGTTTAATAGTCACAATAAAAGAAAAAATACATTGTCTAAATAACCTAAGATGGATTTAACTTTATTATCTTTAAATACCGATGGCTTAAACAATCCTAGCACGAGATCAAATCTACTGAAATATTTAAAACTGAACAAAGCACACATTGTCTTCCTTCAAGAAACTCATTTCAAAACAAATGACAATTGCAAATGGAATCCTAAGGAATATATGATATTGGCGCAATCCACTTATAAGACAAAGACAAAAGGGGTAACAATTTTATGGAAAACAAATGTGATTAACCAAGAAATAATTTATAAGAATGAAGATAAAGAAGGCCTTATGGCATTAGTAATAGTTAAATATAATAACAGAATATGGACCCTAGCCAATCTATACTGGTTCCCAGGCATTGGATCAGGAACTGTTAAAAAACACTTGGATTTCATTTCCAATAATTAGAAAGGCAACTTAATATTAGGAGGAGATTTTAACTGTATATTTGATATTTCTGAAACAGCAAATAAAAGACTGCTGCATATATCTACTGTATCAAAAGCTTTAAACAAGTGGGTAGAATCATTTCATCTTGTAAACACTTTCAAATTTAAAGAAGATAAATCTTTGTTGCTTTCCCATCAAGATCACAGATTTGGTACCCAAACTAGAATAGATAAAATATTTGCTGCCCATGACTTACACTCTACAATCATTAATTTCTCAATCACTCCCTGTCCCTTTTTATACTAAAACTTCAAAATGGGTACAAACCATTAATCTTTAACTCCAGAATTCCAGAATATATAACTGAAATTAAAGAGTTTAAATCCTGGCTATTATCTGAATTACAGTTCTTCTTAGATATTGATTACTCAACATAGATAAATAAAATAATGATATGGGACTCATTAAAAGCTTACATATATGGTAAAACCCTAACTTGGTATAAACAAAAATCAGAGAATGGAATTCTTAATTATTAGATCTACAATCCAAACTTTTGTCAGTAAAAGCTGAAAAAAAATCTAAATCATTTGGAGATGAAAAAGAAAGTAGAAGTCTTAATCAATAAATACAATGAAATTCTAACACATACAACTAGTTTAGCTTTAGAAAAACTAAAAATTGATACCTTGACCACTTCTCCCAAATATCTACATAATTTGTCCGCAAGAATCAAAATTAATTCAAAAGCTAATAACATTAAAAGTGTCTTCCATGAAAAGAAAGGGAAAATGTCTAGGATATAGGTAACATTATTGATGCCTATAGAAATCACTATGGAACATTTCCAAAAAGAAAATATACATATCAATCAATTAACTCTAGATGAAAATGTTCTAATATAAAAAATACCAGAAAAATTAAAACTAGATCTGCGAGCACTCATATCCTACAAAGAAATTACAGATACAATAAAAGA
The DNA here is from genome assembly GCF_019279795.1 of Protopterus annectens. Lineage (NCBI taxonomy): Eukaryota > Metazoa > Chordata > Ceratodontiformes > Protopteridae > Protopterus > Protopterus annectens. The sequence continues at coordinate 986,458,170 of NC_056725.1, read as the reverse complement.
GGGTAAAAATAGTAAAGCTCCAGGTATAGATGGCATAATTATGGAAATATATAAACTTTTTCTTTCAAAGATACTATCCCTCTTCCATAAAACTCTATTAGAAATACAGTCACATGCTTTAATACCACCCTCTTGGAGATATTCCTAAATCACACAAATCCTAAAGGAAAACAAATCCCTAAATCTCTGTACCTCATATAGACCTATATCATTATTAAATAATGACTATAAGATATTTATGACAATATTAGCTAACAGAATGAAAATACCACTATCCAAAACAATAAATAATGATCACACTGGATTTATATATCATAGACACACACATGACAATATTAAAAGGATCATTTCTTTTATAAATTATGTTAATAAAGAAAATAAAGAAACTCTCATAATTGGCTTAGCTATAGAGAAAGCCTTTGATTCCCTAAATTGTGACTATTTATTCAAAATTCTGGTGTTATTTGAATTTCCTCCTTCCTCTGTTCATCTACTAAAGAATATATATATATATATATATATATATATATATATATATATATATATATATATATATATATATATATACAAATATTTAGCGTATGTTAAGCTAGGTCCTTTCACCTCTGAATCTATACATATAACAAAAGGTACTAAACAAGGAGGTCCCATGTCACCGATTCTATTTGCTTTGGCTGTTTAAATATTGGCAGATTCAATACATAACAATGCAAAAATCAAAAGAGTAGATGTTTATGAACAATACAATTCTAAAGTAATGCTCTTTGCTGATGACATATTATTAACAGTATCCAATACAAAAAAGACATTAGAAGAATTAGATATTTTAATTGACACAATTTACAGGACTTCAGGACTCCATTTCAATAAGTCAAGATCAACATTTTTATTTAAAAAAAAAAGAATTGCAGACAAAGGGGAATCACATTATAGGGAAACAAGAATCTACCTTAAAATATCTATGAAATGAGTTATGCAAAGATTTAATGAATTTGTCTCAAAAAACTACAATAATATCATCAATACAATTAAAATATCTGTGGAAAAGTGGAACAAAATAATATTAACACTGAAAATAGACTACAATTAATAAAAATGGTTTTACTGCCCAAGATTCTATATATAGCTTTGGCAATACAACTGTTACCAGAAAGGAATATACTCAAAGAAATTAACTCATGCCTAATAACATTTTTATGGTTTCCCAAAAGAAACAGAATAGCTTTAATACATCACATCAGACTATGGAAACAGGGAGGATTAATCTTTCCTAATATAGAAACATATATAAAAGCATCAATATCTAAAACAATCTCAGATTTGATAAGTCCAAATTATTCAGCAAATTGGAAAGAATTGCTAACTGTAATAGCAATAAATGAATTTGATTTACAAAAAAAAATTCAAATAACAGATAAAAACAATTTTGTATGTATTAGTATGCAATATAACATAACTAAGCCCACTAAAACTCATATGATTAATTATTACATTGACTCATTTATGAAAATTATTAATGCATAGATTTAAAAATCTGGTTTGATCTTTTAATATCATTCATAGTTGCAAAGAGCTATCCACATAAAATATGCAGAGAAATAATTAATTCCTGGGAACAGAAAGGATTTATTTGTTGGTTTCAATGTATCAAAGAACTAAAAGTTCTGGATATGCAAACAATAGAAACAACATACAAAATTCCACAACAAGATTGGCTAACTATGCAAAGCATTCTGACATATTCACAAGATTTATGCAGAATAATTAGTAATTCTTCATTTAAAGAAATGCCTAACCTTATGAAATACCTATATGAAATCATATATAATGATTATGACATGGGAAATAGTATTTTGAAACTTTACAAGATATTGCTAAATTATAAAACAGCACCCAAATCCTCATATTGGAATTATAGAACAAAAGGACACTCGTTACAGCTAACTGAAAAAATTAAATCAAATATTTTATTATCAATAAAACATACATCCTTTACACACTATTGAAAAGTTTTTAATTGGAAATGCTTGCACAGAGCATACTTAACTCCAAATAGAATTACTAAAATTAATTCTTCCACAAAGGGAATATTTTGGAGGATTGAGCAAATACACAATGCAGATTGGAATCACATTTTTGACTGTGTTAAAATTAAGCCATTTTGGAATGGTATTAAAAACTTTTTACAAGCTTTATTTAATGAATTGTTTAACTTATCTAAAGCTCTAGTATTATTAAATGTGTATGAAGGTCCTCATTTAAGGTCCTCATTTGAATGAGTCAAATATGTATCTAGTTTGGACAATACTTGCAATCTCAAGGAAGTGTATAACAAGAGGATGGAATACAAACATAATACTGACTTTGAAAGACATCTACAGCCTACTGAAGACCACAGTATTGTTGGAAATTCAAATTAAAGAATTAAGGATTAATCTTAAGCCATTTATTAACAATCCATGGAAAAAAAATCTTATCATTGATTGACACTTTACAATAACTTAACAGATGCACTCTGATAACTGGATTGTTATACCTATAAAGTAATTGTATATATTGAGCTCTGTTATAGTGTGATGCTGATGTAAATAGTGTACATAGTTATTTAAGATGTTATATACAAATACTATGGAATTTATTCAACTGTATTTGAAAAATAAAAAATGTTTGAGAAAAAAATACAACAATGTAAGATATCCTAGGGTAGGTTTAACATTTTTTTTTGCATGCTGTAAAATTCCTTCAGAAAGAAAATTGCAAATTATGTGATAAAGTGCTCCATGTTATGCTGAACAGCTCTTCCTGCATATCTGTCAAATAATTCTAAAGGAAGATCAAAATGAATAAATAAGAATCAGGAAACATTACACTGCTTTTCCTTTTAAATTTTAAGCCTTCTTCTGTTTTGTCTCATGCTCATTGTTTCACATTCAGATGATTTTCTTGTGGGGCAAACTCTTCCCAACTTGAAAAGTCTCCCTTAAAGAATGTAGCTGTTTTTTTTTATTAACAGAAGTAGAAGGCTTAGTATACAGTCCATGCAAAAGTAACTGAAAATATATATAGTTGAATAAAAGAAACACATTATTTTAAAGTGTCCTGCACTTTATCTGGATATCTTTGTTTTTATTGTATGTTTTACTGCTCACTACAATAAGAATTGATTTGATTACTAGTCTGGCAGTCAGATTCAAGAGTTGGCAATGGTATATTTTAATTCTGTTGCAATTCTACAGTCTATATGTGCATGAGGCATAAAAACACGGGGTGATGTGCAAACAAGCAGATTCCAGTGTATAATGTACCATAATTATAACTTTGTTTTACAAAACATTTTGCCTCATCATATGCCTTATTCTTTCACGGACTGCATATTGTGGATGTTCATCGTGTTACTCTGCTGCAGTCATCACACTTGGGTTATCCTGTCGTCAGGCGGTCTCACAGTTGGCTGGATTTCCAAAGTCTTAGTCCGGCGTCGGTTGCTGTCACTTCTTCCCTGACGTCAGTGCGCCAGGGGTATATACAATGCATCCGACGCCATTTTCTTCAGTCTTTCTTGCCACGCGGTGCCTGAAGCAGAAGCAGTTCGCAAGTGCCGGTCGGCCGACTCCTGAGATTTTCGAAGTCGAATTTCAGATCCGAAGTCTTCAATAAAGCTAAGTGTCCCATTGGGGAAACTTTTCTTGCCTCAGACCGATGTCAGAAAAAGTTAACAATTGTATTTTTTGTGGGAAGCAAATACCTCATAAGGATTTTCATTCTTACTGCATACCTTGCCTAGGCCCAGACCACAACGTCACTAGTTGTCATTTTTGTGCTAGGTTTAATAAGCGTACTATAAAAAGATGCTTTGATTTCGCATGACACTACTTCGGTAGAAAATTTAACTACACTATGCCGTCAGAGCAACCGACTACCGGCGTGCACAAAAAATGCAAGGATAAGGACAGGCAGCCTAGACCCAAGCCAGACTCCGAGGCCTCGGCTGGTCCGGTCTCCAGTTCACCAGTCTTCAGTGAGGCTCCGATGCAGCCCCTGACTACTGCAGATCTGGAACCCGAGACCGCTTCGGAACTTTTGGCGGAAAGTACCAGGCTGATGCAGCCATTTTATTTAGCCCCTACCGATGACACTGCTGAAAAAGATGTTGGTGCTGCAGAAACACCTTCGGTTTCTGAAGGCGTCTTCAGACCGACGACACTCACCATAAAAACGTATCCTAAGACGAAGACTCCTATTAAACCTAAAAAGACTGCACTTCAGTCCCCTGTTCAAGGCCCCATGCCTAAGAAACAGATGCTCAAAATGGCTGAAGATTTGATCTCTTTAATCAGGGGTTCTCAACCCCCTCCTGACAAAAGGCCTAGACAAGAGGAAGATTATGCATCCTCTGAACAAGTGTCTATTTCCTCAGGCTCCTCTGAGGACCAAGATTACTCCTTCTCCCCTTATGAAGATTCTGATGCTGAGGATTCCATTCCCTCAGCTTCTCCCCCTGAAGACTACTTCTTTGGGGAAACTTTACTCACTATGAGGGAACATTTTCACTGGGAAGATCAACACTATTCTGACTCAAAGAAAAGGCTCAGAGAGTTTATTTTACTCCCCCAGCACAGACCAATTGCCATCCCCCCAGTTTTAGACATTGTGGATGATGTTTACTTAGAATCCAGTTTGAACCCAGACTCTCTGCCTCCTGCTCCGGCCAAACCTGACAGATACTATAGAGTGCCTGATTCCCACAAATTTCTTTACAAAAGTCCTGTTGCTGATCCAGAGACTATCTCCCAGGGTCCCAAAGGGACTAAGGCTTCTATGGCAAAAATCCTGTACCCTCTGAAAGGGACTCCAGAGCACTAGACAGGTGGGGAAAAAGGTTTACACCTCAGCCACTCTAGCTATGAGGGCACTAAATTGCCAGTTTCACATGCTAAAATATCAGCAATTTCTAATGTCTCAGTTAAAACTAAAAATGAGCACACTCCCTCAACAGTCTGACTTGAAAGAAATGCAGGATATGTTGCATGCAACTGAACAGGTGGGCAAACATACTTTACAATGTGGGTTTGATTCTTTGGAGGCTTCCTGCAGAGCAGCTGTCACTGGGTCTGTTATACGTAGGCATGCTTGGTTAAAGGAACAAACTCTGCCTGATCATGTTAAAGCAAAGCTTCTAGATGCTCCCTTACAGCAGGATGTTCTTTTTGGAGTTAAAGCAGAAGAAGTCTTAAAGAAAATGGTGGATAAGGCAAAATCTATGCAGACAGTCAAAGATTTCCTACAGGTACAGCCCCCTCGCTTCAGCAGAAATTGGCCAACAAAAAATTGGTCCTTTCCAGCTACTGACAGGCCACAGAGGGGTAAATACAGATGTCCAAGAGGCAGAGGATAACCACAAGCCCAGTACAAACCTCGACAATGGGCCACTGCAGCACAGAATGGAGGATAAGACAGGTCCCAAACTACCAGAAGGCAAACTCAATGACTTGCACCTCATCTGGCCAAGCAACACTCTCTTGGCAGCCCCCTTGGGAGGAAAACTCGCACTTTTTTCAGACAACTGGCACATTGTCACAAAGGACAAATGGGTCCTAGACATAATTTCACGAGGATACAGATTCCACTTTCACACCTTGCCAATGAAAAGAGGAATGCCAAACCTGCCACAAAATCAATGGGCAGAGGCACAAAGACAAATTACAGCTCTCATGAGAGCCATTCAACTGGTACCTACTTGAGAGCAAGGCCAAGGATTTTACTCAAGACTCTTTCTAGTTCCCAGAAAGGACAATGCCTGGAGACCAATTCTGGACCTTTCAATTCTAAACATTTTCTTACAAGTACCCAAATTCAAGATGCTAACACTACAGCAGCTTCTTCCCATGTTGGGCAAGAAAGCATGGCTAGTAATGTTGGACCTCAAGGAGGCATACCTGCATGTCCCTATCAGACAAAGTTGCAGAAGATACCTCCTTTTCATTGCAGGTTCAACCCATTACCAATTCTCTGCACTGCCCTTTGGCTTATCTACTGCACCCAGGGTCTTCACAAAATGCCTGGCACCAGTAATTGCATACTGCAGACAAAGAGGAATTAAACTATACCCATACCTGGATGACTGCCTCATCCAAGCAGAAAGCAAGGACATCCTCTTACAACATCTGGCTTTTGTAAAACATCTTCTAAGTTGCCTGGGGTACACAGTAAACGAAAAGAAATCAAAACTAGTACCCTCACAAAATATGACATTCCTGGGTGCCAGCTTGAATACAATGGCCCAGAAGGCTTACCTGACACCAGACAAAAAACTACAACTGACTCAATATTTCAAAACAATGGCAACAAAGACCCAACTACCTGCAAGAAAAATTCTGCGGGCCTTGGGCTTCATGGCATCTTGCATACTACTAATACTATTTGCAAAGCTGCATATGAGGAAATTACAGTGGTACCTAAAAAGTGTATGGTCTCAACACAGCCACAGCTTGAACACAATGATATCTCTCATTCCCTGCCTACAACAGGAGTTTCTATGGTGGTCACTGGCATGTCACCTCAACAAGGGTCAGCCTTTCACCTTGCCCCCAGCCAGGCAAACTATGACAACAGATGCATCAGACTACGCCTGGGGGGCACACATGGCAGGACAGTGCATTCAAGGCGTATGGTCTGCAGATCAAAGGAATCTGCACCTCAATCAAAAAGAGATGCTAGCTGTACAGAATGCTCTGACAGCCTTCAAGAATCTATTACATCCAGGACAACTTACAATAAGGAAGGACAACACCACAGTAATGTGGTACATAAACAAACAAGGGGGTATACACTCCTACCCTCTATGCAGGCAAGCAATGACCTTGTGGAACACAGCTCTGGCTTACCAAGTTCACTTACAAGCTCAATTCCTGCCAGGACTAAAGAACACATTGGCAGATGACCTCAGCAGAAACATCATGGTTCCCCACTAGTGGAAACTGGATCCACAAGTATTTGCAATGATAACTCAAAAATCTGGCCTTCCAAACATAGACCTGTTTGCCAGTCCTCAAAACTATCAATTAACAAAATTTTGTACAAGGACACTTTACCATCAAGTTTGGAAAGTGGACGCACTCTCATTCAGCTGGAAAAACCTGACAGTATATGTCTTCTCTCCATTGCCTCTCCTCACAAAGGTGCTTCTGAAAGTCAGAAAGGAGAGACCACGACTGATACTCATAGCCCCATACTGGCCACACCAGCACTGGTACCCACTATTGAGGAATATGGCCCAGGGCCCACCTTGGATTTTACCACAAACTGCCCATTTGCTCACACAGCAAAACAATCAGATTCTTCACAGCCAGCTAAAAACCTTAAACCTGGCTGCATGGAAAATCACGTAAACATCCAGCCAGCTCCTCTTTCCCAAGCAGTTATGGATGTTATTCTGGAAGCTAGGAGGCCCAGCACCAGGAAGGCCTATGCGGACAAATGGAAAAGGTTTTGTGCTTGGAACCAAACTAAAGGCCAAAACACACTTCAGCCTCACCTGCCTCAGATTCTACAGTATTTAACTGAGATGTTGCACAAAGGACTTTCTTTTTCTTCCATTAAAATCCATGCATCAGCTATTTCAGCTCACTACAACACAGAACCACCCTTATTTTCACATCCACTTCTAAGGCAGTTCCTCAGAGGAGCAAAAAACATTAGGCCCCCCAGGAGAGCACCTACACCAACATGGGACCTCAATTTTGTTCTGGAAAAACTTACGCTACCTCCCTTTGAACCAGCTTTCTCTGCAGTTCAACAGTTCCTATCATGGAAGACTGCCCTGCTGCTAGCAATAACTTCAGCTAGAAGAGTCTCAGAGCTGCAGGCACTAATGGCAATAGAACTTTTCCTCATTTTCCATCAAGACAGAGTCTTCTATGAACTAATCCTTCCTTCATGCCTAAGATGGTTTCCAGTGTGTCTTTAAATCAAACCATTCACTTATCCACCTTCTTCCCAAACCCACAGAATGAAGGAGAAAGACTTCAGCATTCCTTGGACATTCACAGGCAACTTCGCTACTACTTGGATAAAACTAAGGCTTTCAGAAAATCTGACCAGCTCTTTGTATCCTATGCTACAGCCTCACAAGGGAAGGCTATATCAAAACAAACCATTTCCAAATGGATAGGACATTGCATTCATTTTTGCTATACCCATTATGGAAAACCAGTTCCTGCTACCATTAGGCCCCACTCTACCAGGGCAACAGCTACATCTGCAGCCTTCCTCAGGGGGGGTACCAACCAAGGAGATTTTGGAAGCTGCAACTTGGAGTTCAGTACACACCTTTACCAAACACTATCACTTACCACTTTACTCTAAGACTAGGGCTGGCTTCACCACTGCAGTTCTGCAGGGCCTTCTAGCCTCCTCTAACCCTCTATGACTCCTCCACCCATCCATAGCTTTGGGATTCTACCCAAGTGTGATGACTGCAGCAGGGTAACACGATGAACATAGTACAGTTTTGTACCTACCATAAATGTAGATGTTCAAGTGTACACCCTGCTGCAGTCCAGGTTACCCTCCCTCCATCCCCTCTGATCTAACTGGCTAAATCTCTACAATACCTTCCTGATGTATTTGCTTATAGCTGGAGGGATTTTGTGTTTGTGCAAAAAATTACTTAATTTGGTACTAATTACTGACCACCTTTTTGGGGGCACCTGACATCTGGGGCAAGAAAAACTGAAGAAAATGGCGTTGGATGCATTATATATACCCCTGGCGCACTGACGTCAGGGAAGAAGCGACAGCAACCGACGCCGGACCAAGACTTTGGAATTCCGGCCGAATGCGGGACCGCCTGATGACAGGATAACCCAAGTGTGATGACTGCAGCAGGGTGTACACTCGAACATCTACATTTATGGTAGGTACAAAACTGTACTTTTCTCAGGATCATTATTGTCTTCTTGTATTTGAACATTACAGCATTTTATTTAGCCCAGTTTAGCTATAACCTTTTAAATGGATTATTTCTATGATAATTATTTGCCTCATACTTGGCTCTAAGTTATTGTCTCATTGATTCATGAACATAATTTTCATTTGACACCCATATGTTTGGAAAAGGAAAAATAAGTATGAAGGATGGATGATAAAAGCACTATCCCTTAAGTAACTATCATATTGCAACAGCAAGCAATCCAAATCCAATTATACAGAGGCTGTGAGCAAACAGATGCTCAATAGCTGTGAAAGAGTATGCAAACATTTCATTAATCACATTTTCAGACAGACACATTGCCTACATTATAAAGGTTTTACTAATTGACTAACTTTTTTGTTCTTGTTCTCTGATTCATGATAGGACATGTTGCAGCAATTCCCACTTGGTGGTACATTCATCCCATCAAATATTACATCCCTATTTGGCATGAAGGAAACATTTTCACCTGAGACTGAGTGAGCACATTTTTAATCAGGTTTTATCATGAAGTTTTAATAAGTGACTGAAGTTTTGTATCAGAATAAGTCTGTGATGCTGCTACCCCTGCAAACAACAATAAGGAGGGTCCCTTGATTTTTTTTAATTAAATAAAATCCATAAAACCTCCAGTGGGTTTTCTTTTCTCTGAGATGACTATTTTGCAGCATATTACTTGTTATCTGCTTGATGTCAGAAGTGTTAAATTATAATGTTACCTTTTTGGATGACTATGACCGAGTTGCTTGAAGAGTTTGTTCAGTACATGCTGAGATTACTCTTTAAAGTGGTGGGGCTTATGTTCTGCTATATTTTGTAGTTTATATATGTTTGGTGCATTAAAGTACTTGTTTGCATACTGTGTCTGAATTTTACTTAGATGAATCCATGATTTCCCTTGAAGTCTCAGAAAAACCCAGCATGCAACCTATACTGGGTCCAAAACTAACCAAGAAGAAACTTTGCAGTGCGGAGGGTGTGATGTTCACTTCCTGAATGTTATGCACTTAGTTCACTCAATAAAAATTGAACTGTAAAACATAACTGTAAAATACATGCTACAAAATAATCAAATATAATATAGAAGGGGGTTCATATTACGTTATCGAAAGATAACATAATCGAACGACCAAAACATCAAAACGGCCGCACTTTGAAACTTTTATTGTGGGGGGCTGCATCCCGCCCACCCCCTGCTAAATATATATTCCAACTCTGAGATAACATTATAGTGAGGAAAGGGCAAATATCCCAATCTTCATTGTACTGCTATCCCACAATGCGAACTTTGAAATGTGGCCGTTTCGATGTTTTGGCCATTCAATTAAGTTATCTTTCGATAACGTAATAGGAACCCTATAGAAGGTAGTCCACAGCTGAGTTAAAAATAGAATACTCTTTACTAAAATGCTCAAACAGGTTCAAAGGTTCATAGGTGTGTATTAGGCTAATGCCCTGGAGCTTTTACAAGCTTAGCCATAGGATTACCCTGGCATTGTGCCACCCAACCTTAGTTCCCAGAGTCTCTGTTGAGTAGAGCCACTGGAGTGATCCTTGAAGTGAATTTTCTATTTCCCATCCACTCAACAAGATTTCTCTTGAAGAGACCCACTGAGGTGCTCTGTTTAACATGTATGGGAAGTCTATTCCATAGCATGGGCAGTCTTTGGGTTATGAACCTGTCCCTCCAGCATGTTTTATTGATTGTGGTAATGAGGTTGAGGTCTTTGGAGCATCTGGTGTGGAGGAATTGGGATTTCTTTAGATGTTGGATTTCTAACAGAGCTGGGTTAGACATGGCTTTGTAAGTCAAGCAGAGATTGCCTCTAAGTAGGCGATATGAGACAGAGAATAGTTGGAGTTTTTTTGAGCCTGTCCATATATGACAAGTGTTTAGGGACTAGGATCCTCTTTGTGAGGTACTTTTGCGGCCTCTTCAGTTGTTGCAGGTTTCTAGTGAGGTGCATGCCAAATGGGGTATTGTACTCAATGATTGACCTAATGAGAGAAGAGTAGGGGGAGACAATGACCTCTTTCTTCCTGGATGCAAAACCCTTAGTAATGAGATGTGCCACATAGAAGAACATTCTGACCACAGTGACAATGTGGTGGTCAAAAGAGAGGTTGATGTCAACCTGTGTTACCAGATCTCTTATAATACCTTCTGTGTTAAGTGGACTACCATTGATGTGGTAATTCATGGGAACTGGGTTTTCCCAAAGGGGATGATGGCATATTTGTTGGCATTGAGCTTAATGCCATGGTTCTGACAGCAGTCATTGGTCTCAGTAAGGCCTTTCTGTAGGATGTCAACATCACTTGTGGAGTTAATAATAGCTCCCAAATTGCAATCATCTGTGAACATTGTCAGCAAGAGTCCCTTCATTTTGGCCTGGACTTCAGAGAAGTAGATACCAAACAGGAGAGGACCCAGGACCAAACCCTGTGGGACTCAACTCCTGACTGGTCGGCAGTCTGACTTGGAGCCAGCTGCTTTCACACTGTGGGTTCTATTTGTGAGCCAGTTTGCAACCCACCTAGTGATATAGGGGTTGATACCTAGCTTAGTGAGTTTTTCTATGATTACTGAGTGGAGAATGTTATCAAAGGAATTAGACAGATCAAGGTAGGTGGTAGGAACCACCTTGCCTTCATCCACAATTCTGGTGACTGACTCAAAGAAGTCGACCAAGTTGAGCAGGCATGATCTACCCTTCACAAAAAAACAATCTGTGTGGGATCTAGAGTTTGGAGATTCCCTATATCCTTGTTTATTAGGTCTATGATGATGCATTTCATAGCTTTGCATATCAGACTCATCAGGCTAATGGGGTGATAGTTCCCAGGGTCTGTAGTCACTCCTCCTTTGTGTAGAGGGATGACTGTAGCAGTGAGCCATTTGGTAGAGACAAAGCCTGAGGTGAGGTTGTGATTGAACAGGGCACACAGGTGAGGTGCCAGTTCACTCTGTAGTTCACGTAGAACACAGCCAGGGATATTGTCAGGTCCCATAGAAGCTGTGTTCTTTGCCTTGGTCAGTGTTAAATCTGTGCATCAGTAATATGGGGTGTCTGGCAATCTACTGGTATTGTGTTTGGTCCTTTGAGGGGAGAGAGGGGTAAAGTTGGCACTGAATCTGTCAGCCAGTATATTGGCAATATGTGTTGGCTCAGAATAGGAGATACCATTGTACAGTAGCTCAGAGCAAATCTGGGTATTTCTGTGGAGATTCTTTACATAACTATAGAAGGCCTTGTGGTTGTCTTTACTATCTGCTGCAATTTTGTTTTCATAGCTAGATTTAGAGGATTTGATGAGGGATCTCAACTTTTTGTTGAGGCTGATAAGGGAGTTTTTCCAGTCTTGGGACTTCACCTTATTCTGCATTAGTTTCCTCCTTCTGTTGTAGAGTTTGTTTATGGTAGGGGACTGCCAGATTGGCTTCCTTTCTTTGGAGGAGAGCATCTTGGTTCTATTGGGTATGGCGTGATCCATACATTTATGTAAGTGCTCATACAGTGCATTGGTGTATGATTCGACGGTCATGCAACTATTCTCCATTTGCATGGGTGCCATGGAGTTAGGCACCTCTGTTTTTGGATCCCAAAGTTAGCTTTGGAAAAGTTTTTTATGATGGTTACCTTTGTGGGGGGGGTGGTATGGATTTCCAAGGTGATTAATTTGTGGTAGAATCTAACCAGGGAGGAGCTGACTATTAATGTAGAGCAATGGTCGCCCATGTTAGTAATGGCCAGATCAAGGATGTTGCTACCTCTAGTGGGGGTAAGAACAAGCTGGACCAGGGCATTGGAATTAATGAATTCCCAGAAACGTTGGGCAAGTGTATGGATACATGAGTAGTTTTCCCAGTTAATGGAGGGGTAGTTGAAGTCGCCCAGTATGAAAGTGTTAAGTTGGACCCTAATATTCTCCAGGGTGCTTAGGAACATGGAGTGTGAGTCTTGGGATATGGGTTGGGGACCTATAGCAGGCTATGACCTGAATGTCTGTCTTACCCAATGTTAGCTGCACCTGAAGTATCTCTGATGTGTTATGTTGGGCTACCAGTCTGGAGGTGTGCACATCCTTTATGAATATGGAAACATCACTGCCTTAGGAGCTTCTGTCCAAGTTCTGGAGCTGAAAGGTGTGGAATGAGTTATAGCCTGATAGTGCAGGGGTGCTTTCTACTGCCTTAAGCCAGGTCTTTGTTACAGCACAAATGTCGATGTTCTCCATTTTAAGGAGTGCTTTAAGCAAGTGCATTTTGAGATTTAGACTTCTAGCACTGAGCAGCATGACCATCAGATTGCATTTGTTTGTAGCTGTTATGGTGGTAATTTGATCTTTGGAACACTCCCTTAAAAAGGCACTGTAGGGATGGCAAGAGCCTTGGCTAGTATCTGGAAGTCCATAGATAACAGATGCAGGCCATCTCTGGCCTATTAACCTGGAGAACATGGGCATCCTGAGGCAATGTAGCAACTGCCTCATGTACACTGACAAATCTCTCTTTTAATTGTCTTTTAAACCATTAAGCAGTTTTCTGAGATCTAGTATGGTTTGTATGGAGCAATAATAATTAAGCCCTGGTTTTCTAAGAGTTCAGTTTCAGCTACCACAGTAGTTCACATTTTTCTAAAAGATTAGGGAAGTCTACTTTCTGTTGCAAAAGGTCCACATGGTCAGTAGTTTGAAATTTAAATCCAGTGTGTCTTTTGTATAGCTGCAGGTGCTGAGCCTGTACAGTATTCTTGTACTTGGCTCTAATTTCAGAAAGATGACCAGAAATCTTTCTTTTAAGTCTTTTGAGCATTTACCCCCACATAAAATGCTTCACAGTCATTACAACTAGCCCTGCAAACCTCCTTCATTGAGTTACAGTCACCTCCTGAATTGGTTTTAATAATTTTCTTTAAATAAGGGCAGAAAACACATCTTCCTCCTGTATGTGCTGACAAAGACACAGTTGGCTCCACACTTATTAATGCATGCATCCTGTGGTTTTGGCCTACCTTCAACCCAAGTATTGATGTTCCTGGCTTTCCAATACACAAAGGAAGGACCTTCTCCAAGGATGCTCATTAAATATGATCTTTCAGTAATTACGGCCCAGTTCTCTCTAATAACATTAACAATGCTGTAACAGTCAACAGTAAAGTCAAGATACAACTGTCTTTAGATTTTTTGTCCATAGATTTCTTTAACACCCTCCTATAAGGCATAAGTGCTGGCGGATTTGTACTATTAGTTCAATTACAGGTTCCAAAATGCTTCTTAACATTTTGCTTTTGTATCCCCCTCACCAAAAAATAATTTTCAAGTACATTTAGATTCTTAAGGAAGGGTACAATTTTTGTAGTGACCCTAGCCAACCTATAGCCCTGGGACTTAACAATGTTATATTTCATCCTGGTGTGATGGAGACTCTTATTATATAACAGGAGGTTTACTCTGCTAGGTTTGCTGTAAACAAGAAACCTGGTGCAAAGCTGGATAACCACGACACAGCTCGAAAAGTGACAAATCTTTAATTCCAAGTAGTAAACATCCATGAGTTAAGCGCTTTCATCTGCAAACATACAGACTTCCTCAGAACAATTAAACACTGATTTTTCAAAAGTTTATATAGCAAAAATGGCACCAATTGATACACAAATTTAAAGAAACATCATCCTATAAAACTAAATTAATGAATATGTTATAATTCATTCATAAAATCTATATAATATATAAGGTTTTTAAAGTTGGATATATCACATATATAGATTTTATGAATGAATTATAACATATTCATTAATTTAGTTTTATAGGATGATGTTTCTTTAAATTTGTGTATCAATTGGCGCCATTTTTGCTATATAACTTTTGCAAAATCAGTGTTTAATTGTTCTGAGGAAGTCTGTATGTTTGCAGATGAAAGCGCTTAACTCGTGGATGTTTACAACTTGGAATTAAAGATTTGTCACTTTTCGAGCTGTGTCGTGGTTATCCAGCTTTGCACCAGGTTTCTTGTTTGGTTTGTCACATTCAGAGGTTCTATAGGTTTGCTGTAAAGATCTGTGTCAATTTTACCTTGGTCTAAGTCTTTAGTGATCTGCATATCTAAGAAGACTGCTGATGTGAGGCTGTGGGAAGAGGTGAAATGCAGGAAACTGGTAGTTTTATTCAGGTAGCTGATAAAGTCTTCTAATTTAGCACTGTCTCCTTTCCACGCAATAAAAATATTGTCAGTAAAGCGCAGATACAACAGGATGTGTTGCATGTATTCTCTCTTGTTATAAGCATATTCCTCCTCCCACTCACATATGGCTATATTGGTTAGGGTAGGGGCCATAGCTGCCCCCATGGCTATACCAGTCTTTTGTTTATAGTAGTTTTCATTAAAAGTAAATAAACTGTACCTAAGCACCATATCTAAAAGTTTACCTGTTCTTTCATCTTGTGCTGCTGTGCCATTGTTATTTTTCCTGTAAGAATTGATCAGTGTTTCAATACAATAATCATGTGTAAGTACAGTATATAATGATTCCACATCTATTTTTAATAAAATATTGTCAGCATCAACTATAACATTTTTTATTTTCCTTAAAAATATTACAGTCTTATGTGTGAGATGTTCTTCTCAGCCAGAGGTTGTAACAAAAAATCCAGGTAGATGGCAGTAGCTTCGGTCAGGGAACCCCCCCCCCCCCTTGTAACACTGGCCTGTAAGGAGGGTTTTCTCTATTTGTATGTGGCTTAGGGATTCCAAAGAATTTAAACAAGTGGGGGGGGGGTCTGTAGATAGTCAAACAAGTTATTGTTTAAATTTTACTTTTTGCTGTTTCAGCGGTCTACATATGAATTACACATGATTCTACAGTACTGATTCAAATATTTGTTGTTTGTGCATGTATTTTACATATGTGAAATTTTAAGTGTATATGACAATTATTAAGCACAATGTTTGCATGCTTGATTAATGCAGTTACTTACCTGTTACAGCAATTGCTTATTTTATTCTCATCACATTTTTTATATTCACCTGAGCATTTACAGCGCTGTTTAGTATGATAGTCAAGTGTCTTTAATATTAATAGTTATTTTTCTTGATACATATTAAAGTGCATTGTATTTAACATATAATTAAATCTATCTGTTTATCGTGAAAGACAAGGGTCAGTTTTATCAGAGCCATGGCACTGAGGGTCAGAGCCCTTAGTGTGATCCAAGCAAACAGGGTTTGATTAGCAGTTCCAGCACAGGAGAAGCCAGGCAAGATGGGAGATGAGTAAAGGGGTGTGGACCACTTGCCTATCAAAGCACTAAGGGAGGACACAGCAAAGTGAGATTTCTTGGGTCTATATCAGAAGACCAAATGGAAAAACAGTGAAAAGACCGGACCTCGAACTTGCTATACCCCCGCTAAAAATATATATGAACTCCGAGATCGCACTACAGTGAGGAAAGGGCAAATATTCCAATCTTCACTGTTCCGCGATCTGGCAAACAACACTTCGAGGTCCTGTCTTTTTGCTGTTTTGCCGGTTGATATTTTTTCCATTTGGTCTGCTGATATAGACCCAGATTTCCCCAGTAGATACTAGATAAATCACTCTCTGTACATTAAAGGAGGGGATGGAATTGTTTGCTGGCAATGTCCCTTGTGGAAGTGAGGGATGACCAGTACAGAAAGCCCATTGCACTTCCTACTATGGCTTCACAAGCCAGGCATTCATGAGGACAGCAGGAATAAAAAATGAAATCCCTTGAAACACCATTAATGACTGTCTAAATGATGGCCCCTTCAAGTTGACCCTTATATCAGGGATTGGGAACAAATGGGCCCGTTGGTCAGAAAGGGGCTAATAGTAGACAGGCAATGGGAAGTCATTTGCTTTTTTCTGGTGTGAATTCAGAATTTTGATTCAATCTGTAGTTTGAAAAGTTGCAAAGTAGGAGGGGGCAATAATGCACCATGAAGATCTACTCTGTTCAACTTTTAGCCACCACACTCCTCCTAGATGCACATTTATTCATTTTAACTGATGGAATAGAATGCAGCTAACATAGCTTTTGAGGTGAAGATGATCCCATAATATGCATTTGAAGGCATCAAGTTTAGCTTGAAAGCATGTATGTATAGCAAACTGTATATTACCCTGTTAAGGAATATATAAGGTTGGGTACTCCAATAGTACCATTGACCAGATGAAGAACTTTTACTTGACTTTTTTAACACTCATGTGGTTTACCTACGTGCATCTTATATTTCAGAACATTTTCTGAAAATTACACTTAAAAAGCATAAGATAAACAAATTTAAGTATTTTGTGAACAATAAAAGCTACTAATAAAGTACAAATAGCAATGCTATCAGTAAGTTTTCTTTACAGTGATAATAGTCAGTGCATTCACAGTCTTTAAATAAATACTATAATATGTTATAATCCACAAAAACCCAAAATTATATTTTTTGTTGCATTTTCAGAAAGAAATTGTCATATCTTGGAAACTGTATAACTCAGACATATTAATTTATGTTGACCAAACATAAGCTTTCACATGACAGCAAGAATTTCTTCTACGAGTGTATATTTATTGAGATATTTATAGAAATATGAAAACATATGGTTCATTCTCTAATTTGCAAAATAAATGACACTGAATATCTCTTAATATGTGCTATTTGCAGAGCAAATATCAGTTTCTGTCATCAACATCTAAGGTTTCACCTGATGTCATGCAGCAGTTTGTAAGTCACTTGTTCTTTTAACTATTAAGTACATATGAAAATATTTATTTTCATAATCACTAACAAATAGCTAGCAATATCTAAGGTATAAAGTGCTATAAATGGACATTGACAATGAATTTTATTGCCTCCCATCAAGACATATAATACTATATCCCTTAATAACATGTAGGGCCTAATGTCAAGAAAATATGAACATAAATATGAAAATATAAATAATATTTGAAAATTGGTGATTAATTTCTCTACTGCAGGACATCCTAGACTAACAATCTTAGTGTCATTTTGTTAATCACTCCATGCACTTTCCAATACTGCCGATAATTAACTGGTAAGTCACTTAGTTAAAGAAGCAAGACCCAAAATGTTTTGGGCACCATTAAGAGCTAGGGGTGTGAACTGGAAGTATACAAATAGGCTTGCTGTACCATGTTTTATGTATGTGCATACTTATGTTACATTCTATAATGAATAGATGAATAATTACAAGAATAAGATTTGATGCATGTTAAACAGTGAACTGGTTATTTTAAAAGAAAAAAAAGCATACTTAATTCCTGACACATTGTTTGCATCTGTGATCTGCTATGCATTATACTAAGTGCATTTATAATACCTACATGTATTTAGTGGTTAACATCAGTTGCATTTGTCTATAAAAGGTGACTTGGAAAATGACTGTAAAGACGCATGTTTATGTTATTTTTTAAGGTGTAGTCTGTTTTCTAAATATAGCTGAAAAATATTTAAACTGACATTGTAGCACATTTATTAAACACACACAAACACACACACACACACACACACACACGCACACGCACACACACACGCACACGCACACGCACACACACACACATGCATGCACACATACATACACGCACACACACACATGCATGCACACATACACACACGCACACATCCACTTGTATTTTTTTGAGAAAAAAATCAGTATCTGATATTTATATTTCGTTATCTTTGCATGGAAATATGTAAATACTGCTTTTTTGGTTTAAGCTGGGTAAATATTCTTTACAAAATTAATTTTTATGACATTTAGTAATGCTCAGTGCCGATAACTTGCCATTCTTTCAGTCCTTCCCAAGTACCTCATAAACATTAAGGCAGCGTGTTGTTTTTTGTTTCTATTAAAACATGGAAAAACATAAATAGTGAGGACTTATTTTTTTTTTATATTTACAGCAAATATAGTAAATAAATACATGCTAATAAAGTACAGTACAGTCAAAAGTTAATAAAGTACAGTTTCAAGACCAAGAAAGGAGCAAAAATTAAATATACTATACGGAGCACAGTGTTTTACAATGAACAATACAGTTGAAAGGACATTCTGGTCAGTCATTTGGTTACATTCATCAGTGGCTAGTACAGTAAACATACATTGATTAAGAGTATGGAAAGGAGTTGTTGCAAGCTTTCATGGAAATTAAGGTATGATATGATCTAATTAAGTGAAATTACCCAGGGTCAGGACAATTACATAACCAAGAACTATGTAAATGGGACCGTAGGAGTTTTTTGAAATTATTTTTGTTTTCTGTGGTCCTAATATCTACGGGGATGGTATTCCATGCTTTTGTAACAGAATGGAAAAGAAAGAGTCCCCAGAGCTATTGTTGCACTTATTCTCATTGGGCCAGATTCAGGAAGGCTTACACGGAGTTCAAGAGTAGTGTAAGCCTCCGTGTAAGCCTCCTGATTCAGGAACAGCCCAAATCTCTGTGTAAGAGACAGCTAACACGTCTCTTACATGGACTGGGCGTGGAAATGTTCAATACCTCATTTGCAGCTCAAAGATATGCAAATGAGGTATTTGAGCGATCCACGAAGCAGAAACCAGTCCGTGTAACGGACGTGTTAGCTGCAGAAATGTACTCAGCTGACAACTGAGTACATTTCTGCAAAATTAAAAACGGAGCTATGTCAGCTCCAAATAAAGGGTGCATATGTTTCATTAAGCATGCCAATGGCCAAATATGTGGCCATTGGCATGAAAAAGTGTTGCAAAAATAAGTTATATAACTTTTTTTTTTTCACAGGATTTTTGTGTTTAACTGCAGCACACCCGGGCAAATGGGGTGCGCTACCTAAAACTGAAAACCGAAGCTTATAAGCCCACAATTGTGGGATTTATGTATTACATTGAATGTCAATGGAGGGACTTGCAGACCAAAAACAATATGGCCTCCGTTTATTGATTGTCAAGGGGGGGAAGCTCCGTGTAAGACATGTAACTAGTCATTACTAGGCAATCCTATGTAAATGAGGGTTACAATACTGAATCACACTGTCACATAGGTAATGAGCACTGTCTGAGTAGTGTAAGAGTTAGAGACAGGGGAGGAACAGAGTAAGAGGTAGGTGACATCATGGGGGGGAAGGATAGCAATAAATGTACCAGATTGGAGGGCAATGTAAGGTAAGAGATGACAGACGGACATCAGGGAGGGAGGTGTATCCCAACAGAACACTAGGGAAGTCAAGAAATTGAGGGTCTACGCTATCCCTACACACAAAGTTTCCTGAAATACGTGCATACGCATGTGTGCGCGCGTGTAAGGCAGATTCAACATGTGGGAGTGTGTTGCAAACCGTTTACAACGGTTTGCGCGGGCGTGCACTTGTGTAAGGCAGTGTGCACGCGTTTTAGCATGAATCAGCCTAGCTCACACCGTGTAAGGATGTGTGCGCGCATGTAACACCGTGTAAGGATGTGTGAGCGTGTTTAAGCTGGTGTGCACATTGCTCCCCCTCAGGAAACAGAAAGGAAACAGGAAACAACTAAAATCCAGGGAAACTGCCAGAAGATACTACTGGAGTTAATTGGTGGAAACAATTAGAAGCAGGCAATTACACAGGCAGACTAGAAGCCCAACCCACCACTTAAAACACTGCAAAGAGCAGTGCAGGCTGTTTCTCACAACAGATACTGCCAGAAACTAAGCTATCAGAATTGAAAACTGAAAAAAGCTGAACTCAGAGCAGAAATGCTAGGGGCTGCCATAGCTATTATAATCAGGCATAGGCGAATTGCTGAGGGTGGTGACAATGCAGATGCTGACAGACAACCCAGAGTGAGGAGAAGGAGAAGAGTATACAGGCCCAGGGTCACCTACCATGGGTTACATGAGCTGGAGATAGTAGAGCACTATAGAGTGGACAGAGAGCTCCTGCAGCAGATTGTTGAGCTGTGCAGGCCACGCCTCACACACAGAACCAACAGAGGGGAACCCATCCCAGTGGAAACCAAGGTATGTGTTGGCCTAAGAATACTAGCAACAGGTACCTTCCAGAGACCAACTGGCGATATGATGGGGATATCACAGGCATCAGCCTCCAGGGTACTACACCAGTTCCTGGATGCCATGTCAGCACATGTCGGTGATCATGTATATTTCCCCAATGCCCGTGAGGTATTGGCCAGCAATATGCGTCTCTTCCAGCAAATAGCGGAATACCCTGAGGTACTGGGTGCTATAGACTGCACGCACATACGCATCAAAGCACCAGCAGGAGAGCGGGTAGAGCCTACATTAACCACAAGGGATACCCCTCCATCAACTGCCAGGTCGTGTGTGATGCCCAGGGCATAATAATGAATGTGTGTGCTGGCTGCCCTGGGAGCTACCACGATTCCCATATCTGGCATCTGACGCAGCTGTACCAATCATTTGCCAATGGGGACTTCCCACACGGACACCTAGTGGGGGGATGCAGGTTATGCACTTGAGCCGTGACTGATGACACCCATCAGAAATGCACACACACCTGAACAGGAACGCCATAATGAGGCACACACAAACACGTAATATCATAGAGCGTGTGTTTGGGCTGCTCAAGTCACGGTTCCGGTGTCTGGGCACATCTGGTGGAGCCTTGCAGTACACACCAACTACATGTACCCAAATGATCATGATATGTGCTATGCTACATAATATGATCCTGCGGAAACAGCTGCAGCAGGACCAGCACAGGGCTGGGCCAAACATCCCCACCATTGCCAAGGCCACCACAGGCAGGGGGTGACTCGGAGGAGGAACAACCTGACCTTGTCCCAGTAGGCAGAAGGAGGCGTGCCCAGTATGCCCTGGCCTTGGCAAAGAGGCAACGATAGCACATACGCTTGGTCAGTAGGAACACTGGGACTGATACCCGCTCTGACTCACTCATACAGTAACAGGGATGCCTAACATGACACAACCTGCTGCCAAACATGTACAGGGAGTGTATTATGTGTATCCGACAGAGGTGGCCCTGCAGCACCACCTGAGGCATGAATGCCATGTGTTAAGTAATGTAATATCATGTACCACATGCACACCTGAGGACCCCAACTAACATCCACCCTCAAGAATCATAAACCACAGAAACACAAACCCACCTCATGGGTACCACAAGGGATAGGAACCTAGATGTAATGCTACCCAATGCCAGAAGTATGAACATCAAGATGTGTGCAGTGTAAACACACACAGTATAGAGAATGTAGATATCAGTGCTGTAATAGAAAACAGGGTCAAAGCCCACATCAGCACCCTGACACTACCAGGTCACACGTCATACAGTGATGTACATGTGCAAAAGCATGGAACAAGATACAAAATGAGGGTGACTAGCAATAAATAGCATGGATAACCACACACCCATGTTTGTACCACAACAAGAAGCAACATGGAATAGCCATGGTCAAAAACCAATGGCTAAAACCCACTACTACTATATAGCTTGCTGCAGACCACTGTCCTAATAGCAGGAACTGCCCCAGGCCTATGTGCATAGGTTCATAGGTTCATACTAGGCTAGCTGCCCTAGGGCATTAATAAGCCTAGCCCAGAGTTTTGTGGCTTCTGCCACCCCTTCAAGTTGATGGATAATATGCCCATTATTTTGCTGTGCCTCTGTCAAGCAGTGATACTGAGGTTATCCCTGGGGTATACCTGCAATCTCCCATCCATTGGTCAAGATCTCACTTGAACGAAGCCAGTGAGGTGCTCAGCCTCACATGTACCAGGATGTTGTTCCACAGCATAGGGACTCTCTGGGTGATGAATCTGTCCCTCCAGCACATCCTATTAATATCTGTGTTGAGGTTTAGGTCTCCTGCCCTTGTAGTTCTGATGGATGTAGAGGTCTTGAGGTGAAGCATGTTCAATAATTCTGGGTTGGACATAGCCTTGTATGTCAGGCACAGGTCACCTCTGAGCAGACGGTAAGTGACTGAATACAGCTGGAATCCCTTCAGTCGGGCAGCATAAGAAATATGTTTGAGACCCTTTCACCTCCTGTTGAGGAATTTGTGGGCCCATCCAATTGCCTCAGGTGTTGGGTCAGATACATTCTGAATGGGGCATTGTATGCAATCATTGGTCTGATGAGTGATGAGTACAGGGGAACAATGACCTCCCTTGATCTAGATGTGAATCCCTGCATGATGAGGTGGCCAATGTAGAAGGCCTTCCAAACTACCCTGGCAATGTGAGTGTCAAACAAAGGTTACTGTCAACCTGGGTGCCCAGGTCCCTGATAACCTCCTCTGTGCTTAGAGGATTGCCACCTAGATGGGAAGTAGTGGTAACCTTGTTCTTCCTGAAGGGTATGGCTATGCATTGTTTAGTGTTTAATGTATGGTCATGGCTGTGGCACCAGTTATCCGTGTCTATGAGACCCTTCTGAAGGATGTCTGTGTCAGATGGGTTTCCAACTATGCTTCCCAGTTTGCAGTCATCGTCAAACTTTGTCAGCCATAATCCTCCTGTGTTTGCTCGTACTTCTGAAAAGTAGATGCTGAACAAATGTGGGCCCAGGACTGAGCCCTGTGGGACACCACCTGTGACAGCTCTGGAGTGTGACATGGCACCAGCAACTTCGACCCTGTGTGTTCCGTCACTTAGCTAGTTTGCAACCCATGCTGTGATGTATGGGTTCACAATTAAGCTGGTGATGTTTTCAATGATACCTGAGTGGGGTATTGTGTCGAAAGCCTTTGCCAGGTCAAGGTAGGCTGTGTGGACTGCCCTGCCCACGTCAATGGTCTGGGTGACTGTTTTGAAAAAGTCAACCAAGTTTAAAAGGCATGATCTGCCCTTGACAAAGCCAAACTGGATTGTATCCAATGTCTGCAAGTCCCCTATGTCTTCATTTATAATTCCCATTATGATCCTCTCCATAGCTTAGCAGAACAGGCTTGTCAAGCTGATGGGATGGTAGTTTCCGGGGTTGGTGGAGGCACCTCCTTTGTGAAGTGGGTCCACCATAGCCGTATGCCACTCCTTGGGCACATATCCTGAGGTGAGGCTAAGATTAAACAGCTGCCCTAACTGCGGGTGTAATTACTCATTGAGTTCATGGAGCACACAACTGGGGACACCATCTGGTCCCATGGATAAAGTGTTTTCTGCCTTGGATAGAGCAGTTCCCATGCCAGCATTGGAGATGTTTGGGGGGGCTACAATCCTCTGGTGTAGATACCCCTCCAGTTGGGGGGAGGGGGGAGGAATCTGCAATGAACCTGCCAGCCAGTATGTTGGCAATGTCTGTAGGTGCAGTGATATCTACATCATTCCGAACTAATTCTGAGCATATCTGGGAGTTCCCTCCCAGGTTTCAAACATAGGCAAAAAAGGCCTCATGATTGTCCCTTGAGTCCTGAGTGGGTTTACTCTCAAAACTTGCCTCGGATGATTGTATGGGGGAACCCAGTGTTTCACTCACAATGAGCAGGGTTGTCTTCCCTCCTACGGATTATGCTCTATCTTGTAGTAGCCCCTTCCTTGTGTTGTAGAGCTTGTTTATGGCTAGGGTCCACCAGACTGGATGCTTGCCTGTGGTACAAAGAGTCTTTGTTTTGTTTGGGATTGCCTGATCCATGCAGTCCTGGAGGTGCTGGTAGAAGGCATTTGTAAGTGATACAGTGGCTTGGGTAATGGTGTCCGCTGGCTTGGGGGCCTTGAAAGAGACCACACCAGTCCTTAGAAATGTGAAGTCAGCATTTGAGAAGGTCTTCACTGTTTGTTTTTCCATCTGGGGTGTGGGTGGGATGTGGACTCCCACTGAGAGTAGTCCATGATCTGATCTCACCAATGATGGGTATACTGCTGGTGTTGAACAGTGTGACCCCATGTTCGTGATGATGATTTCTAGTATGTTGCCTCCACTTGAGGGGATTGGGACCAGTTGTTCCATGGCATTTCAGTGTATGGACTCATGGAACCTTTGTGTTAGAGTGTTGTGGCATGATTAGTGATCCCAGTCTATATGTGGATAGTTGGAATCACCCAGTAGGATGGTGTTTGGAGATACATTTATCCCCTTCAGTGTTTGCAGGATAGCTGTGTGAGGTAGCTGAGTTTGAGAGGGTGGCATGTAACATGCTACAAACTGCAGAGCAGTCTTGCCTACGGTCACTGGCACCTGGATGGTCTCCGATGCATCGTGTGTTGCCACCAACAATGAGGTGAGGGTGTCCTTGATGAATATGGACACCCACCATCCTTCTTGGTGTTGTCCGGATGCTGGTGCCGGAATGCATGATAGTGCCGGGGTGCTGTCAGAAGCTGTGAACCAGGTTTCAGGCACAGCACAGACATCAATGTGCTACATACTGAGAAGGGCATAGAGTGTGTGCAGCTTGAGGTTGAGAACTCTGGCATTGAGCAGCAGTACCCTTAGTGTCCTTCCTTTACTGTGTTCTAGGGTGGTAGGTGTAGTATCTGAATCTTGCATAAAAAAGGCACAATGGGGGTGGCAAGAGCATCATCCGAACTGAAGCCCAGGGTGACAGGTGCAAGCCGTCCCTTGCAAATCACCGTGGCCTGTCCAGCATGTCGTCCCAGGCAGACAGACATTGGACCCCCTTTGAATGACACCATAGTCTAAGCAAAATAATACAGCTGATCATCTTGTCTCTGTTTATGTGGCATCATACTTGGTGAAGGTAGGATACTGCTGAAGGTCAGGGTCATACCTGCCTGGCCTACATAATCAGAGGGATCCTCTCTATGTCTCTTTCCATGTAGTCCAGGGAGGTACATCTCAGGTCGTTCACACCAGCATGGATAATGTCTGGGTCAGACCTGTACTTGCAGTTGAGTGACCTGAGTGCTTGCATTATGTGGTGGATTCCAGTGCCTGATAGGCAGCTTACTGTGACCTCCTCCGTACCCGATCTGGTGAGCGGGACGTCAGTGTGTCTGACTATGGAGTAACCATAGACAAGTGTGTCTGGCATTGTTTTTGGCCTTAAGGGCTGTGACTGTTTGGCACACTGACTCTGTGGTCAATGTGTTGCATGTGCTGTGCCCTGTGGAGGCAGTTGTGTGAGTGTCTGCTGTGGTGGCCACTGCCATTCCGGTAGAATCCTGATCAGAGCCTCTGAGAGTGTCTTTGTGTGTCTATGTGTATGATCTTAAGTTGTGATAGTGCCATGTGAGACTGGATTTGTCATGTGTGTGTGGTTACCTTCACCTTCTCTCTGGTCTTGCTAGTCCTATGTTGAGAGAGCTCAGCCTCCACTTTGGCTATATAGTTGCATCTCTCACATGTATGTGTGTTTTATGGCAGAAGGAGAGGGTTGTCAGTGTACATGAGGCAAGTGTAACATTGCCTCAATATTCCCAGGTTCACCAGCTGAGCAGGAGAGGACACTAGCAACTGATCTCTAGACATGCTAGAAGGAATAGACAAAACAATGTTGGAATACAGGGAGATATCAAGCCCCCCAAACCACATCATACTGTTTGATTGACAATAGCTACACATACACCGGTGTTTCATAGTGTCATAGTCTACTACTAGCCTATCTGCCCTAGTGCATGTATAAGCCTAGCCATAGTGATGTGGCTATTGCCACCCCTTATACTGGTAATAAGTGTACAGAATAGATTCTGATGATTGTGCCTCTGACTTAGCAGTGACACAGTATGACCCCTTACGTAATTGAATAACATGACTGTGCCTCTGTCTAGTCTGTGCCTCCGTCTCAAATGCAGTTGTCCAGATGTCTCCTGAAGAGAGTCAGTGAGGGACTCTGTCAAACATGGACTGGGATACTCTGCTAGAGTGTGAGATGCCTCTGAGTTATGACTCTGTCCCTCCAGCATGTCCTATACATGTATGTGCTGAGGTTCAAATCCTCAGCTCTCATGGCTCTGGTGGACTTGGATTGCTTGCAGTGGAGCATGTCCACCAAATCCTGATTGGACATGGTCTTGTATGTCAGGCATAGGACACCTGTACGTATGCGGTATGACACTGAACAAAGCTGGATTTCCTCTATTCTGGAAGCATCTGACATGTGTTGAAGAACCCTGATCTTCATGGTAGGTACCTTTGGGGTGTCTCCAGCTGTTGCAATTGCTGGGTGAGGTACATACCATATGGGGCTGTATTCAATCATGGGCCTGATAAGGGAGAAGGATAGTGGAACAATGACCTCCTATGATCTTGATGGAAAACCCTCCATGATAAGGTGGGCAAGATAGAAAGTCTTCCTAACCACTTTGGCAACAGGGGTGTCAAAAGAGATGTCACTATCTACATGTGTCCCCAGGTGTCTGATTTGTTGTCTGTGCTCAGTGGGTTGCTGTCTATGTATTGATCTGTGGGTACTTTGTTCCTCCCAAACGGGATGAATACACATCAGTTGCATTCAGTTTCAGGCCATGTGTCTGGCACCAGCTATCCGCCTTTGTGACGGCATTCTGTAGTATTTGTGTGCCGGCTGATGTATTCACTATGGTGCCTAGGTTGCAGTCATCTGCAAACTCTGTCAGCCACAACCCCCCTATGTTTGCTTTCACATCTGAAAAGTAAATACCAATTAAGAGCGGTCCCAGGACACATCCTTGTGGGACACCACCTGTGACTGGCTTCGAATCTGACAAGGCACCTGCAATGTTGACTTTATGGGTTCTGTTTCTTAGCCATTTTGCAACCTATCCTGCGACATATGCCGTTATATGTCAGCTGTTGAGCTTGGCTATGATGCCTGAGTGTGGTATTGTGTCACAGGCCTT
This sequence comes from Protopterus annectens, assembly GCF_019279795.1. Taxonomy (NCBI): domain Eukaryota; kingdom Metazoa; phylum Chordata; order Ceratodontiformes; family Protopteridae; genus Protopterus; species Protopterus annectens. The sequence continues at coordinate 986,430,431 of NC_056725.1, read as the reverse complement.
AGCCAAGTGCAGGTAGGCTGTGTGGACTGTGTAGCCCTCATCGATGGCCCTACTGACAGTTTCATAGTAGTCAACTAGGTGCAAAAGGCAGGATCTGCCCTGTACAAAGCTGAACTAGGTGGGAACAAGGGTCCGTAGGTCAGTAATGTGTCTGTGTAAGAGCTCCATAATGACTCTCCCCATATCATTGCAGACAAGGCTGGTTAAGCTTGTGCGGTGGTAGTTGCCATGGTCTGTGGAGGCATCTCCTCTGTGGAGTGGGACCACTGTTGCCGTACGCCACTGTTCAGGTACATATCCTGTAGCAAGACTAAGGTTAAATAGCAGTTGTATCAATGGGTCCAGCCCCTTCTGGAGTTCACATAGCATGCAACTGGAGATACCAGCAGGTCCCATGGATGCTGTGTACTTGTCTTTGCTGAGTGTGGCTCTCACATGGACATCCAAGATGACAGTGAGGTTACATACAGCAGTGATAACTATCTTCTTTTGGGGGTGAGGGAGGGGTAAATCGCACTGAAGCTGTCCTACCGGAATGTTGCCAATATCTGTCAGGTCACTGAATATATGTTGTTGTGTACCAACTCTGAGCATATCCGAGGGTTCACAACCAGGTGTCTGACATAACTGGAGAAATCAGTGTGGTTACCTTCATTGTCTTTGGTGATTTATGTCCCCAAGTTGACCTTGCATGTCTTTATGAGATAATGTAGCTTTCTACTAGTGCTGATCACAGCTGTCTTCCCTTTTGGAGATGTAGCTCTGTCTTGCATTAGTAACCATCATCTGTCATACAGTCTGTTTATGGCTGGGGTCCACCAGACAGGACACTTTCCCTTTGCGGAGACGGTCCTGTTTTTATATGTGATTGCATGGTCCATGCTGTCTGACATCTAGCTAAGGGGAGGTCATTGTGGTTCTGCAGTTATCTTTCATCAGCATTAGAAATGACCACAACAGCCCCTGTGGGGTGTACCTCATGCAGACACATCCAGCACCTGTAAAGTCCACAACAGTACCTCACCAGGAGTATGACAGAGCTGGAACACATGTAATGTGTAGTCTGATTACACAGAGTGCAGCTCCACACACTGCCATGCTGTCCACCCAGATGCAAGCTGTGCCTGATGTAGAAAGCCATGTCCAAGCTGGAATCAATGCACATGCTGCACCTTGTACAATCTGAATGGCAGGTAGCTATGCACATGAGGGACCTGAACCCCAGCACTGACATATATAGGACAGGCTGTACTGCATTATCCAAAACACAGAAGCCACCCCCACACGAGTAAAGTACCAGTACAGGTTGTCCAGAGACACTCGTTGAGTCCCTCAACAGGAATCCTAATGAGTGCATGGGAGATGGGAGGTTTACCCTGGGTATCAATGTTATATCACAGGTAGACAGAGGCACAGTATACTAAACAAGACATATGTCATGGCAAACATCACTTACAATGTGTTGATGGACAAACACACTCTCCGACTAGCATTAGAAATGGCCTAGGGCACATCGGTAGTGTTCGCCAATGTACACCCATGTTGTGGAATACACTACTGATGTTGGATGAGGCTGTTGTAAGTAGTTCACATCTGAACATAATGCAACATGGTCAGATAGGTTCATAGGTACATAGGTTTATACTAGGCTATCTTCCTAAGGCAGGTATAAGCCTAGCACAGAGTTCATTGGCATACACCACCCCTTATATGGAAACAGTACTGTGCCCATTATTGTGTCATGCCTCTCTCCAGCAGTGACACCGTGACGATCCCCGGGTTAAACGTATGACCTTCCGTCCACAGGTCAAGATACCTCTTGAACACAGCCAGCAAGGTGCTCTGCCTCACATGGACCGGGATTGTATTACACAGCATAGGGAGTCTCTGGGTGATAACTTCATCCCTCCAACATGTCCAACATACAACCCTGCTAAGGTGTAAGTCACCTGCACTAGTGGTTCAGGTGAATCTGCCGATTCTGAGGTGGAGCATGTCCATTAATCCCTGTTTGGACATGGCCTCGCATGTCAGGCACATGTCACCTCTAAGCAGACGGTATGTGAGTGAATAGAGTGGGAGTGTCTTCAATCTGGCAGCATATGACAGCTGTTGGGGTTCCTTGATCCTTTAGGTGGGTGACATTCAGGGTGTCTGCAATTGCTGCAGATGTTGGGTGACATACAGCCAGAATAGGGCATTTGACTCGATCACCGGTCTGATAAGTGAAGAGTACAGGGGAACGATGACCCACTAGATCTGGATGTGAATCCCATCCTGAGCAGGTGGGCAATGTAGAAGGTCTTTCTAGCCACTTTAGCAATGTGAGTCTCAGAAGAACGGTGACTGTCAACCTGGGTCCCCAGGTCCATGATAACCTCCTCTGTGCTTAGAGGATTGCCACCTATATGGTAGCTTGGGGTCACCTTGCTTTTCCTGAAGGGTATGTCTACACATGTTGTGCACTTTGACTTCAGGCCATGGCCCTGGCACCAGCTATCAGTTAATGTGAGTCCCTTCTCAAGGATATCCGTGTGTGATACACTGTCCACCATGGTGCCCAGTGTGCAGTCATCTGCAAACATTGTCAGCCAAAGTCCTCCCATGTTGGCCTGTACTTCTGGGAAGTACATGACAAACAATGGGGGCCAAGGACTGAGCCCTGTGTGACACCACCTGTGACCAGCCTGGAGTCTAACATAGTGCCAGCAACTCTAACCCTGTGGGTCCCGTCCTTAAGCCAGTTTGCAACCCATCTTGTGACATATGGGTTTACATTTCAGTTGTTAGGGTTTTCCACAATACCTGAGTGGGGTATTGTGTTGAAAGTGTTTGCAAGGCCAAGGTAGGCTGTATGGACTGCCTTTCCCCAACAATGGCCTAAGTGAACAATTTGAAGATGTCAACCCAGTACAAAAGGCATGATCTGCCCCTGACCAAGCCAAAATGGGATGGGTACAATGTCTGCATGTCCCCTATATCTTTGTTTATGAGCTCAATTATGATCCTCTCCATAGATTTGCAGACTACACTTGTTAAGCTTATGGGGCAGTAATTACCAGGGTCTGTAGAGGCACTGCCTTTGTGCAGATGTGCACAACTGGACCCTAACCAGGCTGTTGTGCACACTATGGAAATGTAAATCAGTGATAGGACTAAAGCCCAGGATACTGACCACCACAGTGAAAGTACTGAAACACTACACTATACAGTGCTACAGTGTTAGGTCAGTATGAACGGATGTTGACAATTGTGTGCAAAGTATCCCATGCAAAACCTGCAGGCACAGTATACTCCCTGTTTTGTTCACACAAAAAGCATTCGGACAGTAACTACACAACATGGCACAGAACACACAACCATAAACTGGAGGTATTTGTTGAAGGTCACACTCATCCACAAATGTGATGGGCTGCAGAGTTCAACATATGTAAAGCCCACACTGGGCATGCTCACACACTTAGATAAATGAGACATCTTTCACACAACATGCCATGGGAAGGCTGAACTGGGCATGCTCACACACTTGGTCCAAATGTTACTCCTAGCAACTGTGAAAACACACCAGAGGATGCTCATTCCCCTTTCTAGACACTGATCATGTAAGCACCCTATAAGTATATCAGAGAAAAGGAATCGCTCAGTAATCTGAATAGCGCGCTCCGCTAATGCGTCCGTCTGTAGTGTCATAACATAGTTAGGTAGGGGTTTGAATCCAGCAGGTGGCAAGTGTGTGTGAAGGGGGGTAAGTGTGTGTGTATGAAAGAAACATCCCTTTTGGCAACTGGGAAAATACACCACAGGATGATCATTCCACTTTCTAAACTCTGATGATGTCAGCACCCTATAAGTATATCAGGGGAAAGGAAATCTCACAGTAATCTGAATAGCGTGCTCTGCTAATGCGTCTGTCTCTAGTGTCATAACATAGTTAGGTAGGAGTTTGAATCCAGCAGGTGGCAAGTGTGTGTGAAGGGGGGTAAGTGTGTATGAAAGAAACATCCCTTTTGGCAACTGGGAAAATACACCACAGGATGATCATTCCACTTTCTAAACACTGATGATGTCAGCACCCTATAAGTATATCAGGGGAAAAGAAACCTCCCAGTAATGCGAATAGCGCGCTGTGCTAATGCATCCGTCTCTAATGTCATAACCTAGTTAGGTAGGGGTTTGAATCCAGCAGGTGGCAAGTAAGTGTGTATGAAAGAAACATCCCTTTTGGCAACTGGGAAAACACACCACAGGATGATCATTCCACTTTCTAAACTCTGATGATGTCAGCACCCTATAAGTATATCAGGGGAAAAGAAACCTCCCAGTAATGCGAATAGCGAGCTGTGCTAATGTGTGTGTCTCTAGTGTCATAACCTAGTTAGGTAGGGGTTTGAATCCAGCAGGTGGCAAGTGTGTATGAAAGAAACATCCCTTTGGGCAACTGGGAAAACACACCACAGGATGATCATTCCACTTTCTAAACTCTGATGATGTCAGCACCCTATAAGTATATCAGGGGAAAGGAAACCTCCCAGTAATGCAAATAGCACGCTGTGCTAATACGTCCGTCTCTAATGTCATAACATAGTGAGGTAGGGGTTTGAATCCAGCAGGTGGCAAGTGTGTGTGTAAGTGTGTATGAAAGAAGCATCCCTTTTGGCAACTGGGAAAATACACCACAGGATGATCATTCCACTTTCTAAACTCTGATGATGTCAGCACCCTATAAGTATGTCAGGGGAAAGGAAACCTCCCAGTAATGCCAATAGCGTGCTCTGCTAATGTGTCTGTCTTTAGTGTCATAACATAGTTAGGTAGGGGTTTGAATCCAGCAGGTGGCAAGTGTGTGTGTAAGGGGGGTAAGTGTGTGTGTATGAAAGAAACATCCCTTTTGGCAACTGGGAAAACACACCACAGGATGCACATACCCCTTTCTAAACGATATCACAATTATGTATGGCTTTTGATTACAGACATGCCACATGTGTTTTGCACACACAGAATGCCCATGTGTGTGGGTTGTCACTCACAATAATGCATGACATTGATTAAACCAGTTATGGCAATGCACACATGATGTATGTGTGTACCAAATACACATATGTACCTGTGACCTTCAATAGTTACCATGTGTGATGCCTGCCACATGTGAATACATGGTATTTGCACAGAGTAACATTATGACCGTGGTCTTCTGTGCAGGTGCAGCATGTGGGATGTGTATATACAGTGTGAGATGTAGATGCTATCAGCCTAGTAGTGAGGGATGCACACCTGGTCTGGGGCATATAGTCTACATGTTGTTGATGTACAGGAGCTGCATGTTTTCACCTGTTGTGGGAGTGGTAAGACAGTATTCCATAGCAATGCAGCGACTGCATGCTAAGAACCATTCAGCTATTGTTTTGTAGCTACACTAAGTCATTAGCATTCAGTAATTTGTCAGAATCCGTGGTGAGGGTCTGATGGCAACCAAGGTCAGGGGTCTACCAGCCTGTGTCACTTGCTCAGTGATCCCTTCCATGTTCCCTATCATGTATCCCAGTGAGGGACATCCCACATCAGCTGTGGTGGCATGGACAATGACTGAGTCATATGTGTCCATGCATCTGACTGACTTGTATGTTTGTGTTATGTGGTGAACCATAGTGCCCCATGAGCATATCACTGTGACCTACACCTTTTCCAGCCTGGTGAGCATTGTCTCACTGTACTGGACAATAAAAGTACCTAACACAACTGCGGCAGTAGTGTTGTATAGCTGTACAGACTGTACTTGTTTGACACACAGGATTTGTGTGCTATGTGTTATGCGTGCTGTGTGCAGGCCTAATGTATGCCTGTGTGCCAGCTGCAGAGATGTCTGCCAGTCATGCAGGATGCTATCCTTAGGCTTCACAACTGACCTGTTGTGTTTCCATGCTTGTATTGCTGTCCGTGTAGGTCCACATCAGACTGGTATTGCTGTCACGGTAGTATTTCATGCCACCAGACAGGTTATGCCAGTACTGGGTTCAGAGTGCTTAGTCCACAGTTTGGCCATGTGTTTCCATCTCATACATGTGATGTACATCCATGGGTAGGGGATAGGGTTGACTGTGTACATGTGGCAGCTGTGACATTACTACATGACACACATATTCCACAACTGTACCATAGAGGTGACTGACAACTGACCTTTGCACATGCTACCATAGTATTGATATTACATTGGTGATTAACAGCACATAGGGACAATGGTGATAAAGATACATAGGTCCATAGGTTCGTACAGGGATGTCTGCCCAGGGCATGTATCCACCTAGCCAGAATGTGTGTGCCTTTCAACATGCATTGTGACTCTGTCTTGGTATGCCCTTTTCCAAGGTTAGTATACTGTGCCTCTGTCTCACAGTGACACATAAGTGATACCCAGGGTAACCCTACAATGTCACATCCTGTCATTAATATCACTCTTGAAGATAGTCACTGAGTCAGTCTGCCTAACCTCTATTGGGATAATATTCAGGAATGAAGGGAGCCTCTGAGTTGTGAATGTGCCCCTCCAGCATGTCCTGTGTACATCCCTCCTGAGGTTCAAGTATTTCCAGCGTGTATCCTGGTGGGATCTGGATATTCTGAGATGCAGCATGGCCATTAACTGAGGGTATGACCTGGCCTTCTATGTCAGGCACAGATTGCCTATGAAGAGGCAGTATGTCACTGAGTAGAGCTGCTGTTACTTTAACCAGTCAGTATGTGGCATCTGTTTGAGCCCTTTGATCCCCTTGTCGAGGTACATATGTGGTATTTCCAGTTGCTGCAGGTGTCTGGTAAGGTGCATGCCGACAGGTTCATCATAGTCAATTATGGGCATGATGAGGGATGAGTAAAGGGGCACAATGTCCACCCCTGATCTACATGTGGATCCCATGATGATGTGGCCCATATAACATGCTTACCTAACCACTTTGTCCATGTTGTTGTCAAATGGTAGAATGCTATCAACCTGTGTACCCTAAGGTCCATAATTCCTTCGTCTGCACTTAATGGATTAACACATATGTGGTACGTTGTGGTCACTCTGTGTTTGACAAAGGGATGACTATACGCTTTCTGTCATTCATGTTGAGGCCATGGCTGTGGCACAAGTCGTGTGTTTCCAAGAGTCCCTTTGGAGGGAGCGTGTTAGCTGGTGAGTTGATTATGGTGTCCGGTTTGCAGTCACCTGCGACTTGCTGAGCCACAGTACTTCCATGTTGGCCTGTACCTATGATAAATATATAATGAAGATGACAGCTCCCAGGGCTGTGCCTTGTGGGACACCACTTGTACCAGGTTGGAGGCTGACATGGCTCCAGCAATTCTACCATGTGTGTTCTGCCCTTGAGCCACTGTGCAATACCCATAGTGACATAGGGGTTAATATGTACACTGGTGAGCTTCCTAGAATGCACAAGGGTATTGTATCCAAGGCTTATGCAAGGTTCAGGTAGGCTGTGTAGACCTCCTTCCCCTTGACAGTGGCCTTGGTGACTGTTTCAAAGAAATCAAACTGGTTGGAGAGGCAGGATTTGCCATTGACAATGCCAAACTGTGTATGGTGACATGTCTGTAGGTCCACAATATCTAGATATGTGAAGTTCATGATGATACTTGCCATAGCTTTGCAGACAAAGCTAGTCAGACATATGGGTCGAGTAGTGTCCAGGATCCGTGAAGGCACCACCTGAATGTTGAGGGACCACTGTTGCTGTATGCCACTCTCTGGCCACATATCGTGTATTAAGGCTGGGATTGAACAGTGGTGTTATGTCTGGGTGTAGCTCTTCTCGTGGTTCATGTAGGACACAGCCTGGGACACTGTCTGGTCCCATTGATGCAGTGTTTATTGCTTTGGGAAGGGCATCTCTTACCTGAGCATCTGTGATGTCAGGGGGGGCAGCACTGTGCCGCCAGACATATTTGCCCTTTTGGTGTGGTGGGGGGAGAAGGCAGCATTGAACCTGCTCACTAGGATGATGGCAATGTCTGCATGTTTTGTATTTTGTGTGACATCTTGGATTACCTCTGAGCATATCTGGGTAGTACCACCCAGGTTACTAACATAACTACAGGCAGCCTTGTGATTATCCTCAGTGGCTTGTGGAACCCTCTCTCAAAGATGGCCTTAGACAATCATATGGGTGCCTGTAGTTGTCTTCCAATACTCATCAGTGGTGCCTTCACATTTTGGGAGGTTGTTGTATCATGTAGTGGCGTAATCCTTCTATTGTATAGTGTGTTTATGGCTGGTGTCCGGCACCCAGGACATCTGCCTTTGGAGAATTGGGTCATGCTTTCATATATGGCTTCATGATCCATGCATTCCTGAATGTCTCCATAGAATGCCTTTATAGAGGTATGTGCAGTCTGGTCCATATTGTCAACAGGCCTTGGGCCTTTGAAGGTTTCCACATCATTTATGAGGGGTGTGAACTTGCTTGACATGAGCTGTTGACAGACGTGCCACCCTCCAGACAGAGCACGGTGAGGGTCACAGTTAGCTACTTGTCAGGTGATAGCATGTGCCACATAACACAGGCACACAGGTCACTCCACAGCAAGTACAGCTATGAGGCAGACATTGTCCATGCTGGTGCAAACAACCTGAGACGTACCTCCCTGGACCACATGGCAAGAGACACAGAGGAGCTCTTACAGCACCCTCTCAAACTCAGGACTCCCACACAGCCTTCATGCTGACACAGGACAGTTTAGATTACTCTGCAAACACCATCATACTGGGTGATGTTAGCTACCCAAACATAGACTGTGAACATTACACAAGCCACAATACCCAAGCTCTAGGGTTCACATAGATCATACATTCTTTGGCTATGGAACAGGTAACCAACCTTCCCACAAGAGGGGAAGATATACTAGACCTGATCATCACAACCATGAGTACAAACAGCTCACCACTCGGAGTATATCCCTCATTGTTGCAATCAAACCATATACTCATCACACTGGAGTACTGGATCCCCCACATATGCAAACCTCAAACACATCGATGTGTGTGTTGGAAATGTCCCTATTAGCAACTGTGACAGTACAGTACAGGATGCAGATTCCCCTTTTGAAACACTGATGATGTCAGGACTGTAAAACTATATTACCTGTAGTAAAGTCCTCCAGTAATTCGCATAGCGCGCTCTGCTAATGCGTCTTTCTCCAGTGTCATAACATAGTTAGGTAGGGGTTTGAATCCTGCAAAAGGAATATATGTGTGTTAGTATGAGTGGGGTTTATGTGTGTGCACTATGCTGGGAGGGTTAACTGCCTTTTGACAACTGGGAGAACACACTACAGAGTGCACATCCCTCCTCCTACACACAGATGATGTCAGCACCCTCTAAGTACAGCATTAGTAGGAATTTCTCCAACTACTGCAAATAGCACACTCTGCTAATGTGTCTGTTTCTACTGTCATAACACAGTTAGGTAGGGGTTTGAATCTTGCAAATGGAAAGTGTGTTTTACTGTTGGTGGGGTTAGTGTGTGTGCACAATGATGGGGTGGGATGTGGCTTTTGCCACATGGGGCTATGCACTGTAGGGTGGTCATTACCCTTCACAAGCAGTGATGTTGATAGCACCCTATACAAACAAAACTACAAAAGAGAAGGTGGTGGTACCAATAACACATGTAAGGTAACACTTCTTCAAGTAATGTCCACAAAACGGAGTAGGATAATCAAACAATTCTTTTATTCTATACAGACAACATGACAACAGACAACTGCCAGTACTCAGTATAGTGTTACATGCTACTGTAACACGCACATGTACCCAAATATACCTAGATAGTGCTCTGAAGCCTGAATGTGGCAAGTGTGTGGATGTGGGATGTGTCTGTGTGTGCATTTCCATATGGGAAACATGTTTGATGTGGCAATCAGGGTACTACAGTACCTGATGCACATTACATCTTTCAACCGATGAGGTAGCCTGCACCCTGTGAGTACAGGTAGAGAAGGGGACGCCAGTAGTAAACAACATAGTGCACTTCTCAAATGTGTACCTGTCATGTATCAACAGCTACTCATGTAGGGTGATAAATAATGGGAATGGCAGGTGAGCGTGTGCATGTGTGTGGGTAGCAGGGTGTGTATAAATGCATGTGTGACAGAACAGTTACATATAGCTGAATCTACGTAACAGCACAAGATGCATTGCCATAGTCAATGTTAGCATGTGATGGTGTGCAGCTGGTACACTTTGGTAAGTAGTATGGGTGCATATAACAACTGAGGACAGTCATACAGTTACTGCAGCAGGACTGCTGGGATATACACACAATTATACTGGAACAGTGAACAGTTACCAACATGTTACTACTTATACACATCTATGTAGTCACCCTGTGCATCAGCAACGTGTTTACCTTTACCTGCACCGATGTTGTAGTATGCAGGAGGTGGCACAGTGTCATCATATGCACAGGGTGTGGGTTAGGTATGCCCAAGCCAGCCACTGGTAACACCAATTGACATGTGTGTGTATGTGTGTTTGTGAGGGGCAGCAGTACAGGGTGGACCGTGTTGGTGCAGTGTGTGTGTGTATGTGTTTGCCCTAGGTGTTAGGTTTCTGCATGTGTGTAAGCACGCACACCGTCCCACATAATGGCTGCCATGTACAGGGTTTTGTGGACAGCCACAGACTGCACCTGTCAGGTCATCCAGATCAGTGTCTGTGGGCACGGACACGGTACCTGTGCCTGGCAGGGGTGCTACGGGCCGTATCCGGTACTAACCCAGACTGGGTACTGTCATCGGAAGCAGGGGTGTGTTGACTGGACACAGTTCCCTGTTGGGACTGTCCAGAGCCACGTGCACGTGGTCTCCTGAGGCGTCTTGATGACAGCACAGACCCAGCATTGCTGGGGCTGGTGCTGGCACTTGAAGTGCGCGAGTTGGCCTGTTGTCATCCCCGGCCACTGCCAGCTGGTGCTGTTGCTGGCATACGGCCACGTCGACGTCGCAAACGCACACCATGGCCCTGGCCCATGGACATCTGGTTGTGGAGCAGCTGTTCTATGCCCCCACAACGTCTGTCAATGACATCTGTGAAGTTATGGATAGCATTCGCAACGTCACGCATGCCATCTGTCATGGCTGTGCGACATTCTCTCAGCTCCCTCAGACCCTGTCTGGTGTACCTTTCCATACGTGCCTGTGCCTTCATGACAGTTCAAAACATAGTGGAGGTTGACATACCTCCTTGGGCACGTCGGCCAGAGGCAGTACGGCCACGGATGCCCCCACGGGAACCCATGGGCGACTGTCTGCGTGGTACCATTAGAGGCCCCTGCTCATGGCTGGCTTGTGGGGATGCATGTACCACAGGTACCACATTACCCTGATCTATGCCCACTGCAGACTGTCCATCACCTAGGGACAATGGTGACAAAGGATGTAATGGCAGGATGACTGTGCGCATTGACGGGGTTGAAAGCTGTGTACTGTCAATTGGCTGACCAATGGTGGACCCAGACACACCTTCCTGCACCATTACAGACATTTCATCATCATCAGTACCTGGGGCACAAGATTCAAGTTCCCTGCTGCAGGTCACCAGAGCAGCACCAGAACCTACAGGAGGAAAACATGGAACACAGATTACAGTCTCCATACATATTTGACAGAGATGCATTTCAATACTAATGCACACATTCAGAAATGGACACATGCACTCATGGACACTAACACACATGCACACTTGGGCACAGGCATGCTTGCACACATGCACACCCCACAGTAAAAACAAACATCAGTACCGTGTTACACTACTCAATCTACTACAACTGTATTACGGTATTGTGAACTCAGACACCAGCAAGGCTAGTACAGAGTTACACTACACTTCGTAGTTTTCTAAATTGCTTTACAGATAATGTTAAAAGACTCACCAGCATGTATGGCCTGCCTCGTTGCTAGATGGGAGGGACCTGGAAGTGTGAAGAGAGTAATGTCAGTGGGCACATGTGTGCCATTTGTTTTGCACATGATACAGTACAGTAGTACACTAGTTCCCTTATACACATCAGCTGCACATAATGTCTGTATATATATCATGATGACAGATACATACCACATGCACACCTTATGCGTGCATGAAGTAACAGTGTGCAGAACAGTCATATGTACATACCAGGGGTTAACTCTAATCTCACCCTTACCTCTCTTCAAACGACACCTCAAACTGTACTTCCCAAACCACTGGCTTTGTTCTTCTTGGAGTACAGGCTAACGTCCCTCTCCCTACCCTCTCTTTACCTTTAACCCCTCATTGTGCATAGAAACTAGCTTCTACCCTGTTTCTTTCACCTTGATGTCCTTCTATGCTCTGACCTACTTCTCCCATCCCTCCCACATCCTCTTGACTGTCTTCCTTCTTTTCCTCACTTCCCTTCTTGACTCCTGCCTCTTCCATATCATTGTATCTTTCATACTCCTTCTACTTCTCTACCCTTCTGAGCCCTAACTATTATGTATCTGGCTTTTGCCTTATAGCATAACCATTATGCTTTAGGTAGGATTGCTTTTAAACCAACGGTACATTGTGTATGACTATAAACTGTTTGAGTTCCTTACATGTATGTTGATTTAGTTAACAGGCTGGTGTACAATTATATCATGTTGGCTGTCTGTATTAACAACTTGTCTGTCTGCCTTTATTACGTTATGTGTGGAGCTTTTCTCCACAGGCCTCTACTGAAAATGGACATATATCCAGCTAGACTATCTGGGTCAACAAATGTAAGAGCAATAACAATAAATGAATATGGCATCTTACCTGCACGCTCGGTGTCTTGCTGCTGTGTGGATCCAACCTCCATCATGATTCATGAGTGTTGCTGTTGTTGTTCTGGGGCTGGATCCACAACACTTAGCAGTAGCCCCTCCTGTCTGGTGAGGGGGGATGTGTGGCCACCCCCCAACCTGTGGCAACCTGTTGCCTGCGGATATCTGCAGCATGCTGGCAGAAATTTCTTATCAAATCACTGCAGTGATGTCTCACATGCTCATATGTCCTATCATGCATGCCAACATAATTTATCCTGCTAACGAGGTTTTGCCACAGTGCAGACCTCTCCTGCTGATTCTGGGTGGTGCGTGAGAACAGGATGGCATAGTCACGCACCAGGCTCTGGTGAATCACGTCATCCTCTGCAGCAGAATATGATGGGTTCCTTTTTGGAGCCATGTCAAGCTGGAAAGGTACACAAACAGGTTATCAGCATAGTATCTCAACAATACATGGTACACATTCTATACAGGGAGTATTAACTTCTACGTATTACTGCTTGGTTAAAACTTGATTACAGTGTAGCTATCATTCTATGTCATTTTTACTAAGCACTTGGCCTTCAGACCAGTTGTTTTACATTAGGGAGGTTGGTGGCAAGCACTATGGTGGCAGGACACATATCTTTCATCCATTGAAGTTGGGCACTGCTGATTGAGGGCCCAGTGTACAAGTGTATTAGTTCTGGTATGGGCAGTTGGCCTTCAGGCCAGTTATTTAACATTAACAAGGTTTGTGGTCTGCACTCGTGTGTGACAATAGGCTGTACTCTGCCATTCATAGCTGGGGACATCTGGTTTCAGGTTTATAGTGCCTGCATATCTGAGCTGTATCTTACTGACATTGCTACACCTTGTTTGCTGTAGCAACCACTACATCCAGGCCTCCTGGATCTATTTTTGTTTATATGCTTGTTATTTGTTAGCTTGTTATTTCACTGGTATGCTACTTCCACATAGTACACAGCTTGTCAACACGTCTGTGACTCACTACTGATATCTGCATTGCTTACTGTACGTATTTCCATGTTACACATGACATCAAGTGACTGCTTCTCATTGTTGCATTTACTTAATTGTGACACATTGCACTTAGGTTACCTGGCACTTGCTCACTGACGCTTTTAGATCAGTCAGCAGTTGTAGGTAATGTCAGTACACCCTCACTCCCCACTGTACCTTGTTTTCAATCATTAATTATTACAGAATTCAGAATAGTATTCTAGCATGTCCAGAGGTCAGTTGTCAGTTCCCTCCCCAGTCCAGCTGGTGAGTGTGGTACTCCAGAGACAATGTTGGAACAGATGCATGTACACAGACAACCCTCCTCCTAACAACAAATTCAAACTCATGTGAGTGATGCAACCATATACCAAACTGGAGGCTAGGCTCTGTCTACTCAATACCGCCATAACCAGTCAGGTGGCCAAGGAGACCACACACTACACTTCCAGTCTCACATAGACCTACCACAACAGCGGACCTAACACATGATCACACATAAACATACTTGTAGGCTCGGACCACAGCTATGCCTATGCAGCAGAGACCTCATAAGCAGACATCCATGCAACCACTACCACGGAAACAAACATGTGCAACACATATCACACAAAGCCAATGTGCTGAACACTCACAGCCATTAACAGTAAACAACACACCTCATACACCTGTACTAGGTGCCTCTATCATCAGGCACACTAACATCACGTTCACCAGGCTTAATGAGGTGAGGGTCACGTGTGCAGCCTGTCGGCCACTATGACCTGCCACATAACACAAACACTCAGGTAACCCCAAGGCAAGTACAGGTATGACTCAGTCACTGTCCATGCTGGTGTGAATGGCCTGACACATTCCTCCCCGGACTACATGACATGAGACAGTACAGAGCTCTCTGAGCACGTAGCCCAAGACAGTTTGACCCTGACCTTGAGTAGCATCCTACCCTCACCTAGAACCATGCCACAATATCAAGGCACGATGATCCCTTCCAACAATTGACTGACATACTGGTGTCATTCACAGGTGTGCCAATGCCTGCCATCTTGGGGTGGTATGCTTTGCTAGGGACAGCTTGCACCTGTCACCCCTGTCCCATTGGAATTTGGCGGAGACTCTTGCTACACCCATAGTGCCTGTATTAGGCAAGGCTCATAAGGCAAACCCACATCCATTTGTATCACAAATGATGAGGAAGTGAGAGTGATGCTACTCAACACCAGAAGTCTAGACCTAAGGATGCACACACTCAAAACCCTACTTGACATGCTGGACATCGATATCTGTGCAGTAACATGAACCTGTTTCAGGTTTCGCAGGAGCACACCAGTACTACCACGTTATAGCTGTTACCATTCTTGTCGGCCACAACACTTGAACAAAGGAGGGGGAGTATCAGTATTCAATGCAGATTCTCACGCCTCCACATTGGTGGCACAGTACAACATAGGTGTTAGGCCATTGAGTACAGAAGACGTAGTTGGGGACCTGGGGTAGAAACATGGTAGCGGTCTGTCATTTGTCAACCACATGGCCAATGTGGATTGAAAGACATGTTATATAGCCCAGCTAATCATGAGGGATTCACATGTATGGCAGGGGAGGTCATTGTGCCTCTACTCATCCATCATCAAGCCTATAATTGGGTACAATGCACCTTTTGGGATGTACCTAACCAGACACCCACAGCAACTGGTACAGGACATCACTACCTCATCAAGGGGATGCAATGGCTCACACAGATGTCATATGCTGCCCAGGTAAAGTAAATCACACTGGACTCAGTGGCTTATTGCCGGTTCAGAGGCAATCTGTGCATGCCATATACAGCCATGTCCTACCCAGCAGTAATGAACATGCTGCACCTCAGGCAATCAGAGTCCCATACAGCCACATGCTCAGGAGAGCTGGACCTCAGCACTGACATCCATGGACATGCTGGAGGGGCATATTCCTGACTGAGAGGCTCCCTTCACTCTGTAATGAGCTGACACTACAGGTTAGGCAGAGTCCCTCATTGACTCTCTTCCATAGGAATCTGGATGACTGGATGTAGATCAAAGTTGTACCCCAGGTATCACTTCTATGTCACTGTTAGACAGAGGCACAGTATACTAACATCAGACAAGGGCATAGCAGCATAACTTGTAACTGGGTGGTGAAAGACAAACACATTCTACTAGGCTTACCAATGCCCTAGGGCAAATAGCCTAGTATGAACCTATGAACATGTGTGTACTGCTATAGTACTTCTGCCATATGTTGCATGTGTGTGTGTTGTGGGGGATGCACAGGTAATGGCCGGATACTTCTGCACAGGTGACACGTCTGACACATTCTGGGTGTTCATCCCTACATACTGGATGTGTGTTGCCATCCAACCCAACCCTGTGATGTGCACACATTACTCAGCCTGGATTTACATATCCGAACAACACCACAAGCACAGTACACTACCTTGCTATGTATGCATTTAATTACACTGTTATTCAGTAGTTATGACAGTGATGCTATCCATGCAGCCCATTGTGCCAGTGGTAGCCACAACACACACCGCCAGCACCTTTGCATATGCTTACCACAGACATCCCACATACTGCATGTACTGTGCACACACATATCTAACCTAGAACAACTGCACACCACTTATTAATCATGTCCAGTGGAGTACAGATACAGGCATATTGTATAAAAATAGTAGGAGGCTACTGCAGCACAGGGCAGATTCACATGAAAAGCAAGGCATCTGTGGTCAGCAGTGTTAAGATGCTTAACATTCACCACATGCACAGATATTGGCAACATTGTTGCAGACAGTTTAGGTGCAGGTACCCCCCCCCATTCTCCTACACATGTGGTATTAGTTATCCCAAATGACTGTCACCTCCCTATCCTCTCACATGTCCAGGTGAGAGCCACCTTCATCATTGCAGAACACATAGCATCACTGTTACGAAATGGTATCCCTGGATGTGTGCTACATTCACCCCTGGAGGACATAGCACCACATGACAGACTGATATTAATCCCTGGCCATACTACAGGATATGTACCTGAACAGTGCCATACATACACAGTGGTCCCACACCAATGAGGAAGAACCTCTACTGACCCTGGGAACTACTGCATCATATGCACAACTGGCCTTGTGTTCTAAGCTATGGAAGTGTTAAGTATGGGTAACATGTACAGCAATATTACATATGTTTATATTTCAGGACTATGTACACACAACCTATCTCATGCACATACCTATAGATAGTGAACTATGATACATTTGGAGGTGTCACAGTAAACGCAGTATTAACCTGCTACTTTGCATTACCTGTGTTTGTGGCAGCTGTTGGTGTGTCACTGGTGCTGCTTGAAGTTTGCTGCTGCTGCTGCTGCTGCTGGTTTGCTGCTGGCTGCCTTTATTTATGTTTTGTTCTCTCTGTCTCTCTCTCTCTCTTTCTCTGTCGGTTTTGTGCAATGAATGTATTGCATGAGTGTAGTGTGGGTACTCATTGCTTTTGTAGGTATCTGCATAGGTCCATGTGATGGCCTCTGCACCAATTGTAAGACAGCATTTGCTAATTGCATGCAGCCAGGTGTGTACTGATTGCATGTCTCACTGTGATTTCAGGACACTGCTATGAAAGGGTATGTGAGATAGGCGTTGCCCTTTCAGATTGTAGGGCATGGACCATGCTGGTATGCTGTTGACAGTGTTCTGTGAGTGTGAAGGTTAGTACATCTCCCATGCTTCATGCTGTGTTGTAGATTCAGGTTGCTGCATTTCTCTTGCCTGTTCCCTGTAGTGAGTGTGTATGCATACTGACACCTACAACTATATGTCATATGTATTGCTATATAAATATATATATATCTGTGTACATATACATACTTTCATATATGTACATTAGCTGACATTATTGGGTACAAGCTAACAATTAGCAGGGCTGTTTCTGTTAACACTACACTAGTATGGGAAAATCCAGTAATTGGGACTATAAAAGTCTGCCTGACATGCTTTAGTTAGTAGTCATACTATATTGCCTTTATCTTCATTCCTACTATTACATGTTCCACTTATTTAGCACTATATTCCTGTATGAGAGTCATGGCTTAGTGGTAGGTCATACAGACTAGTGTTACAATGGTCTTGGGGTAGGGCCTACTAGTATGCTTATATTCTGCTTGTGACTTGAGTATAGGGCCTATCAATCAAAGTGCTGGAGGCACCTTTAAGCAGTTAAAGGGGTTAGTAGGTCTCACAGGAGCCAGGCTGTGTTGCAGATTCTGGTTGCTGCATTTATCTTCACTGTTTCCTGTAGTGAGTGTGTATGGATACTGACACCTACAACTATATTTCATATGTATTAATATATATATTTATATATCTGTATGTGTAGATATACATACCTTCATATATGTACATTACCTTACTTTATTATGTACAAGCTAACAAGTAGCAGGGCTGTTTCTGTTAACACTGAACTAGTATGGGAATCCAGTAATTTGGCCATTGAAACTCTACCTGACATGCTTTGGATAGTACACCTCCTATATTGCCTTTATACTGATTCCTAATATTACATGTTATATTTATTTTAGCACTGTGTTCTTGTAAGGCAAGCATGGCTTAGTGGTAGGTCATACAGACTAATGTTACCAAGGTCCTGGGTTCGAGACTGACAGTGGGAATTTATTTTTCTTTGCAAACTTTCAAACTGAGTACAGGACCTGTCAATCAAAGTGCCATAAAGGCACTTTTAAGCACTTTAAACCAGGTCTGCGCTGCTTGCTGAGCTCACGACAAAGACTGGCGGTGAGCTCTAACACAAGCGCACACCCGCTAATTTCTTTGAAAGAAAAGAAAAGGGATGACAGGAAAGTGGTGAAAAGGGGTCACAAAGAGGGTAAGACAGTAGGGAAACAAGCGTGGGATTTGCAGGAGGGATGTAGGTAAGGCCCATAGATGCCCATGTCTTTGGCAGCAACAGCTGTGCATTTCCATGTATTTTGGTGAGACATTGGAAACCTTTCACCCCTGAAAGAGGTGTCAGGACAACATTAATATTTGTTGTAGAGCCAATTGTAATTAACTGTTTCAATGTCAAGCAGACATGGCTGCGACATGGACAGCTATGTATGGGGCGTAATTTGTGTGAGGGTACAGAGTGCCCTTTTTTTTTTTTTCAGGTGAGAGTGGTATGTCAGGTGAAGGAAGTCGGTATAGCTGGGGAGGTAGGTTGGGTAGGTTAGCAGACAAGACAGACAAGACGCATACAGGGGCGGTGTATGACACACGTGGGGGGGGTTACACAATTGACGGGAACGGAGGTTGGGATATCCGAGATGCATGAGCCCACAGATGGCAACAGTGGAACTGATATCCCCACCCATAGGCAGTTGCCACTGTTCCTTCACAGCCCAGGACGGGGCTGTGCTGGGGGCTGTGTAGGTGGGGCAACGGCCGGGGCCGTTAGCTGTGCCACATGAGCCTCAAGCTGGCGTAGGGGCCCAAGAACTGAGTCTTGGATCTCCCTTCACACCACAGACCGGACACGTTGGAGGGTGAGTGGACGAACCCCTCCGGCCACACTTGCAGAGGGGGGACCAGCCCCATCCCCTGCAGCGCTTCCACCCGAAGGTGGCACAGGGCCACCGGAGGGGGGTCCGGCATGGGCACTAGTGCCAGGTGCAGTCGCCAGCTGAGGTGGGAGAGGTGGGTCCGCTGGGACCCGCCTTCCCAAGCGTTCTAGGTTTGTGAGTTGTTATGTTAGTTTGGGTTAGTGGCATATTATTCCATTCAGATTAGTTGTAACAGCATGCATTGGTATTCCCATCAAACAAACACCCAGATATTAACACCATTGAACAAGGGGCATATCAATATCACATGCATTATTTGAACAGAAATACACAGTCAAACAACATGCAGGGTTGATTAATGGCAACAGGCCATCAAATTTGCAGGTATGAACAGGGCACATGCACGAACAGACATGCATATATTTTTGGAACGGACAAATGTCCATGATTAATGAAATGTTCACATACCATTATTTAGTGGGTATTGTTATATGGAATTATAGGGTTGGGTGGAGATAGAAAGTGATGACACATTCATATGTTACACATTGATTTACATTTGTAATAGGTACACAATTAAGTTGAAGCTGATATTTCAAAATGATTTTTATTTGACTATCATGCTAGACCTGTTACAAATACATCACTATCCTACTTATTTTGAATTTGATCAGATACATCATCCTGCTACACTTTGATGACAGGACAGGGGACAACTATGGCTGTTTAGTCTTTCAAATAATCATTCATTCTATCTGCAAATTGTTTACTGTGATCACCATATACAGAATTTGGCCTAGACATTCCAGATTCTGACACACTCAAATCAGTTTGGGATATTAAGTTGTACTTCCCACATGCATTTAGTTCTGTAGAAACACACTGGGGCTAATATATTCAGGGGTTATTACTACTTTATTTATTCATACATGACCCTTTCTGTCACTCTCACACATCCTGCAACTTCACAGTCCAGGTTGCTACTTCTAGGCTTTGTTCACATGTTAGACTGGTGGTGATTCAAACACTTTCCAACAGCCTCACTTCTGTCATGATTCAGCATTTCAACAGGGGATATATCTCACATGTGACTACCTCAGATTCTGAAGCTGTACTCTTGAGACTACTGCAGGTTACACTATTTTAATTAATGGTGGGACATCTGTATTACAGCACTGTTTAATTCTATCAATTATATTTCCAGTTACACTTGCATACTGATGAACTTGTTGCAGCCATACCTGCAGACTTTCAAATCTTGCTTGCACATTATATTACTTTTAATCAATACACTGCAGTGTTCTAATACATGCTACAGTATAATATTTATTTACAAGTACTGGGTGGGGTTACTAACCTGCATGGTGGCGCAGCCGCACGAGCCTACGGCCATGCATCTCACGGTTCATAGAGCGGACACCTGCAGCTGTAATACAAAAGAAGTAATATTGGACTACACATCTCCATAGTATCAGCCAGTTGAAATCCTTACATACATAAGTAAAATGTAACTTACTCAGTAGTGTGGCATTGGGCATATCCCGGGCCTCCTGGATCCATTCGGTCAACTGGTCTTGCTTGCATCGCTTCAGGTCCGCATGGTGGTGCCGGACCTGCTCACCAGTGTGTGGAATGCCAGTAGCACTGGTCAGATCACGAGCCAACTGGTCCCATGCCTCTGCCCTGTACACTCCCCATGAGACCTGGCCCTGCATGAGTTGGGCCTCATGATTATGGACTAGGAGCCAGACCATGTACCTGGACTCCTCAACACCCCACCTCTGTGCTCGAAAGCAACGTCCCTCACCTACTCCACTCATTCTGACTGCAGGTCTGTTCTACAATCGTTTCTGCTGTGTATTCCCGCCTATGGGGCTTATATATGCCTCTTTTCCCGCACATTTCTCTGATTGGCCGTTTTGGAATTGTATCTACTTCACTGAAAATGCTTTATCATGCTCCATTCTGGATTTTATCACATATATATGCTATTTCTGCATTTCTAGGTAATGCTGTCATGGCTTAGTGGTTTAGTACCTTGACTCTAGTGCATGGTATCCTGGGTTCAAATCTGACAACTGATTTTTGATTTTCCTTACAGAACTGAGTTGAGGACCTGTCAATCAAACATGCCAAAAGCACTTTTAAGCACTTAAAACCAGGTCTGTGCTCGTTTGCGCGGAGCTAACACATGCGCACTGGCAGTTAGCTTGTGGGAGCAGCGCGCAAACGGTGTGCGCTGGGATAAATCTTAATTGGCTAGTGACACACATGTTCAGCTAAGCACAGCTAGTTGCAAACAGTTTCAGCCTATTAAACCGGTGCTTAGCAACGGGCATGCAGTTTGCAGCTTGTTAAACAGTACTCAGCTACGGGCAGTCTGTCTCACAGCAGCTTAGCTATCAGTACATTTCTGACTATTTTTATTATTGTGTTACTTCAAAATATATGCTCCATTTCATTCCATTTTACAAAAGGGAATACATTTACATTTGTACAATACTGTCAGGGGGTGTTTTAGTGCTTATTTACAAAAAAAAAAAAAAAAAAGGTTGTTGTGGGGGCTTGAACCCTGCCTGCCTACTCTTAGGCCAGGAACTCTACCGCTAAGCTATTACTTATTGGTTTACTTTGCATATTTAGTTCTTATATCCTTTTCCACTGACTGCTAACTGCAATTGCGCTAGTAGCACACCCGCGCACACGAGCGCACACAGTAGCAAACATTTACGGGGTTTTAAAAAAAAAAAAAAAGGTTTTAATTTAATTTTATAACATCTCTTCACTTTATACACTGATGGTCAGTCGGGGCATGTGTTGTGTAGTGTGTTTATTCACATTTCCATGGCCTCTCTCGTGGCTGTTTACTTTCAGCCATTATAGTCTTCCGGGGGCGTGTCCGCTTGCAGGGCTTAGCCTACAGACACGCCCCCTACTCTCTTACACGGACCGTGTAAGAGTTACTAGTGTGATTCAGCATGCCTCATGCACCTCATGCATATGCATGACATGCTGACATCACACCGTTTAACTGCAGCCTCCATGTAAGAGTTATAACTCTTACACGGAGGCTTCGTGAATCTGGCCCAACGTCTTTAAACATGTACTCTGAGATTATTTAAGAAGTACCTAACCCTGATGGTTCCATGTCTGTCCTCATTCTTAATTTGTATCTATAGATCTTGGTTAACTCACAAGATTATCTTCAGTCTGTTTCCCATCACTGTCACCTCACAATTCAGAAAGTCTTGTTTTCCCCAAGCCATGTTGCATTCTCCTTCTCATATCTTGGAACCCATAAAGCAGTAATCAGAAACTTTAAAATCTAGACATATGCTGTCATAGCAGTTCTATTCAGTCAGACTTAATGCTTTCACATGACAACAAGAAATTTCTTTCTGAGAGATTATTTAATTACATCTGGAAATAATGCATGTCTTTAAAATTATTAGACAGCAACCTGCAATATCTCCAGTATAGTGTGCTACCATTTTTCTGTCTCTCACCATTATATTTCACACCATGCCCTAATTAGGCATCTAGATTTTTTTTCATCAGACATACCTGCTTTTCAAGAGCCTTGGTCCAGATTTCTGATATTTGCAGGTTGGGGCTAATATTCAATCCAATAATTTAATGTAAAATGATTAACTGACAGTCGTGCAATTATTTAGATAACTGGGTAAAATTGTCAAATTATCAAAATAAGAGAAAATGTAGCTAATTGTGTCAGAAACCTTATAAAATGCCAAGATAACGGGGTGAATTCAGTAAAGCCTACATGATTTTTTTTGTGTACATATCGCAGCATGATATATACATGAGAGTGAACAATTTTAGATTCAATAAACATCAAGCACATGCAAACAAGGAAACTTCCGTGCAATGCAAATTTCTGCTTAGCAGGTGAATCTTATGCAAATGAGGCAGGACAAGTGATCCAACAAGGTGAAAGGCATCCGTGCAAACTCTGTGTATGTGATCATAGTGTATGCAGAAATTTTCTGCTTAATGGAGTCTACACAGACAAAAGGGGATGTAAAAGTCCACAAATATGGGCATAACTCACCTAAAAATAGCAGATCACATACATACATGTAAAAAACATACATTGAGGATGTTCATAAAAGGAAGGAGATATTTAAAATTAATAATATTTTTTTTTTAATAATTTTGGCATGTTTAGACTATGCACCACATTGTACAAACATGCTTAACAGAACAAAAAAATTAAAAATAACATCTATAATGTAGTTTACACAAATGTATTGTAGAACCCTGCATCAAGTCTGTACAGTGCTGTTACCAGCTTATACTGCTAAGAACCATATAGTTTCCAGGCTGTCCACATGAATATGTATGCAAATGCGGTTCCTTTGTTGAACTGCTGAAAGGAGCAACCGTGTCCATATATCCCATTCATGTAAGCTCCTACATGGTTTTCATATTCCCACTGTGTTACTGTTAGGATTTTTTAGTGCTCAGCACACGTGTTTGCATTGTGTGCTGCATAGTTTAGCGGGTTCATGCGAACAGACTACCCACTTGACAGTCATGATGTAAGCATCTGTCAGTGAAAACCAAATATATTTAATTAATTATATATGTAGTTGTATAAGCTATGCTGCATGACACTGTGCTCAGTGCAGTGCTGTGCACTAAAGTAGGGCCTTTAAATCAGGTCAATTACATCCTAGGCAGGAGAACTGCATCATAATTAGCCAATCCCACATGGTGGACCTACAGCAAAACTGTATAAAGTATGCATATATCTACATTCTGATTTTCCCTCAGTACTCTGAATATTGAAGTAGAGACTTGAAAATTTTAACTGGGATAATGCTAGGGGCTGCTGCAGCTTTTCTAAATCTGCATGTGCTAGATGCTGAAGTCAATGCTGCTGGTGCTGCTGACAATAGGCCAAGGCCAAGAAGGAAAAAAGTGTTCAGGTCTAGGATAACCTTTCAGGAGCTACACAAGCTGGAGATTGTAGAGAGCTACAGGGTAGACAGGGACATATTACAAGAGCACAGTGAGCTCTGTCACCCTCAACTCAGAGCCAGAGTTAACAGATGGGAACCCATCCCAGTGGAAACAAAGGTATGTGCAGCCCTTCAGATACTAGCTACAGGTACCTTTCAAAGACCAGCTGGAGGCTTGATGGGGGTGACACAGGCATCTGCATCCAGGATACTCCACCAACTTCTGGATGCTATGCTCCCACATGCCAGTGAGCACATATTTTTCCCCTAGACCCTTAGGTGAGGACCAGCAATATGCAATACTTCTACCATGTAGCAGACTACCCTGAAGTACTGGGGTGCCATAGATTGCACTCATGTATACATCAAGGCACCAGCGGGTAAGAAGGGTAGTATCTATGTTAACCAGAAGGGATACCACTCCATCAACTGCCAAGTCATGTACAATGCCCAGGGAATTATCTTGAATGTGTGCTGGCAACCCTGGCAGTTATCATGACTCCCATATCGGGCACACATTGCAGCTGTACTGGATGTTTGCTAGGGGAGACATACCACCAGGACATTTACTGAGGGACGCTGTCTACTTCCTGGAACTGTCGATGATGACACCCATCAGAAATGCACACACTCATGGAAGAATGCTATAATGAGGCACATGCACAAATATGGAACATCACAGAGCATGCATTTGGGCTTCTGAAGTCATGGTTTGGTGCCTCGATGTATCTGGTGGAGCCCTGCAGTACTCATCAGCCACATGTGCACAGATGTTCTCATTATGTGTCATGCTACACAATATGATCCTGCGGAAACAATTGCAGGAGGATCAGCAAAGGGAAGGGATACACAGCCCCCCACCACTGCCTACATCACCGCAGCCAGAGTCACAGGAGGACTGGGAGGAGGAACCCTTGTTGATGTTCCTGTAAGCAGAAATAGGCATGCTCAGTATGCCCTGGCTTTGGCTAAGAGACAATGTATAGTATATTCACTGACAACCTAGGGGCTAACACCTTACTCCTACTCACATACAGATATGAAAATTGATGCCAGCCAAATCACACATCCTCTACCTATCCATTTATTGACTGTGTACTGCTTGCATCAGAGAGAGTCATCCCTGAACTACAAATGTGTCACCTGCTGCACTTGCTAGCTAAGTCCATAACCTATGCAGTAGTATAGTGGATTGTTATGTTATGTCATTGTAGCTATGGACTGGGTACATTATGAAGGCAACTATACTGGGCTGTTTGGACAGAAGTTACATCCACATGGAACTACAGACACCAATTTCACTGACATGCCATCATTTGTAGTTGGTAGGCATCCTGCATGTAATATTCATGCAGTCCTACTGCAACAGATTATTGGTACTTTATTTAACGGACATATTAGAAAGTGAGATTAAATGATAGTCAGACTAGTATGTGTCCTAGCAGAACATGGGTTTTGTTCCCTCACCCCTCAAAACAGCAGTGTCCCCTTGTAACTGCCATAACAATAAATCATCTATGGTGTATAAGCATTTCACACAGAATGTCACATAGCATCAGAACCATAATGTACAATTTGAACTTACATATTATGTGTTAGTTAACTGGGAATAGCAAAGTACATATTTATGCAGGTGATGGTGTGATGAATGATTCCTTGTCTATCAGTAGCCTCTGTGGCTCAAAGGACTAAGGCAGGAAGCTTGTGTGAGGGTGTTCAGGGTTCTTATCCAGATATTTGGCACATTAAGGAGTAATACATATTGTTTTACAGACTGTGACTGTGTGTATGTGCTATACTAGTATTAACCTGCTGCACATATCAGTTATACATTTGCGTCTGTACTGCATATCCAAGACCTATTTCAAAAGTGATAGGTAATATCATATTAGTCAGTATCCGAATTGTAAAGGTTATGACTTGAAACT
The DNA here is from genome assembly GCF_019279795.1 of Protopterus annectens. NCBI lineage: Eukaryota > Metazoa > Chordata > Ceratodontiformes > Protopteridae > Protopterus > Protopterus annectens. Next base: position 986,404,116 of record NC_056725.1, on the reverse strand, counting down.
ATATATCAGCATGCATATGTTGAAAATAGATTTAAGTTCCACCTACAACATGATGTACTATGACTATATGATAACAGCTATGAATGAAAAATTGTGCTGTGATGTAATTTAAAGAGATTAGACAGGGCCATACAAAAACAGTGATCAATAAACTATAACAATTAGATATTGGTGCACTCTTGATAGGATGGATAGCTGCATGGCTTGCATATAGGACATGGCAAGTATCATACAGCAATTGGACAAGTGTAATAATGGGTTACAGTCAGGGTGTCCCACAGGGCTCTGTCCTAGGCCCAAACCTGTTCAGATATCTCTTTAGACCTAATCATTTCAAATGAGTTCTACAGTCTGTCAGCAGATGACCTGAAATTGGGTATAGTGATTACATGTGTTGCAGATGGGGTATGTCTACTAAATAACTTGACTACATTGACCGTTTGGTCACAAGAGTATAATATGCTGATAAATATATAAAAAATGAAGCATATGAGATTTGGAAGACATAAAGACAAAGGTGAATATTACATACAACACGCAGTGATTGAAACTGTAGACTCATTTATGGACCTCATAATATAGGTAGATCCAGCTTTGAGGGTTTCTAATCATATCATAATCCTGGCCGGGAGTACAGCTAGCTGAGGACTGGAATCAGTTTATGGAACAGTAATTCTCTGGTTTACGCAATGCACTACCTATTTGTGCGCTGCTTACCAACATTTAAACAAGCCAAAAATGCCACTGTGCATGTACATACACTTAGTCAAGCAGATCACAAATTCATTGCTCCTCATGCAATTTTGTTTAAAAATATACATTTTTATATGTGTATGTATAATATTATACTTACATACATATATATGTATACATGTGAATGTATGTTTATATTGCCCTACATACCCAGATCATGGAGAGTAAAGCTGCACTACTATACTTATAATGTTGGATGAAAGACCAAAATGAAGGGCTCAGCATTAGATAATGCACTTAACAATATGTGGAAGTGTGCAGAATAACATGTGTTGCAATTGGAGGACTATTGGGATATCTGAAGTTTGGAGTTCTGGCAGTCTTCTCTCATGTCATGTGTAAATGATACCACATTTGACAGCAAACCACAATTTCATGTCAAATACACTTAAGTATGATTCAAACCTGTGTGCTTGCTGCAAACATCTGGACAGCGGTGAGTCATACCATGCCTCCCTATTAAAGCATGAAGAAACCTTGAAAATGTATGCCGTATTTGAATGCATAAATATATTGTCAATCCATATGTTTGTATCTATGGCAGCAACAACACCCACATTCCCTGCAGCCCACTGTGTCTGCTAGATTTTACCATGCATACATTAACAACTGAACAAGGTGTTATTATGTTGTGTGCACGCTCATTGACATGGAAAATTTAGCTTTTCCACAGGCTTGCCCATTAAAATGCAAACAGACACATATGCCATAAACAGGTGCTGTTGTCACATTGCAAGGCTACAAAATAGACTGTTAGGCTACTAGTGGCAGATGACAGTACGAAGCAATGTGACTCTGCATGCCTCCCATGCTGTTCAACACAGGGCTTGTTTATGTTCCCCGGGATTACTTCACCTGTAGTCATTTACAAAACAGACTTTAGCCATGGTGCGTGTGTTAAGTACTGTGATCTGTAGTATATAACACTAGACAGATAGAGGTTATAAACTCACTTCAGCCCACTTGGGGTGTGTGCGTGTGCATCTCCCCAAAGAACAAGTGTGCATACTACCCTGCCTTCAAAGCTAGCATTACATTGCACTTTTTGGCTCACACAGTTAATGCAGCTCTCCAAACTGTCACCTTCCACAAGGCCTGCTGATGTCATCCATCATAAGACTACCTAAAGCCATGTTCATATCAGACTTAAGCCATGGTGTATGCAATACGTACTGTGATCTGTAATGTGTAAGACTAGATAGGTAGAGGTTCTAGTCTCACTCCAACCCACTTGTGTTTGCGTGTGTATGTGTAACTTCCTCAAAGCAAGTATGAATCCCACACTGACTTAGTAACGAACAGAATTTTGCACTGTTGTAGTCCTATCAGGTGATGTAGGTCTCCAACCACATGCACCCCACCATGCCTGATGATGTCATCTACCATAAGACTACCTAAAGTCATGCTAATGTTAAACTTAAGCCATGGTGTGTATGTTAATTACTATGATTTCTATTGCATAAGACTATATAGGAAGGAGTTCTAATATCACTGCAGCCAACTTGGTGTGTGTGTGTGTGTGTGTGTGTGTGTGTGTGTGTGTGTGTGTGTGTGTGTGTGTGTGTGTGTGTGTGTGTGTGTGTGTGTGTGTGTGTGTATGTTGTTCAGTTTTCTATAGAAATAAATAGGTAGTGGTGCTATTCTCACTGCAGCCAAGTTTGTGTGTGTGGATGTTAGAGCATTTTACATTTGCTTATGGGATCATAGGCTCATTGGAATTTACTTGGCTAATGGCCTTAGTGCCCTTAAAATCATAGCACACAGTTAGAACCACCGTGGTAAAATTATAGTCATTTATCCAATCATACTGAATACATTTAAAGAGGGCCAATGAGGTGCTCTGTTTGACATGATGTGGGAGTCTGTCCCAAAGGTGTGTTAAACTGTGATAGACAATTGTCTCCCTCCAACCAGTTGTATTAATATCACATGCCAGGTTAAGGTCTATATAGTGTGTAACCTGTGTACCATTTGAGTTACAGATATGCATCATTTTCAATCCAGCAGGGTCAGAGATTGCCTTGTATGCAAGCCAGAGATCACCTCAGAGTAGACTGTATGTCACACGCTAAAGTGACAGTGATTCTAGATGATCACCATGGACAGATGCTGAAGGCCTGAATTCACCTTGTGAGGAAACTATGTGGTCTCTCCAATTGTACCAGGTGCTTGAAAAGGTACATACTAAAAAGGCCGATGCACTGAACTATTGGTTTGGAGAGGGAAGAGAAAATGGAGGTTATGATGTCTACCTTTTTCTGGAGACAATGCCCTAACTTATTACATGAGGATATTAGAATGCTCTTCTTACCACTGTGGAGACATGGTAAGTTAGCTGTCAAACTGTGTGCACAGGTGTCCCACCCCTGAGTATGTATGTCAGGGGTGTGGCTATTGATGTGTTACTTAGCAGGAACATCGCAATTACAGAAAGCAATGATAATACATATATTTAGGTTCATAGATGTGTACTAGGCTAATGACCTGGAGCTTTTACAAGCCTAGGTATAGGATTACCCTGGCATCATGCCACCCGACCTTAGTTCCCAGTGCCTCTGTCGAGTAGAGCTACTGGAGTGATCCCCGGGTTGAATTTTCTATTTCCCATCCACTCATCATGATTTGTCTTGAAGAAGGCCAGTGACATACTCTGTTTGACATGTATGGGAAGTCTATTCCATACCATGGGCAGTCTCTGGGTTATGAACCCATCCCTCCAGCTTGTTCTGTTGATTGTGGTAATGAGTTTAAGGTCTCTGTAACATGTGGTGTGGAGGGATTGGGATTTCCTTAGATGGAGCATTTCTAATAGAGCTGGGTCAGACATGGATTTGTAAGTCAAGCAGAGATCGCCTCTAAGTTGGCGATATGAGGCAGAGAATATTTGGAGTTATTTTAGTCTGTCCCTATAGGACAAGTGTTTAAGGCCTATGATCCTCTTTGTGAGGTACTTTTGTGGCCTTACCAGTTTTTGCAGGTGTCTAGTGAGGTACATGCCAAATGAGGCATTTTACTTGATGATTGACCTAATGAGGGAAGAGTAGAGGGAGACAATGACCTCTTTCTTCATGGATGGAAAACTCTTAGTAATGAGATGTGCCACATAGAAGGACTTTCTGACCTCAGTGGCAATGTGGTGGTCAAAAGAGAGGTTGCTGTCAACCTTGTGTTCCCACATCTCTTATAACTCCTTTTGTGTTCATTGGACTACCATCAAGGTGGTAATTCATGGGAACCAGGTTTTTCCCAAATGGGATGATGACACTTTTTTTGGCATTGAGCTTAAGGCCATGGTTCTGACACTGGTCATTGGTCTTAGTGAGGTCTTTCTATAGGATGTCAACATCACTTGGGGAGTTAATAATAGCTCCCAACTTGCAATCATCTGCGAACTTTGTCAGCCAGAGTCCCTTTGTGTTGGCCTGGACTTCAGAGATGTAGATACCAAACAGGAGAGGACCCAGGACTGAACCCTGTGGGACTCCACTCATGACAGGTCAGCAGTCTGACTTGAAGTCAGCTAATTTCACACTGTGGGTTCTATCTGTGAGCCAGTTTGCAACCCACCTAGTAATGTATGGGTTAATGTCTAGCTTAGTGAGTTTTTCTATGATTCCTGAGTGGAGAATTGTATCAAAGGCCTTGGCCAGATTAAGGTAGGCTGTATGAACCATCTTGCCTTCATCCACTGCTCTGTTGACTGACTCAAAGAAGTTGACCAGTTGAGCAGGCATGATCTACCCTTCACAAAACCAAATTGTGTGGGATACAGAGTTTGGAGATTCCATATATCCTTGTTTATTATGTCCATGATAATACTTTCCATAGCTTTGCATATCAGACTCATCAGGCTAATGGGGCGATAGTTGCCAAGGTCTGTAGTCACTTCTCCTTTGTGGAGAGGGATGACTGTAGCAGTGTGCCATTTGGTAGGGACAAAGCCTGAGTTGAGGCTGTGACTGAACAGGGCACACAGGTGAGGTGCTAGTTCACTCTGTAATTCATGTAGAACACAGCCAGGGATATTGTCAGGTCCCACAGAAGCTTCATTCTTGGCCTTGGACAGTGCTGTTTAACCTGTGCAGCAGTAATACTGGGTGCTTGGCAATCAACTGGTATAGTGAATGGTCCTTTAATGGGGGAGAGAGGGGTAAAGATGGCACTGAATCTGTCGGACAGCATATTGGCAATATCTGTTGGCTTGGTGTTGGAGGTACCATTGTGCAGTAGCTCAGATCAAATCTGGGTATTGCCATGGAGATTCTTTACATAACCATAGAAGGCCTTGTGGTTGTTTTTACAATCTGCTGCAATTCAGTTTTCATAGCTAGCTTTAAAGGATATGATGAGGGATCTCAACTTTTTGAGGCTGATAAGAGAGTTTTTCCAGTCTTGGGACTTCACCTTATTCCAATTTATTTACTATATTTTTATAATTATAATAATATAATGTAATATAATATAATATAATATAATATAATATAATATAATATAATATAATATAATATAATAATGTATTAATTATTATTATTTATAAAATATTTGCATTGCTTTTAAGGCCATGACTTTGGCAGCAATCATTTGTTCACCTAAGACCCTCATGTAGGATGTTGACATACTTTGGGGATTCTATGATCGGTCCCAGCTTGCAGGCATTAGCAAACCTTGTCAGTCACAAACATGTACTTTGTGCCTATACTTTGGAGAAATGGATACCAAACAGTACAGGATCCGGGACTAAACCCTGTAGAACATCGCTGGCTAGATCTTGACTATTGGAGTTGGATTTCCCTATTTTGACTATATGACCTCTATCACTAAGACAGTTAACAACCCCTCTAATGATATAAGGGTCGACGCTTAGTTGAGTGTGTTTCTCAATGATGACTGAGCAGGGAATAGTGTCAAATGTTTTGGCTATGTCCAGGTAGGCTGTATGCACAGATTTCCCATCATCCAGGTCCTAGCTGACTGTCTAAAAGACGTCCACTAGGTTTAAAAGGCATGATCTCCCTTTCACAAATCCAAACTGTGTAGGGTAAACTGTGTGGAGATTACCTATATCTTTGTTGATAACGTCCATGGTGATACTTTCTATGGCCTAGCAGAAATGGCTAGTCAGGATAATAGGTATATAGTATCCAGGGTCAGTGGATGCACCACTTCTGTGCAAGTGGATAACAGTGGCTGTTTCAATTCAACTGAGACAAAGGCCCATGTAGGACTCAGCCTGTGATGTTATCATGCCCCATAGATGCTGTGTTTTTGTCCACAGAGAGGCCATTAATGACCTGCTCTTTACAGCTACAAGGTCAGGGACAGGTGGTAGGGATATCATGGGGTGCGTGTGGTGGGGACAGGAGAGTGATGGTTTCACAGAACCTGTCAGACAACAGGTTAGCTATGTTGACAGGCTCTGTATATGAGGTATCATTAGCCATAAGTTTGTCACATGTATGCCTTTTCATTTGGGCTAAATATGTAACTATAGATGCTTTGTGATTGTCCTTTGTAGAGTAGGTTAATTTGGACCCATACTTTGTTTTGGAGGACTTCCCAACAACACACATTTGCTAGTTTAAGCTGAGGAAGTAGTGTTTCCAGGTTTAGGGGGGGCTCCCTCTCTCCTACATGTGCACAGCAATGTCTTCTTATTATTGCAAAGCCTGTTACTGGCAGTTGTCCACCATGCAGGTTTGCTTCTCCATGAGGAGCTTGTTGTGCTCATGTTATGTACAGCAGAGTCAATGCAGTCATACAGGTGTTTGTATAATGCACTGGTGTAGAGCTCAGCATAGTTGCCAGTTACATCTGAGGGAGGAGGTGAAGTGAAGCTATTAATACCAACCCATAGGGGGTTATAATCTGGATTAGTGAATGTCTTTAGTGTATTTGCTGCAAAGAGGGGGTGTCAGGTGTGATACCTACTTTGACTAAGACCAATTTGAGGTCAGATCTCACCAGGGAGGACCTCACACTGGGGGTGCTACAGTGGTCACTCATATTGGTAAGCATCCGATTAATTATGTTAGCTGTCCTTGTGGGGGTGTCAAGCAGCTGGTCCAGGGCATTGGAGATAATGATATTGAGTAACCTTTGGGCAAGTGAGTTTGAGCATGACTAAACTACCCAGTTGGTGGGTAGTAAAGGACAACCAAACCATGGTGTCCAGAGGTATCTTGAGGGGTAGCTGTCAATGGCTTGAATAGGTGCCCCATAAACAGTCAAAAGCACCTGAAGTGTATCCATGCAATCATACTGTGTAACCAGTGTGGGTGTGTATGCATCCTTAATGAATATTTATACACTGCCAACATTAGCTTGCATGCCTTCAGTTTTGTGGTCTACACATGTGGAAGGATGTGTAGCCTGGTGTGGCTGTGGTGGCTGTGGTGCTCTCCATAGCCTTGAACCAGGTGCTTGTGACTGCACAAAGGTCTGTGTGTTCCAAGATGAGGACAGCTTGCAGTGAGTGCAGTTTCCTGTTGATGCTCCTAGCAATTAGCAGCATAACCTTGAGGTTGTTTGTACATGTGGTGTTTACATTGGAAAATTTGTCCTTGAGACACCACCTAAAAACATCACTATGGGGGTGGCAATAGCCATGGCCAGTATCCAAAGTCCCAGAGGTAACAGATGAAGACCATCTGAGGCAAAGCATTGAGGTCTGCTGAGCATGTCATCCCAGGCTGACAAATAGTGAGTCCCCTTAGACTGACACCAAATGCTAAGCCTATTATTGAAGTCAATCATGCTCTATTTGTATTGAGGCATCATCCTAGTTGAAGGTAAAATGCAGCTGACGGCCAAGGGCATACCTGCCTGAGACACATAGTGTGAGAGCTTAGTCACATCTGTCATCACACAGTCTGGAGAGGTTCATGTCAAGTCTTACATAACAGCAGGAACTATGATGTAGTCATAACAGTACCTGTGGTTGACAGATTTGACTGTATGCAAGATATGCCATATTGTGGCACCTCACAGACAACTGAACATGGTCAAGAGACATCAGTGTGACTCACAATCTAATCACCTATGACTGATATGTTTGAATTTGTATTTTGTGGTAAGGGTTTGGCCAGTGAGACAGTGGTGCATTAGTTATTATGTATACTGTGTTCTGCAGAGGTACTATTATGTGTAGCATGCTTGCATTTCTGTTTGTGAGATGTCTGGGGATTAGGTATATTTCTGCTATGGACCTCCACATACATAGTTATGTGTGATGTGGGTTTGGGTGAAGTAGGAGGTGAGGTGGGCATGTTGGCACCCCACTCATTCTCATATGTACTGTAAGGTGTGTGAGAGAGCAGGGATTCAAGGTTTTTAATGTAGATGCATCTCATACACATTGAGTTTGTGTGGAGTAGGAGTAGAGGTTTGGAGTTGCTGTCCACATCTCTGCAACAGTCAGGGATAATGCCATTAGCAATAGATTATTGCTTGTGTATACATCACGACAGGCCATGGTTACCAGTGGCCTGACAGATGCTTACATGTAACATGTTATTGCATTTATGGTGTCATCCTAAGGAAAAACAGTACCTGACAGTGTGGGATGGCATGGTAGATTGAGTACACTGCTTTGCCAGGCGTGTGGCACTTGAATGAACCATAATCCTGTTATTAGGCATGGTCAGGAAATCATACTTACAAATGTGACAACTGCAGCAAAGTTAGGGTCATGCTGCTACATCCTTGCAGTTCACAGCCTCAAACGCACTCCATATAGGAACTCCTTGCAGTGAATATGTGCATGTCTGTGCATACACAGAAAACTTGTCCAACTTTGCTGTCATTACTTTAGTCTTGCAAGTCTACAAATGTCTGTTAAACAACCAGACAGCAAATGTATGCTGTGTGAAATTATGTGGGAACACAGTTTAGTGTTCCAGGAACATAAATGTACAGTATGACATACATAGGACATGTGGGAGGGACAGAGACTTTGCCCATAGATGCCATCCAGCTGCAGTAGTCTCACAGCCATGTCACACAGATCATCACTATTATGATGTTGAAGGCCAGGCTGAATGAATTGCTCTGAAACTGTTACCTAACATGGATCACTGTGGAGCTTGATGGAGCAAACTTTGACATCTATGTCATCTGAGACTTACCCTTATATTGTGATGCAGCAGCTGTGCTCCTAATCACCATCAGGTCAGTACCCTGGTCAAATGCGACGAGCATCAGAACCCAAGGCATAATACATGCAGACATCAAATGATTAGTTTGGTTGCTAATTAAGTCATCTACCTGGAAAAGGCTCCAACAAGCCTACAGAGCCTTGCATCATGTGTGACAAGTGTGTGTTGATCAACAAACAGGCTGTGGCCCACTTCATATATTGAGCTTGGCACTAACATTTTGCTTCTGTTGAGAGACAAAGAATAGGAGCTCTGTATCCCACCACAGTGAGGCCGTGTTGAGACCAGCAGTAATAGTAGCCAGGCAGCAACAATTTAGGTGACTCTCCTCTTTTCAGCATTCATCATAAGGTAAATGATTTTCCCAGTATGCACTGCTTAATTAGTTTGTAACTTCAGAATAACTGCCTAAATATGCCATCTTTAACTTTACAGGGTGTAAGCATTACATTCCCATCCATTGTTTGACAGTGTTCTGTGCAGAACCAGACACCTTGCATGAATTTTTTCTCGGAAGCCATGATGACATTAACTCCAATATCGACTTGCACACAGGACAACCAACATACACTGTCAAGCATTGTCCCCATAGCTGTGGAACAGATACTTGTGACATTGTGTGATATACTCAATACAAATGTGTAATCAATAATAAAGGATCTGTTGCCATGGATATGAAGAATCCCACTGTGACCTTTACCACCATGTTGGATATGGGCATCCTAAGGCAGTGTAGAAATTGCAACATGTTTACTGAAAAATACTTCATTATCAAACAAACTGATATGGTATGTGAGAAATGTATGTATACAATGTCACTGGAGGCAAAGATCTCACATAAAAGTACTCCTAATGTTAATAAGGTAGTCTGTGGTACACATGGCACAGCCATCACACAAAATCCAAGCAGACATAAGCTGAAGCATTGACATGTAACCTACATAAATCACAAAAACCTCACAGAGAAAGTCCAGATAACAAATAACCTCAGCAGCCCAATATGCACTCTTTGAAACCAGCACACATATCAACATATAGAGCAACATGTAATGGAGGAGCAACCTATAAGCCCATAAGTCAATCTGACACACAGTCCAGCATTCTAGTCATCACTGACTTCATGCAAATGAGGAGCTGTCATTGAGTCCCACAGTGACACAAATGTTTTCCAAAAGGGACTGACACAGACATATAGGGCTAACATTAAATACCAAGAAATGCACAATAGTATTCTTTGGAAAGTCATTCATCCCTGGTAATTATCGTATTGCCAGTACACCTCAAACAGTTGACTGAGTAGTCAGTGACTTATGGACACAGATAGTGATCTACCCTTTGCCTGTCACTTGTCTGTAATATTGTGGACATCATTTTATGTTGCACAACCTATAAACAAAGGCATGTCATGTAAATGCAAGGAAATCATTGTTCCACTGTAACTGGCATTCAACAGACATGTGCAATGCCACCTTTTGTATGTAACTAACCAGGCATATCCGACAACTGTAACATCCACAGAGGTACCTCAGTAAAGCACTACATGGTGTACGTAACATGTCCTCTGCAGACCACGTAAAGGCCCTGTCTTTGTAGTATGTCTCCTACATGCTTTGGAGGAGTGGTGTATGCTTGCCATACATGGTGGTGTCAGACCCCACTGTGGCCCTCTTGCATATCCACAAAACAAGTAGCACCGAAATTACCTGGTCTACAGACCTACACTTTGACAGTGGTATATGTAGGACATTCTGGAGAGACAGATATGTAACCTAGAGACTACACCTTATATGGAACAGGCTCCACATCCATGTGAAGCACATTTCTGCCTAACATAAATCAAGTGCATGTTACACAACTGGATGAGGAACAGGACAGTCATGCCTGTTTGTGGACCAATGTCTAAAATGGACACAGGGAAACTGCGGATGGTTCACTCCCACACCCCAGCTTGTAGATGTTTCAGCTGCCAAAACCCTGCTTACACTTATCAATAGTATCATACCTTGACAGGGTTTAGGGATGCATGGCTATGCTTAAAGGACCCCCTGTGTTCATTAGCATATTAAACAGATATGAACCTGTGATCCACGGAGCATATACTGTGTCACCTTTCTGACGACATTTGTCTTGTGTGCTGACATTCAATTCTGTGCTCTGACGTTGCTGGGTTGATTGTAGATCTGTACCCATAGGTGTGTCCTACACAATCCTGAAAGTGAGACATAAACATTTCCATGTGACACCTGTCCTTTTGTGACTACACAGCCATTACAACAACATCCATCATAATGTACACACGCTATTATGGTATAGTCCTTATAAGTGGCAATGTACAAATTCTGAAAATGAGCAGTATAAGTAGCATGTCAAAAGCAGCATTGGATGAAACAAATTCATATTAATGTAGATAGTCACCCTGTACTTCAGACACATAGCTTTATTTCCCTGTATCCATGAGAGAGATGAGAGGGATGTGCACAGGTATCATCACTTTCACAGGGTGCTGTTTGGGGGTGCAGGAGGCCTACAATGACCCAATAGAATGACAAGCTTGTGTGTGAGTCAGGAAGGGATGCAGGCAGACCTGACCATGGAAATGTGGCCTGTGTGTCTGTAGGTGACCTGAATGTGACAATGGTGTGTGTGAGTGTATGAGTGTACACAGCCAAGTTCAGTGCAAGCCCTACATGTCTGTATGTTGGACCACTGTGAGCCATACATGGTAGAGCTGACAGTTCATCATCTCCATCCCCAAACTTGTGAAATAGCTCTGTCAGGAGTTGCACTGGCACCTCCATGCACAAGGTCAGATGCTGTGCTATTACCTGAGGGTGACTACTGTCTGCTGGGAATGTGTTCTCCATAAGACCACCCAGGACCAAAAGGCTATGACCTGCCATGTCTTGGTGTGGATAGCACACTTCCTTCTGGAGTGCTGGATGTACTGCTACTATGGGAGCATGATTGTGCATGGCCATGTTGACTCTCAGCAGATGTAGCTGCTGACCTACATCCACAAGACTGATGCTCAACTCCAACCAGACATTCCATCATAGACAACTCATGTTCCAAGACAGATAGTGCATGATCTCTCTCAGACCAGCATCAGTGAACTGATCCAGGGTATCAGCAATCTGGTGGAGACAGTTAAGGATGTTAGACTGTGCTGCATCCATAACCCTGAGCATTCACCTGGAGTTCCATTCTGAACGTACCTGTGCCTCCATGAAAGCCCTATACATACACCGAGTGACACAAGATGAGACAGCAGCAACAGGTGGTGGAGGGACAGTTGGCCTCCTATGAGCACTCCTATCAATCCACCTGTGTGGAACCTCACCAAATGTTTGGCTATGGCCAGTGTTGACAGTCACTGAAGCCACAGTAGCCACACTTCCCTGTTCAAAGTCCCCACCCTCTGACTGTCCAATATCAGTGGTGGCCACAGGGGACTGGCTATGTGTAGGCATACTGGCTGTGTACGGTGATAATGAAGGAGGGGATGTCAACCTCTGTGTCAAATTCAGCCCCTGCACACACCAGCTGTGCCTCAGTTTGACCACCATCATCATCAGAGACTGAAGAGACACTGACATCAGATTATGAAGGGGACAAAGACCAACAGCCCCGGTCACCTGTGATAAAAACAGTAAAGCATTACCTTAATACCTGCACTACTATGCTGTGCAGTACTATGTTACAATATATGTTAAGCTATATACAATCCTGTCACTATTACACACTTGTATAACCAACACCTCATACAGTAGGACATGAGGACATTATTTTCTAACCCACATCTGCAATCATTTGGAAATAAATGTTCTTTAAACAGGAATCTCATGAGCAAAACATAAATGATGTACACTGTTGACATTTTGAAAAACTCTGCACAGTTGACAGTTATAGCAATCTGTAATGTCCTGACAATACTGTCAAATCAATCACTGTGGTCTAAATACTGATACTAAACTGTGTACATTCAGAAAATATCTGCACAGTTGGCAGTCATGAACACAGTACGTCAATCCAGCCAGCAGGCCTGTGATGACACTTGAGCTAATACAGTGAACTAAATCTACATCTCTGACAAAACAGTTTTGTGCTTACCAGCAGCAAAAACACAGTCTCTTCCTATTCTTGACAGTTCAGGAAAAATGTGAGGGAGAAGTAATGTACACAGCAGTGCAAGTGACAGTATAGCAGGGCTAATACTTCAAAATATCTCACATTTACATTATCTGCTATGTTAACAGGTATGTGGGTCACAAACTGTGCATGAGCTTAAAACTGCAGCTAACCTTCCTCCCACCAAAACACCTGACACCCAAGTAACACTACGTGCACTCGGACATGCTGACTGCTACAGTATTCCGATGATAATCCAACTAAGCATAAATGGATGCTCCTCTTGAGTTTAAATGGTTGCACCTACATCCACAACATATAGAGTGATGGATGCCTGGGAGCTGTCCTGTGTTGCAAGGTTCACCAGGAATTCCTTAGTGGCTGACAGAGGTTGTTCTGCTCCAGGCCCACCACCAGTGACGTGATGATCCCTGACTATGTCCGCTGCATGTCTGCATACCATGTTGATCATGTCCATCACACATTCTCACATCTGCTTATATGTGCAATTCTGGTCAGCCACAGTATTAATGTTGTGTACCAGTTCGTCCTACAAGGCTGTATGGCCTTGCCTATTTATCCCCCATCTGGACAGCAGGACTTGGTGGTGTTGTCTCAAGGCCTCAATAAAGAGGTCATTTTCTGCTTTGGTGAAAGGTTGATGGTATCTGGCATGCATGATATTTCTTGAAATACAAATAAATGAGAACACATGTCAGGAACACATACATTGGTGTACAGTATGTAGAGATACAGCAGTAAAAGAAACCTATTGGTATTCTCCTCTTGATTACACATTTCTTAATCAACAGTGTGCAAAACATACAAAGGTTGTGGAAGCAAGTAGGATAGTAGCACTAGTGACCCACTGCTGTTTGTGACATAACAGATACATATGATCATACAACAAATACAGGAGTTCATTGTAGTGTGCCTCATAGCAGAAAAGCCCCCACCCATAACATATGTATAAACAACAGTGCCATCCAAATACCAGGGTACTACTACAACTGCTAACAAAGGAAGTATCCAGGAGACCTGTGTACCTAGTCAATACAGAGCATTAAACATTTTGCTGTACTCTGGATCTCAATGGCATGTCATCATTACATTGGTAAGAAAGGTTTACTGATGTAATCCCCATTTCTCCTAAGTATATGTAAATATAAGAAGGCCACACATGATGTAAAAACACAAACGAAGGCAGGAAGGCAGGAGTAAGTCCACCACAATTTATTAAATCAAATAAAACATAAGCACTTTTATTGATATTTAAACATAGGCATCACGTTGAAAACAAAATGGTTACACACCTGATGGAGTACAAAACTCCTCTGTTGAAAGATACAGCTATATGAGTACTGTGTGAATGAGGTAAGCATACAAACTAACTCTCATACACAATGGACCCCTAGGTAAGTGTTTGCCTTTTTAAGATGGTTCTCATTAGCAGGTGATTGCCTCTGAACCAGTCTGTGGTTCAGGAATGATACATGCAGCATACACTGCTGATATGCAGTATAATCAGCCCATCCCATGCAGCTACTCAAAAATATATAAGGCCTCAATGAAGATTCCATCTCCTTTCTCACATTAATACTCATAGCACCAGCACTGCCATAAGAACTTTCACAAACACCATTCATCATCTCATAACTAAAGGCCAACTTGTCTTATCCATATTTCTTGATATATCCAAAGCCTTTGATACCATTTCCCACCAACTTCTACTCAACAAACTCTCATCTTATGGACTCAGTCCACCATCCCTAACTGGTTCCATAGCTATCTTTCCAATTGATTGCAGGCCACAAAATGGGCGAACAGTCTTTCCTCCCACTCCCCATCTCAGTCGGTGTTCCTCAAGGTTTCATACTTGGTCCTTTATTCTTTATTATATTTACTAATAACCTTAGTTCTGCAACCCAACTAGACTCTATTGTCCAGTACACTGATGATGCTACACTTATCTGTTCAGCCCCCTCACCCCAGGAGCTTCAACAAAAAATGAAAACTGCTCTATGGGACATCGTAAAATACCTCACTGAACATCAACTAATACTAAACCCAAACAAAACTGATTTAATAGTTTTCAGAAACAAGAAATCTAAGCCATCCCATCTCCCTCTCACAATCCACTCTTCAAATGGAACCAAGATAGAACCCACAAACCAGACTAAACTCCTAGGTGTCTAAAATTTGATAAACATATTTCTCTGACAATCAAAAAGTCTATATCAAACTTGGCACCATCTACCAGGCCAAACCATACCTTACTCAAAGCACCAGGTTGGCCACAGCTCGATCACACCTGCTATCCTCCCTCCTCTACGGTTCTCTCATATTGACAAACCTGAAAAATACAGAACCCAATAACAAAGAATCCTGCTACAAGAAAATTGCCAAGTTTGCCACTAATCATCCACACAGGACCCACTACTGCATAGTCTTGTCCAAGCTTATCTGGCTAGAACTCCCTAACATTTTATCTTTCAATTAACTTACTATGGCCATAGAATGGCACACCATCCAAGCAACTGCCCTGCTCTTTCCAATCTAATCCAAACTAGTACAAATCTCAGGTCCCTCAGATCCTCAGACAAACTTATGCTAAAGGTTACTCACTCCAACAACAATCATGGTGACTCTGACTATTCTTAAAAAATAGCTAAACTTTGGAACACTCTTCAGCAAACCATCACAAAAAATCCTAACCATCCTGAGTTCAAATGACTACTAAATGACTACCTAGCTATTCATTGACTTTGTTCCTGCCGCTGTTCTAGCTAATTTCTTTTTAACTCTTTTACCTTATCACTCCTCTTCCACCTCCTATTTCTTCCCTTATCTTGAGGAACCCTAGCCTTTATCCATCTTTATCCCAAACTGCTTTAATATACAAGTTTATTACACTGCTCTGTTGGATATGGGTTCCCATGTAGTATGCTCACAATATGTTCATGTAAACTGTAGCTATCTTGGTGTCTCTGTTATCATTCATTTATTCACTATTATTATTTGGTTCTGCACTGTTTTATTAATTTGTTCTGCTCTATATATATATATATATATATATATATATATATATATATATATATATATATATATGTGTGTGTATGTGTGTGCGTGTGTGTGTTTGTGTGTTTGTGTGTGTGTGTGTGTGTGTGTATATATATATATATATATATATATATATATATATATATATATATATATATATATATATATATATACACTATTATTTGCATTTTGTATTTGTATATAATCTTTAATTTTATCATTGACACTTTTGGAGCTTTTCTCCTTGGGCCTCAGCTGAAAATGGGCTCTTGGCCCAGTCAGACATTACCTGGTTAACAAATGTAATAAATTAATAAAAATAAATAAAAATTTGGGTTGGAAATTACTAGGGTAAGTATTATGTTACCACAGAGTGAATGTTTGTAGCAGCTACTTGTTATATACAGATATGTGTGCTACAGGCTGAAGCTGCTGTTGCTGTAGGAAATAGGCATAGACAAAGAGGCTGTAGAATGTGCAGGGCAACAACAGTTAAGAGTAACTATGGGATCTGTGGCAGCCTTGGTGTACAGCCATAGCCTGATTAAGGGAAACCATCCCACTGGAAATTAAGTTATGTGTTTAAGGTAATTATGTTAGCCAAAGGTATCATTAACAGAGTAAAAGGCAACATGCTTGTTGCAGCCTAGAACATGTTAGGGGTTACCCTAACCATTATGTCAAACAGTCAGATAACTGCCAAGTCATGTGTGCCATAGTAGTCATCTGAAACATGTGTACTGGCAACCACTGCGTCTAGCACAAGCTCCATATGTGTGTGCAACATGTGCTGCTGCTGTTGCCTGTAATATCACTAGCAAATCATTGTGGGCTGCAGTCTGCTATGACTGGGCCTCGTTCGAATTACATACTTCATAATCCTCTGGGAATTCATACTGATGCATGAACTGACATTCTATGCACATTCTAGTGTTGTAATAGGAATAGTTTAAATGTGGTCCTATCTGTAGGCCTTTGACTGCCATTATTTAGAATCATGCATTCAAACTGTACTGCTTTGGGTGGATAAACAGCTGATGAGACAGTCATACATATCAGAATTTATACTGGTGATGTACACATACGTGTATTTTAAATGCTAGACACAGCTGTATTTGAACCCAGGACCATGTGGACCAAAATTTAATATTTTCACAGGATTTAACAGATTGAGCTACTGAGTCACTGTTACAGCGGGTGTAATGTTACATGTTGTACATATAATTGCACACTTTCCTGGTGTTACATAGCTCACTAGCAGCTACTATTATGTGTATGGCTTTATAGTAATGTATTACTCTACCTGAGAAACAGATACATTATTATTTTTCCAGTACTCATGTAGCAGGTATATTTTTATATGTTGTAGATAGAATTGAACAGTTACCTGCTCTTAGATACTTCAGTTATATCTATTCTTAAGTGTATGGCTTTATAGTGATGTATTTCTATACCACAGTACCAGTAACACTACTATTTTTCTATTAATCTCATAGCAGCTTTGCACAATGCGGCACAATGCACAGCATCTCTTAAATACACTTAATGATGGAAACTTGGCAATTGCTATGTTTTGCTTAAAACACTTGTGCTAGTTAACAGCTGTACGCCTTGGCAGGTTAATACACTGTTCTGCAGGTACGATGGTCTTGGGTTCAAAACAGGACATGTGTACTTTTTGAATGTGATTAATATTTTTTTTCAAAAACATATATCAATATAGCACCATTTAGCTTAGTTTAGCAATGCTGCGCAATGCACTGCATCATGCAAAAAATCTTTAAAGAAAAGAAAAATGGGGAGATAGGACAGTATGAAATGGGGTGCAAGTAGGGGGAAAACAGTGAAAGGCAAATAGGTATGTGCAGGAAGTGTGTAGGAAAGAACCATAGCTATCCATCCCTTGTACAGCAACAACTGTGCACTTTAACAGTTTTTTTAGCTGAATTTGGACTGCCACCCCCAAAGACAGGGGTGAGGACAACATAAGTGCGTTGTTTAGCCAATTGGGCCAAATTAAGTGTGTCCAGTGGACAGTTGTGAAATGCAGAGCTATGTATGGGATGATATTTTTTTCTGGGACAGGAGCCCATTTTTTTATTTTTAAGATGAGAGTGGAATGTTTAGAAAGGAGCATAGGTATGTGTGGGGCTGGTAAAATGGAAAAGCGAGGAATCTTTTGCAGCCAGACAAGACAGACAAGACAGCAGACAGGGTTGGTGTGTGACACAGAAGGGGGTGAACACCTTGGTTAGAGAGCGTGCTGTGGAATCTCAGTTCCATTGGTGTCAGGCACATTAGCAGTAGGACTCAAGTTCTCACCCATGTGACTATCAGTACTGCACCTTCACTGCTGCTGTGGAGGCAGTGGTTGATGCCAGCACCTATGGTCATGCTACACCACCAGAATGGGCAGCATGTTCGCCATCCAGCATAGGCATGCACCAACAGTTTAGTGCAGCAGCCCAAGCACCATGCCTGACAGTTCATCGCAGGTGACATAAGCAACCCCTACACTTCCACTCCCACAGGGGGGGGCGACCCAGAACCTGTGGTAATGAAATACCTGATGGAGCAGGTAGTGCAGGACCAGCAGTGGGGGGTCAACGTGCTGTGGCCCAAATATGCTGGGCCCTGGGGGAGCCAAGGGAGATGGATCACCTTTTACTGGCCTACCTTTTCATGCTGTGGTAAATTAAATATAAACATAAAGTAAAAAAAAAACATAGCCAAACAAATGTAATTAATAACATAATAGGAAAAAATAATGAGTAATGGAAAGAAATAGAAAAGAATATAATGAGGAACACAACAATAAATAACGTAATGAAAGTATTTTAACAGTAAAGCAATACTAAATTTTGCATAAGGCCAACATAAGTTGTAATTACAAATAATATATTAATATCAAATCACAATAATAAATATAATTAATACATTAAAGAAGAGAAGGGGTGAGGTGAGAGAGAAAAAAGAACATTAGTAACTTTGCAGATAATATAAATACAGTGACTACTACTACATACTTCAACAGATGTTAGATTTCAGTTGTGCGAATAGTGACTGCTTATATTGTATAGATTATGTTGCACATACATAGCTCTCAACCTGTTAGCATGGGACATTATTGGCCAAGCCATATCAAATGGTGATACAAAGTCACACTACAGGGAGCATTTTTACATAGTGTGCTCATACTATCAAATATCAAATACTCGAAAGTCAGATGTATGAAGGTTGAAAACACCGACGCATTACATCAATGTCATGAATATTAAGTAGGTTAGAAAATAGACAAAGAAATTTGAAATTTCTTTGTCGATGTAAATGTCGACTATTTTTTTTTTTTGTTTTTGGTTGCTGATGTGCCGCAAACTGTGAACCGATAATCCCAGGATGTGCAAAGCATTACAAAATAATTTCCTTAGTGCATTACAGAATCAGCGCAATAATCCCATGTGACAGTGACATATCCTTGTAGTCCCCTTGAAATAAACACCAAAACACTGCAATAGTAGTAATCTCCAAACATAGTCCCACATATCTTGTTGCATCTCCATCAACAGTTGGCCGGAAATCTAGTATACTTTAAGTATTTTAACATCTGCCACATATACATTTGCAGAATGACATATACAAGATCTACAGCCACAACCTAAAAGCTACAATGTGTAGCAACAAGTTCCACAAAACCTTTGGGGTGAAATCATTCCTCTTCTGGAGCAATCTGAGAAATACTGCCTCCCTGTCGACAAGGCATCTGCGCTTAGGAGATGAAGGTAAACAACTCATCAGTCTGGCCCACATATCTTCAACATGGTTCTGTTCCAAGCATATAACATGCAGCACATCATGTAAGAAAAGCTGTTTCTTCCTAAGCAAACTCCTCAATCTCTTATGCCAGCCCTCAGCACTATTTTGTGTGCGTGGATATCCCATGGTACACATATATGCTTGATTCCAGAAGGTTACTTCAAATAGTGATGGTATGACTTCAGTGGAAGATTGCCTTGTTATATTTACATCACATCATTACCACGACATACGTTTGTTCAACATTCATATGGCCGACTACAAACCTTATACAGATTTATAACTGTCAAGTAAAGTAAGTTAGTTAACATGAATGTCAATGTACTGACTGTCAGTGAAAATAACTGTCATTTATGCAAATTTAGATGTTTTGATAGTAAACTGTGCTCATACATTAGTAGTAACATGTTCTGATAATGATTTACCATTAAATTACATTCCAAGTAATGTCATATATCTGCAAATCAAAGGATCAGACATATGGGGCAGTAGTCATTGCATTCTGCAAAAATCATGACAGTTGAGAGGTATGTTCGTGTACTACAATTTACAGCTGGCCATTTCTCATTCTGCTGCAGTGGGATTAGAACCCACATGCACTGACTACAGGAATAATGTGCACTTTATTTGAATATAATGAATTATCAAAGCACCATCTCCTTTAAAACTTTTATTGAGACATATTGTGTGAAATCGTACATTTATACACATGCATGGATGTGCCTGCTGTTGGACTGGAACCCACAAGCATTGAACACAAGAATAATGAACACTTTATTTGAAAACATTACTTATCAAAGCACCATCTTCTTTTATACTTTATTGCTTAATGTCACTTCAAATCTGGCATTTACACACATGTATTACCTGTCTAAGACTTCTATTCACTTACCCGTATACCCTGTTCATTTACTGAGTGCAATCTGCAGCATATTTCAGAAAAATTATCAAAAATCAAGTTTGACCCTTAATTTGGGTATTACAATACATTTATTGTTTCCATGTTTTGGTGCATTATTTATTTATTCACATGTAACAGTTGACTGGTGTTGGATTAGAACACATGCAGTGAATAAAGGAATCGTAAACACTTTATTTGAAACCATTACTTATCAAAGCACCATTTCCTTTTACACTTTATTGCTTAATGTTGCTTCAAATCTGGCATTTACACACATGTATGGTTATCTAGGACTTATGTTAACTTACCTGTATATTCTGTTCATTTAATGAGTGCTATCAACAGCATATTTCAGAAAAAAAAATATCAGAACACAAAGACTGACCCTTAATCTGGGTATTGCAATACATTTACCTCTGACATTTGTTGGTGCAATATTTAGTACTTCATATCTAATAGTTGACTGGTGTCAGATTAGAAGACACATGCAGTGAATACAGGAATAATTAACACTATTTGAAAACATAACTTATCAAAGCACCATCTCCTTTTAAACTTTATTAAGAATGTTGTTTCAAATATGGCATTTAGACATATGGATAGTTGTCTTAAGACTTCTGTTAACTTACCCATATACCCTGTTCATTTACTGAGTGTAATCTACAGCATATTTCAGACAAAATCAGCATAACCCAGACTTAAACCATATTCTGGGTATTGCACTACATTTATTTCTAACTTTTGTGGGTGCACTATGTATTCATTCTCATGTAATAGTTGACTGGTACCAGATTAGAACACACAAGCAGAGAATACAGGAATAGTGAACACTTTATTTGAAAGCATTACTTATATAAACACCATCACCTTTTAAAATGTATTGACAAATGTTGCTTCTACTCTGGAATTTAGACCATGGATAGCTGTCTAGGACTTCTGTTGACTTACTGATATACCCTGTTAATTTGAGTGCAACCTACAGTATATTTCAGACAATGAGCAGACCAGAACAGTAACTCTTAATTTCGGTAGACCACAATATTAACTGATGGTTAGAAGCTATGCTACACAGTACTGCATGCTTACTTGCTTTACCACTTCAGATATGTACGGACACATTAATAAAGATGTAGGATGTCCCAGGTATTTCATACCTGACTGTTAGGACTGTAAAAATCTGCATTTACTTTACATTGCTATTAAGTTATGCATTAAGTTATTACTTTGATGATTTTTCTTACTTACCACTTGTTTGCCCCATTCTGGCCAGATGCCAAGCATTGGACTGTACATTGTGACTCATCTCTTCTGCAGCTGTGGTAAGAGGAGTAAGAGGCGAATACCATTATGCATACCAATTTTGCACACATTCAGCTTGTATTTTTATAAATTACTGGAAAACATACTTTCATATCTGTGGGGTGTGTCCATCTCTAGCATTTTGTACACAGGTGTCCAAGGTTCCCTTCTTATTACATTTCAAATCATGATAGTGGTGATGACACTGCTCACCAGTATGGGTGATACCAGTAACACTTGTTAGGTCCCTAGCCAAATGATCCCATTCCTCAAACTAGCACTCTGAGCCCTCGTACTCACCCTGCAGCAGCCAGGGTCTGTATTTCTCTATCAGGAGTCCGATAAAAATGTTGTATTCATGCATACCCCATTTTTGCTTCCTAAAACATGATCCCTCTCCAACTCCAGCAGCCATACCCACAGTCAAGGTCAGGTTCCAAGGAATGATGTGAAATTCCCAAATATTGACCTTCATATAGGCTGCACTCCTTCCCTTGCACATCATACTGTAACTTTTAAAAAAGCGCTGCACCTCTTAGCATTGAGCAAACTTGCAAATCCATGTTTAAACAAAGCTTAGCAACATGCAGCTTTTCTAACCATTTCTAAATGTAACAATTATTTTATTTAAAGTCAACCGATGTTTCAGTCACTTGATACAGTTTCACAGCACTATATGTAAAAAGCATTACTACACAGGACTTACTACACTGTAAGTCATGACTCAACCTATCAAACCACTGGGATAGGGAAGGGACCTGGAATACCTGCAGATATACTGGGAAGGTGCCTGTAAGCATAGCAGAGCTTTGGTGCATGAGTTTGCATGTTTCTAAGCATGGCAGACTTACAACAATTCAATACATCCAGTTTCTACTTTTAGCTGTCTAGCAGATGTGTACTGAAGTACATCTCGCTACCCCTAACTAAGCAATGTGCCACATCACTCAAACAAGCACATGTAAAAAAAAATACTAATACCGAATGCATGCGGTTTCTATTTTTAGATGTCTAGTGGATGTATACTCTTTAAGTACGCCATGTTGCACCTAGCTAAGTGACATACTGCATCACGCAAACAAGCACATGAAAAAAAAAAATAAAAATAAAGTAAAAATTACAAATTATTAACACTGAATGTATCGTGTTTCTATTTTTAGATGTCTAGTGGATGTTTGATGTATATTTGTGCAAAACTAAGCATAGCTAAGCAATATGAAGTACTGCTCAAACAAGCCCATAAATAAAAAATAAATAAATAAATTGCAATTTAATGACATAACATTTCTAGTACACCTTTCGGCCATGGTAGATGGGCCAAAAGGTGTGTGACTGTGCCATGAGTCTTACAAGGATTCAATATCCATGTTGCTGTGACGTTCCTTAGGCGCACATCATAATTAATATGTATGGCATGCTTCTGAGGGAGAACCATGGCTGTGCACATGGATACATTCCATGTAGGCTCTAAACAGAGCCTACATGGTCTTTATTGAATCCTGGGGAATTTCTGTTCTGTTTTATTAAAGAAAGTTTAACAATATTATAGTTAAGCACTACTCTGTCACTGAGTATTAGATAGGAAAGAATGGATGTTAGATTTTTAAATATACTTTTAAAATGCATGATTTATAAATTGATACATTTAGAATTAATTTAATTTTATTTTATTTTACTGAAAATAACTTTTTGGTATATATAATTGAGTTTTTCTGAGTCAAACTTTGAAAAAAAATGAAATCAAAAAATAAAAAACAATACCAATGATGTTTTCTCAGTGTTCAAGCACCAGTATTTTGAGGGGAGCTTCTGTTTAATAATTGTTTTAAAGCATATGATTGGTCAGCACAATTTGTAAAAATGCAGGTTTATGCCGTTCATTCAGTTTCAGTGAGGAAAATATGATATTGTAATCTCCCTGCTTTTAATATTTTATTTTTTTCTGTGTTATAGAATTTACTTACTGCTAAATATGATAAAAAAAACTATGCCAACTTTGGTTAAAAGTTTGCCAAGATTAAACCCTAAGTGTAGACACTGGTGCATGCAACAACATACACACACACACACACACACACACACACACACACACACACACACACACACACACACAGCATTTGCATAACTCTTAGCATTTGAATTATCCATTAAACTGATGCATACAAATTTTGCATTTTTTTGCCTCCTGGGAGAACACTTCATGGATTGCAATAGTGGCTATGTCTCCCACACATTTTTGAGAATATAGTATGCTTAAAAATTCTCGCCCTTCCTTGCTTAAAATCTGCCATTTCTGGCAGAAATAATGTTATGCCAAAATGCATTATTATTGTCTGACATAAATGAATGTATTTAACTTACCCTCTGAAGACAGAATCCTTCAATATAAAGAATGACTGTGTGAGTAACATGTGAACATTTTGCTGGCTGTGAGATAGATTGTGAAAGAGCCCTGATTTTGAAAAATAATTAAGCAGACGTGGTATTAAAGGGGTCAGCTGTCTGTGAAGGGATAGACCTGCATTTTATAGACTCACCTATTCATGGTAGAGGATAGAACCTTTTGTTCAGACTACAACTGCAGACTGAAAACTCTAGTCTTAAAATAAAACAAGAGATAATTCACCAGCTAATCAGCTGCTGGCAAATTTTCACAATGATGGGGTGGGTCTGCGTGGAGTGCAGAGAAAAGTCTCCCAGTGCCATAACAGGTCACCATGACATAATCTTCACCCAGTCCCCAAATCTTATACAAAAAATTCCAGATTAGTAGGACTTCAGTCTAGACAGTAAGAAGATCAAGTGTCAGTAATGCTGAATATGGAACATTAATGAGGGGTGTAGGACATAGCAGAGGGCAGATTACAGTAGTAGAAAATTTAAAAAAATACGGCCATACTTGTTTCATTTATGTTAAGGCAAGAGTCTTATAGCAAATAAGATATTCAAAGTAAGTTGAAAATCGATCCTTGTTTTTAAAAAAGTTGGGATCAACTAAAAGGGAGAAGAAAACTGTTTTGTAAGCAGGGAAGTAACTAAATCTAGGGAAAGTAAGGTAAGGCCACTACCTCTAAAGTCAGAGAACATGTTTTCTTGGCAACTATGCTCATGTGTAAAAGGGTAAATCAATAATTTTAGTTTAGAAAGATAGTCATGAAGATTATCCCCAGGATTTAATAAAATCCATGTAGGCACAGTGTAGAGTCTACACAGAATGTTACCATGCCTATGTACACAGTTTCCCCTTGGCAATGCATCATGCATATTAATCATGACGTTTTGCTGAGGGAGAGATGTGGAACATGGTTATTGAATCAGTGTAAGAAGTGTAGTGCCAACTGAGTCCACAGATGAGTAAGACACTCCCTGCACTGTCCAATTGTATTATGTCAATGTTAATTGTTTTAAGTGTTTTTTTCTTTTTTTTTAAAAAGCATGTTTGCGCAGTGTTGCGGGAGCACAGCAATGCTAATCTGCGCCAAGACACCTGCCAGACATCTAAAAATAGAAACAGGATACATCTAGTTATTTATTTAAATGTCATGTTTAAGAATAGCTGAGCAGGTTTGCTTGGTGTGGTGTGGTGCTCAGCAGTGCTTTTAGGTAGCACAGAGGTATATGAAAAGGTATAGCAAAATTCCACATATCCTCATAGCTAAATGGGTAGATGTACAGCCTCATGAGCAGTAGGTGCAAGGTTTGAATTAATGGAAGAGAAAATAATATTTAGTTTACAAATACAAAAATATGTGAATTATGTTTAAATTCTGGCCCTCTGTGCTCCTCTAAGCTCTGCTAAGATCTGCTAAGACCTGCTAAGCACTGCATAACACAATAATGGCTGCAAATGTTCATACATTACTTGGCTATGCTTGGTTGGTTTGCTCACTAAGCACTGCTATGCATACAGGTCTTCAAGTTTTCACACTCCTTGGCTCAGCCGTGTTGGTTTGTTCACTGCTAAGTGCTGCGCCTCATTTTTAAATGTTGCCCAGTAGTGTCTAAGGGTAGGAAAACAGGCTATATTAAGCCCATTACATGGGAATACAGCATAATCTGTTGGAGTTCTGTCTCTGAAGGATACTATGGCAGGCACTGGTGAGGGATCGTGCTTTCAGGTGCAGCATTGGGGTATTCTGGAGTCCAGGGTCATGGTTGGACTCCTAGTAAAAAAAATATGAAGACCAGCTGCTGCAGGAAGGCTTCCATGGCTCAGAGTGCAAGGAGGAGGCCTGGTACCAGTTGGCAAGGGATCTCACCAATACTACTTGTATCCATCATACAGGTGAGCAGTGTCGTCACCACCATGATGACCTGAAGAGATGAAATAGGAATCTCTAGGACTCCTGAGTCCAAGAAGCTTGGGCAGGGAATGCCCCAGAAGTATAAAATAACTTTTACCTCTTTTGCACCAATATCAAATCTGAATGTCTGCTAAACTGGTATACATAATGGTTTGCTTCTCTCCCAACAGCTATAGAGGAGAGGGTTCACATCAAGGTGCATGCCGGTCACTTGGCCAGGTTGTGCTATGAGTATGGTGAGGACAGATGTATTATGCTATCTGTAGTGAAATAAGCAAGAAAGAGTAAAGCATTAACTGCAGTAAAGTATATACAGTAAAATTTGTATTGCAATAAATATGGACTTAGAGCTACAGTGCAATAAATGAATAATACCAACTGTAGTGCAATAAAAACATGAAACAATGCCATTACCTGTATTAAAGTATATATAATAAAGTCTGTAGTGCAATAAATGTGGACGTTAGGCTGTATTGCAGGACCTGAATAATGACGACTGTTGTCCAATAAAAACTCGAAACAATACCAGAAAATGCATATTAGTAAGGACAATAAAGTCTTTAGTGTAATAAGTGTGGAATTAGAGCTGTTTTCCAAGACATGAATAATGCCAACTATTCTACAATAACACATGAACCAATACCAATAACACCAAGGTACATTACGTACGTCAGAATTGTCTTGTTTAAACCATTACAATACAACTGTATGCATTCAGGCTATGAGGTAAGGTGCTGCAGTCAAGTATAACACTGTAGTAAGTATCGAATGCAAATATAATGGCTGTCAAATGTCTTGTTAAGCACATACAGTACCATTCAAGGCTGTTTCTAGAGCAATAGTGTTCACATAATGCTCTGTCATCCACAAACAGCGGGCAAGTGAGGTATATGGGTTAGGTAGCCCACTCCAAGACCTGATATTTTTTGTTGACTTTACAGATATTTCAAAGCAATAACAATATATTCTGTACACCTGCATTCTATATACTAATGTATAGATTACCTACTATCTGTGTCATGCTTGTATTTCATGTATGTGTGTTCTACTGTCACTGCAGTCTAGTATAAAACTGTAGTACTACTACCAGGTCATATATTAGTTCCAGGTGAGGTCTAGGCAAATATCAGTAAATCAGTAATCAGCAGTAGCTCAGTTTGTTAAATGCTCTGTCTGTTGAACATTTTGCCACACACACACCAGGGTTTGAATCCAGTGCTCTGTAGCACTAAATATTACAGTATCAGTCATGTAATATTTGCAGATTCTTTCTCCACATAAACTATAGGCAAATGGGTGAGGTAGCCCATATTATAAGTAAATAAATGTGTGTTTAGACGTCGCAGACTTTTAAAATCATTAACAAGAATGTAAAATACAGCATAACATAAAGGAAATATATATAATAATTTAAATAAAATGAAATAAATAAAATGTGTAATCTTGGTATGGCTGAATGCCTGGAGTGTCTGTTAAAATTTGCTGCAGCCAGTTCATACCTTCCATGCAGATGTCTTCTGCAGTCACTGCTATTGGGTTCTATCCCCATGCCTGCCAAGCAAGTCACAATAATTGTTTATTTTCTGCACAGTACACATACATGTCTCTTAACTGTCACGCTGTCACGTAATATAATTAGTAGTGTGTAATCCATCTGCACAGGATTACCATTGAAATGATTACTTAAATTGCAAAGTATCACTACATCAGCCCACAATACACCTTGATAGTTATATAAGTCCATCTGATGTGCAAGTGTTCTGTGTAGTTGTGTACCCTCAGTTGTTACTGCTTGGCACATACTGTCCCATATGAATATCTTGAGAGGTATGTAGGTGCTACAGCAGCTATAGGGGACTTGTACACATAAAGAAAGGACAGACCCATAGAGTGGATAGTAGTACTGTTGTCAAGTAAATAGCCTATAATAGTACTAATGGACTGTTTTTCTCTCTCCACCAACCCTTATCTTCATTTATTTATGATTGCTATCCATTGGTCATGGTTTACTATTAACATATGTTGTTAAATTGGGGCATGTGTATTATTATTGTTATGTATTGTAATGCTTGCATATTAACATATCTTGTTGAATTACCTGTTTTGTTGGCCTTATGCTGTAACTGATGCTGGCATGTTGTTAACATACTGACTGTTCTGTCATTTATTGCCGTGCTTCACATAATATGCATTTATGTGTAATTGAGTTATTTCCACTGTTCTGGCATGCTGTTATTATTGATTATGTTTTGTTCATAAATAACCTATACTTATTGCCATACCTCCATCACCACAGCACATCAGAGTAGGCTGATTCCTGGTGATCTGCCTACCTTGCCTTAACTGGCATGTCTGGGACCCAAGCTGATGGTGGCCTCTCCACTGCCCCTGAACCACCTACAGCATTGGGTGGAACCACCTCAGGGGAAGGGTCCCAGCCTCCCCCTGGGAGCAGTGACTTAGGGGCTGCAGTCCCCCAAAAGCAACTGCCAGTCATGGTGTGCAGGATTGTTCATTGGACCTATGAATTTTTCCTGCACCAGATTGTGGGAACACTGGCCAACCTGGTGGGGCAGGCTGACACTAGCACCCAGCATCCAGCATAGCCAACTTTGGGGCAGTGATGAAGCAGTCTTTACTGCCCATGGGTGGCAATGTCAGTCATGCTGCTGCCATATGGAGGCACCTGTGACTGATTCCCCAACACCATCCCCATCCAAGATGTTTACCATCCTCATGTGTCACACACCACCCCTGTCTGATGTCTTGTCTGTCTTGTCTATCTGCTAGTGCATCCTCTCCTACCCAACTTACTTCCTCACATGTACCTCTGTCCCTTCTCCAACATTCCATGCTCTCCTTAAAAAAAATGGGCAGCTGTCCCACAAAACAATATTGCCCCATACATAGCTCTCCATTTCGCACATGTGTCCACTAGTCACAGCCTATTTGGTCCAGTTGGCTTGACAACACATTTATGTTGTCCTCATCCCACTCCCTGGGGTTTGAGAGTCCAAATTCATCTACAAAACCTGTCAAAATGCACAGCTGTTGCTGTACAAAAAATAGATAGCTATGGTTCCCATTCCTGCACATTCTTACCTTACCTGCCTTTCACACTGTTTTCCCCCTGCTTGCCTCCATTTCACCACTTCCCTATCACCCTCTTTTTCTTATCTTTATATTTTTTTACTGCGGGTTTGTGCAGATTTGCATGGAGCAGCACAGCAGGGCCCCCAAATACCTCGCTGCTTCACTTAGCTCATCTTGAATGATCTTTAATGAGCTTTTAAGAGCTTTAATGACTATAAGTGTCTGCTACATTGTTACTCACATGTAGAAAATAAACACCTCTGCCAAGTATCGAACACGGGCTCTTCTTAAATATAACATACTGCATTAACCTACCACACTACATTCCTCTTTTGGCGCAATCTGAAAATACCTCCTCCCTGTCGACATGGCGTCTACACTTAGGAGATGAAGGTAAACATCTCATCAGTCTGACCTGCATATCTTCAACATTTTTCTGTTCCAAGCATATAACATGCAGCACATCATGTAAAAAAAGATGTTTCTTTCCAAACAAACTCCTCAACCTCCTATGCCAGCCCTCACCACTATTTTATGTGCATGTATATCCCATGGTACACATATGTGCTTGATTCCAGAAGGTTACTTCAAATAGTGATGGTATGACTTCGGTGGAAGATTGCCTCATGCCACTTTTCTGTGGTCTTCCCACTAAGTAATTGATTTAAAAAAAACTTACATAGAGGCTTCCCATGGAGAGGCATTTCACTCTGGATATGTTGGAATGTGTCCATGACATCATTTGGGGGTACAAATGCCAGTGATGGTATTTGTTTACACAAAGACGCAAACTGGATGTCATCGCTAAACTCTACAGTAAGCCGCAACTTCTGCATTCGCCGCCATATTATCTGACAAAATGAAACCACCACCCCAATGCATGTGAATCCACAAGATTCTGTTTCACACAATTCACAGCAACTTTCTCAAAATCACTCAATACTATTGCAGGCTTGAACAACAACCCATGTTCATTACATAGTTGCAAAAATAATCTCCAAAAATAGTCATTTGTCTGTCCGGATTTTGATGTCAGTACACCACATACTGTTGGAAATATCTTACCAGAGATATTCCCCTGTAGGTTAACGTGCACAGTATATAGCTGCTTACATTCTCTGGTATTTATTGGGAATGCATCATCTACAAGAATTACTTCACTTGAACATAGTTTGTGGAGGTTACTAACAGCTGTGATAATGACAGCTGTTGGAGTACTCTCGGTATAATCGCCACGACCTATTAGGAACAACCCTGATTTAAGTGGCAACATATCCGCTGTCAAATCCTTCAATATAGTCCTTTCAGATCCTTGAACGTCCCTGGACTTTCTGCGCAGTCTGTGCACAGACTGTTTCAAGGCATCTGTATTGGGCAACGTGGTCACTATATCTGTTGAGGTGCTTGCCATCACCTCAGATACTATTCTGCAAAGATCCTCCTGACAGGAAGCAGCATGTCTCTTGATATTATGACAGACCTGCACATTCTCATACCTTTCCAGAGTAGGACCATGAAAATGGCCAGTAGTTTTAAGTAGCATTTCACCTTTGGGTATAGTTTCCACTACGCAGCGGCCCTTACTTTATCCTTAATGTTCTTAGTGCATCACCAGTATTTTCTGCTACCTCTACTTCTTTCTAAGTAGTACTGATAGCCATCTATGTTAACTAACTTCTTGTCTTTCTGTGTTTTGGTGGTGGTGTACATGGACCCCACTGTGCCTGGGGTTGTGTCTCTGATGTACGACATGCTCACTATGGTAGTATGACCTACATATAGAGTACATACGGATATCAAGCTATGTATAGATGTGTATATATATATATATATATATATATATATATATATATATATATATACATCCCACTATATTGCGTTTCAAACACTGCATGGCTTTGTTGCACTTACCAAGTATATGCAGATGTTCACTGTTCTATATCCAATGACAGTTGTCTGCCAACTAATGCTGCTGTCCCTTTAAATTGTGCGCTTCTGCAAAATATGCACGGTTATATTTACATCACATCATTACCATGACATACATTTGTTCGACATTTGTATGGCAGACTACAAACCTTATATGAACTTGTCAAGTAAAGTAAGTTAGTGAACATGAATGTCGATGTACTGACTGTCAGAGAAATGGCTGTTGTTTATGCAAATTTAGATGTTTTGATAGTAAACCATGCTCTTACATCAGTAGTAACGTGTTCTGATAATGATTTTCCATTAAATTACATTCCAAGTAATGTCATACATCTGCAAATCAAAGGATCCAACATAAGAGTCAGTATTCATTACATTCTGCAAAAGTCATGACAGTTGAGAGGTATGTTTATGTTTGTGTACACTAATTACACTTTACAGCTGGTCATTTAGGTTCCCATCCGCATCTCGAACGCTGACAATATCAAATCTGATATTGTCGCCTCGAGAATGCCAAAAGTGCAGAACGTCGAACGGGTAAACAGAAATCTCTGTAAGGGGAGATTTCCATTTACTTCAATGTAGGGCAGTCTTGGAGATGGTATATTTAAGTAGTGGGGGGTGGGGGGTGAAGGGGGGCTTGCCCCCCCCCCTGCCTACACCCTTTAGTTTTTTTTTTTGTTTTGTTTTTTGTTTTTTGTATCGGCATTCGAAAAAATGAATAGTTTGATCATGTCTGTTCGACATTTAGTGATTTGAACTATTCAGTTTTCAAAATGTTGATATAGACCTGGTCATTTCTCAGTCTGCTGCAGTGGGGTTATATCCTGCATGCACTGACTACAGGAATGATGTGCACTTTATTTGAATATAATGAATTATCAAAGCACCATATCCTTTAAATCTTTTATTGAAACATATTGTGTGAAATTGTACATTTATACACATGCATGGACGTGCCTGGTGTTGGATTGGAACCCACAAGCAGTGACCACAAGAATAATGAGCACTTTATTTGAAAATATTACTTATCCAAGCAGCATCTTCTTTTACACTTTATTGCTTAATGTCACTTCAAATCTGGCATTTACACACATGTATTACCTAAGACTTCTATTAACTTACCCGTATACCCTGTTCATTTACTGAGTGCTATCTGCAGCAAATTTCAGAAAAAATATCAAAAATCAAGTCTGACCTTTAATTTGGGAATTACAATGCATTTATTGCTTCCATGTGTTGGTGCATTATTTATTTATTCACATGTAACAGTTGACTGGTGTTGGATTAGAACACATGCAGTGAATACAGGAATAGTGAACACTTTATCTGAAACCATTACTTATCAAAGCATCATCTCCTTTTAAACATTATTGATAATGTTGTCTCAAATCTGGCATTTAGACACATGGATAGCTGTCTAAGACTTCTGTTAACTTAGCCATATACCCTGCTCATTTACTGAGTGTAATGTACAGCATATTTCAGACAAAATGAGCGTAACCCAGGCTTGAACCTTAATCTGGGTATTGCAGTACATTTATTTCTGACATTTGTTGGTGCATTATTTATTCATTCACATGTAATTGTTGACTGGTATCAGATTAGAGCACACAAGCAGTGAATACAGGAATAGTGAACACTGATTTGAAAACATTACCAACAGTAACCAAGAAAGGTGGTGGGGTTGCTATTCTATATAAATCTAGCTTACAATTAACCACTTGTGACTGTAAACTACCTCTAGACTCCAATGCAGAAATTCTTATCTCCAAACTTCATCTTAACAATGTCAAATCCATCTATATTATCTGTATCTATCTACGACCTGGTAACAACACTGCCATCATGGAAAATATACTTTGTTGGCTTTCCCAACACCTGCCCCAAGAAACCATAATCCTAGGCGATACAAATATTGATAGGAACTGCTACTGTAGCAGCCTCCCCACAACCCACACTAACCTATTTGGGTATTCACAAACCATTACTTCCCCCCACCAGGATAAATAAATCAAACAAGAAAGCAAGCTTATTAGACTGGATTCTCATAAACTATCATCCTCACATTTATGATTCTGGAACTCTCCCTGATAATTTAAGTGACCACTTACTTACCTACATCATCAGACATAAAACCAATACTCCCATTCCAACAGCTGTCAAAAACATCAGATCTAAAAAGAACTTTAACCCTGAACTACTCCAAATGGAACTAAGAGCTTGCAACTGGTCTCCCTTACAACACCTCCCTTTAGAAGAAACCGTTAATTACTTTAACTCTAACTTCCTTGCTATTCTCAACCACCATGCTCCAACCAGATTAATTAGAATTAAAACCAACTCTGCACCATGGCTGTCAAAAGAAACCAAACACAAAATAAATCTTAGAAATAAATTTTGGGCAAAATGGAGAATGACTAAAAACCCTGTAGACCAACAAACCTTTAGACAGCTAAGAAATGATACCAAGAAAGCTATAATTTCTGGTAAAAGAAACTACTACCTACAATCTCAACAAGCTAATCAAAACAACCCACAAAAATTTTGGACTAGCATTAACCAACTACTCCATCCAGGTCAATCCACTACTGCAAACCCTCAAAATACTGACCACAAAAATCCCATGAATACAGCCAATGCTTTCAATACCTTTTTTACTAATGCTATCCAAACACTAGCTAGTCAGCTGTCACCTAATAACGTCACTCTATCTTCCTATAAATCAACCTCACCCCCTCATTTTCATATTCAACCTGTCCCAGCAACATATATTCTAACCCTACTACAGAAACTAAAACCTTGTTCTCCCTCAGCAGACCAACTACCTGCTGAATTCCTACAGCAATCAGCCAAAGCCATCGCTTATCCCATTTCCATTCTGATCAATAGAACTATTACCGAAGGTCATATCCCTAGCTTATGGAAAATCTCCCATATTATCCCCCTCCATAAAGGTGGACACTCCACTGAAATCTCCAACTACAGCCCCATTGCCCTTCTCTCTCCTTTGGCAAAGATCATGGAGAAATGCATTCACAGACAATTACTTGACCATCTAACCCAAAATAACTTACTTTCTAACTGTCAACATGGATTCAGACCTTCACATAGCACTACCGCTGCCCTTCTTTCCTTCACTGATTGTATTAATAAAATTGCAACCTTAACCATCTTTCTTCAGCACTATTTATTGACCTGTCTAAAGCATTTGACATGGTAAATCACCAGATTCTCATCAAAATACTTAAATCCCTGTCACTAGATACATCTTCCATAAAGTGGTTCCAGTCCTACCTAGATAAAAGACAACAGGCTGTACTATGGCACAAGTCTCTATCCACCCTCCTGCCCATTAACCTTGGTGTCCCTCAAGGGTCCATCCTAGGACCTCTACTTTTTTCCGTATTTATTAATGACCTTCATCTTGCCATCCCCCAAGCCACATGCATACAATATGCTGATGACTCCACACTGATATGCTCAGCCACTTCCTCTTCTGAACTTCACTATCTTACCCAGAAAGTATTTAACACAGTTGAACAATGGCTCACACAGAGGTGCCTTCTCCTAAACCCCCAAAAACTAAACTCCTCCACTTCTCTCCTACCCACAAGTCCTCTTCTCTTGATTTATCAGTTATCTCTACCAATAAAACTATTATATCACCAGACCCAACCACCAAACTACTGGGAATCACCATTGACAACAATCTGAACTTTGATATCCATATCAACAATACTATAAAAACTGTCAACAAAAAACGTGGCTCTCTCTATAGGATTAAAACCTTCCCTTTACCTACAGCTAAAACCATTTATAGCTCACACTCATCTAATCTCTACACTTCTTTATGCCTTACCCATTTTTACTAAGCTATCTAAAAATAACCTCAGCAAATTGGAACTGTCCTAAATTAACATTGCCAGATTTGCTACAGGCAACCCATTTACAACCCACCATTGCATTAATATAAAGCAGCTGGGATGGCTTGAACTACAAAACCTGATTAAATACCATCAACTATCTATAGCCCACAACACTCTTTATAAACCTTCCAAAACTCCTATTCTATCCACACTCATCACTCCCTATAAAAACCTGAAATCCTTAAGGTCTTCTCAGAGACTTCTAGTACAGACCACTAAACCAAACAACAAGGCTGGTGACTCCCTCTTCACTAATACTGTTGGAAAAGCCTGGAATCTCCTCCCCAGTGAACTTTCCTCACTTCCATCACTATCACTCTTCAAAAACAAATTGAAAGTGTTCCTCAGAACACACTGGTTATGCCCCTGTACTAAACCTGACTAGTCATCTGTCTCTTCAAACTTGGCTCTACCTACCATTACGACTCATAAACTGTTATTCCTTCCTTATTGACCACAATTACTATCTCCCTCTAGAACATTATATATTGTACCAGTATGCTATATTATGCCTGCATTCTGTACTGCTAAGCTGTTGTCCTCACTGAATTTACTGTGTTAACCTGTAATATGCATTGTAAATATGATTCTTGTTTAATGTTGCTTATTTGTTATGTTGTTGTTTTCACTGTTCTGTCTTGGAGCTTATCTCCCCGGGCCTCTACTGAAAATGGACATGTATCCAGTTAGACCAGCCCGGTCAACAAATGTAAAATAAAAATAAAATAAATATAAACACCATCACCTTTTAAAATGTATTGATAAATGTTGCTTCTACTCTGGAATTTAGACCATGGATAGCTGTCTAGGACTTCTGCTAACTTACCCATATACCCTGTTCATTTATTGAGTGCAACCTACAGCATATTTCAGACAATGAGATGACCAGAACAGTGACTCTTAATCTGGGTAGACCACAACATTAACTGATGGATGGAAGCTATGCTACACAGTACTGCATGTTTACTTGCTTTACCACTTCAGATATGTACTGACACATTAATAAAGATGTAGGATCTCCCAGGTATTTCATACCTGACTGTTAGGACTGCAAAATCTGCATTTACTTTACTTTGCTATTAAGTTATGCATTAAGTTATTACTTTGATGATTTTTCTTACTTACCACTTGCTTGCCCCATTCAGGCCAGATGCCAAGCATTGGACTGTACATTGTGACCCATCTCTTCTGCAGCTGTGGTAAGAGGAGTAAGAGGAGAAAACCATTATGCATACCAATTTTGCACACATTCAGCTTGTATTTTTACAAATTACTGGAAAACATACTTTCATACTTTGGGGTGTGCCCATCTCTAGTATTTTGTACACAGGTGTCCAAGGTTCCCCTCTTATTACATTTCAAATCATGATAGTGGTGATGACACTGCTCACCAGTATGGGTGATACCAGTAACACTTGTTAGGGCCCTAGCCAAATGATCCCATTCCTCAAACTAGCACTCTGAGCCCTCGTACTCACCCTGCAGCAGCCAGGGTCTGTATCTCTCTATCAGGATGTCCAATAAAAATGTTGGACTCCTGCATACCCCATTTTTGCTTCCTAAAACATGATCCCTCTCCAACTCCAGCAGCCATACCCACAGTCAAGGTCAGGTTCCAAGGAATTATGTGAAATTCCCACCTATTGGCCTTCATATAGGCTGCACTCCTTCTCTTGCACATCATATTGTAACTTTCAAAAACGTGCTGCACCTCTTAGCATTGAGCAAACTTACAAATGCATGTTTAAACAAAGCTTAGCAACATGCAGCTTTTCTAACCTTTTCTAAATGTAACAATTATTTTATTTAAAGTCAACCGATGTTTCAGTCACTTGATACAGTTTCACAGCAATATATATGAAAAGCATTACTACCCAGGACTTACTAAACTGTAAGTCATGGCTCAACCTATCAAGCCACTGGGATAGGGAAGGGACCTAGAATACCTGCAGATACACTGGGAGGGTGCCTGTAAGTGTAGCACAGATTTTGTGCATGTGTTTGCATGTTCCTAAGCACGGCAGACCTACAACAATTGAATACATCCAATTTCTATTTTTAGCTGTCTAGCAAATGTGTACTGCTTAAGTACATCTCACTACCCCTAAGTAAGCATTGTGCCACATCACACAAGCAAGCACATGTAAAAAAAATATTAATACTGAATGCATGCAGTTTCTATTTTTAGATATCTAGTGGATGTCTACTCTTTAAGTACACCATGTTGCAGCTAGCTAAGTGACACACTGCATCAGTCAAACAAGCACATGAAAAAAAATTAAAAATAAAGTAAAAATTACAAATTTTAACATTGAATGTATCCTGTTTCTATTTTTAGATGTCTAGTGGATGTTTGATGTATATTTGTGCAAAACTAAGCATAGCTAAGCAACACGCTGTACTGCTCAAACAAGCCCATAAATAAAAAAAAATGCAATTAAATGAAATAAAATGTCTTGTACATCTTTCAGCCATGGTGGATGGGCTAGAAGGTGTGTGACTGCGCTGTGAGTCTTACAAGGATTGAATATCCATGTTGCTGTCACCTTCCTTAGGCGCACACCATAATTAATATGTATGGCATGCTTCTGAGGGGGAACCGTGGCTGTGTACATGGATACATTCCATGCAGACTCTAAATAGAGCCTACATGGACTTATTGAATCCTTGGGAATTTCTGTTTTATTAAAGAAAGTTTAACAATATTATAGTTAAGCACTACTCTGTCACTGTGTATTAGGTAGAAAAGAATGGATGTGAGATTTTTAAATATACTTTTAAAATGCATGATTTATAAATTGATACATTTAGAAATAATTTAATTTTATTTTATTTTACTGCAAATAACATTTTGTTATATATAATTGAGTTTTTCTGAGTCAAATTTTGAAAAAAAAAATGAAATCTAAAAATAAAAAAAAACAATACTAATGATGTTTTCTCAGTGTTCAAGCGCCAGTATTTTGAGGGGAGCTTCTGTTTAATAATTGTCTTAAAATATATGATTGATCAGCACAATTTGTAAACATGCAGTTTGATGCAGTTCATACAGTTTCAATGAGGAAAATATGATATTGTAATCTCCCTGCTTTTAATATTTCATTTTTTTCTGTGTTCTAGAATTTACTTACTGCTAAATATGACAACAAAAGAAAATTATGCTAACTTTGGTTAAAGGTTTGCCAAGGTTACACTCTAACTGTAGAGACTGGTGCATGCAACAACACACACACACATACACACACAGACACACACACACACAGACACACACACACACGCGCGAGCGCACACATGCATGCGCGCACGCACACATGCACACACACACACACACACACACACACACACACACACACACACACACACACACACACACACACAACATTTGCATAACTCTTAGCATTTTAATTATCCATTAAACTGATGCATAAAAATTTTGCATTTTTTTGCTTTCTGAGAGAACACTTCATGGACTGCAATAGTGGCTATGTCTCCCACACATTTTTGAGAATATAGTATGCTTAAAAATTCTCTCCCTTCCTTGCTTAAAATCTGCCATTTCTGGCAGAAATGTTGTTATGCCAAAATGCATTATTATTGTCTGACAAAATGAATGTATTTAACTTAACCTGTGAAGACAGAATCCTTCAATATAAAGAATGACTGTTTGAGTAACATGTGAACAATTTGCTGGCTGTGAGCTAGATTGTGAAAGAGCCCTGATTTTGAGCAGTCTTCGTATTAAAGGGGTCAGCTGTCTGTGAAGTGATAGACCTGCATTTTATAGACTCACCTATTCATGATGGAGGATAGAACCTTTTGTTCAGACTACAGCTGCAGACTGAAGACTCTAGTCATAAAATAAAACAAGATAAAATTTACCAGCAAATCAGCTGCTGGCAAAATTTCACAGTGATGGGGTGGGTCTCTGTGGGGTGCAGAGAAAAGTCTCCCAGTGCCATAACAGGTCACCATGACATAATCTTCACCCAGTTCCCAAATCTTATACAAAATATTCCAGATTAGTAGGACTTCAGTCTAGACAGTAAGAAGGTCAAGTATCAGTAATGCTGAATATGGAA
The DNA here is from genome assembly GCF_019279795.1 of Protopterus annectens. Lineage (NCBI taxonomy): Eukaryota > Metazoa > Chordata > Ceratodontiformes > Protopteridae > Protopterus > Protopterus annectens. The sequence continues at coordinate 986,364,675 of NC_056725.1, read as the reverse complement.
CATTAATGAGGGGTGTAGGACATAGCAGAGGGCAGATAACAGTAGTAGAAAATTAAAAAAAATATGGTCATACCTGTTTCATTTATGTTAAGGCAAGAATCTTATAGCAAATAAGATATTTAAAGTAAGTTTAAAATCTATCTTTGTTATCAAAAAAGTTGGGATCAACTTTAAAGGGAGAAGAAAACTGTTTTGTAAGCAGGGAAGTAACTAAATCTAGAGATAGTAAAGTAAGGCCACTACCTCTAAAGCCAGAAAACATGTTTTCTTGGCAACTATGCTCGTGTGTAAAGGGGTAAATCAATCATTTTGGTTTAAAAAGTTAGACATGAAGATTATCCCCAGGATTTAATAAAATTTGTGTAGGCACAGTGTAGAGCCTACCAAGAATGTTACCATGGCAAGGATTCACGAAGCCTCCATGTAAGACTTATAACTCTTACACGGAGGCTGCAGTTAAATGGAGTGATGTCAGCATGCTCTACATATTCATGAGAGCATGCTGAATCACACCTAAGTCTAACACGGTCCATGTAAGACAGTAGGGGGCGTGTCCGTAGGCTGAGCCCTGCAAGCGGACATGCCCCCAGAAGTGTAAAAGTGCCCAAAGTAAACACCCACAACAGAGTCCATGGAAATGTGAATAAACACAACACAACACATGCCCCCACAGACTATGAACATAAAATATATAAATGAACATGTTATATATTTTTTTTAAATTGTAAAGATGTTTAACCGTGAGTGGGCTCGTTTGCGCGGGCGTGCCCGTAGCGCAGCTACAGTTAGCAGTCAGTGGGAAAGCATATAAGAACTAAATATGCAAAATAAGCCAGGAAGCAATAGCGTAGCGGTCGAGATGTTGGCTAAAGAGCAGGCAGTCATGGTTCGAGCCCCCACAACACCAATTTTTTTTTTTTTGCAAAATAAGCAGGAAACAAGTCCTTGACAAATATGTACACATAAAACAACAATTTATGTAAAATGTAATGAAATAGCCCATTTATGTTGAAGAAATGTGAGGTAACAAAAGAATAAAAAATGCCAGATGTGCTCATAGCTGAGCTACAGTTTAACAGAGTGAGTGCATCTGCCCGTAGATGAGCAGTGGTTTAACTGGTGCAAAATGAGTGCCCGTAGCTGAGCAGTGGTCTAACACACTAAATCTATGTGCCCCTAACTGAGCTGAGCATAATATGCATGCCGATAGCGAAATGAGGCTTAAAGCAGCATACCCCGTTTGCGCGGAGCTGCGCACCGCACAAACAAGCTAACCGACGGGCAACGTTGAGCAAGCCGTATCAAAACTGCCTTTACACAGACACACCCCTCAGCATGTCTAGACAGTCATGAAAAATAAAAAGTAGTGGCCAGGTTCGAACCCAGGATACTATACACCATAGTCAAGGTACCAAACCACTAAGCCATGACAGCAGGACCTAGAAATGCAATAATAGCTAATATATAGGAATGAATACAAACTGGAGCATGACAATGCAGGTTTACTGAAGTTGATACAATTCCAAAATGGCCAATCACAGATATGTGCAGGAAAAAGGGACTATATAAGCCCAATAGGCGGGAATACACAGCATAAACGATTGTAGAACTGACCTGCAGGCAGAATGACAGGAGTAGGAGAGGGTAGTTGCTTTCGAGCACAGAGGTGGGGTGTTGAGGAGTCCAGGTACATGGTCTGGCTCCTAGTCCATAATCATGAGGCCCAACTCATGCAGGGCCAGGTCCTCTGGGGAGCATACAGGGCCGAGGCGTGGGACCGGTTGGCTCATGATCTCACCAGTGCCACAGGGATTCCAAGGACTGATGAGCAGGTCCATCACCACCATGCGGACCTGAAGAGACGCAAGCAGGACCAACTGAATCTTTGGATCCAGGAGGCCCGGCAAACACCCAACGCCCCACTACTGAGTAAGTAACATTTAATTATGTATGTAAGAAATTAAACTAGCTGATATTATGGAGATGTGTATTCCAATATTACTTCATTTATATTACAGCTGCAGGTGTCCGTTCTGCGGACCGCAGAGCCTATGGCGATAGGCTGGTGCGGTTGCGCCACCAGGCAGGTCAGTAATCCACTACCAGTAACTGTAAAGAAATATAAAAGTATGACAGTCAGCAAAAGAGTGCAGTGTAGGCAGTAAGGAATAAAATCTGCAAGTGACAGTGTGAAAGTGTATGCAAGTATTGCTTGATTACAAAAGTGTGTTTCAGCCTGTAAGTTAAACTGAAAAATTAAACTGTCTGACATATATTCTGAAATAAAAATGCCCTACCTGTAAGAAAATAGTACACAACCTGCAGCAGGCTGAAAAGTATAGCTGCAGAAGATGATGAAATGACATGTGTGAAATATATCCCTGTGGAAATACTGAAACATGACAGACGTGAGACTGCTGGAAAGGATTGTAATAACTACAGGTAAAACATGTCAATAAAGCCTAGAAGTAAGTACCATCCTGAATAGTAAAATGAAAGCAAGTGAGAGGGTGTGAGAAAGTGTCATGAATCCAGCAATACAGTAGTAATAACCCCTGAATAAAGTATACTGCAGTCAAGACAGAATGAAATGCATGTGAGATTCAAAACCAAACAGCGAAATCTGTTCAAAGTGTTGCTGCATCTGGAATGTGTATCCCAAAATCTGAATATGTTGCTCTCAGTCTGCAATATGCAGATAGGATGATTGTCTGATATACCAAACATCCACACTTGTCTACAGCTATATAAAGCAAATGTAGCAGGATGATGTAGCTGAACAAAGCTAGATATGAATGTGTATGAAGAACCATAAAATGTATATTGATGTTGCAGTAACAGTCCTATCACCAAGTTGAAATAGTTATCATATAGGAAACTGTAGTTAGAACAGTAGTGTGTATATAACTGTAGCTATTAGAAATGTACAGCATATGTATTGTTATTCGAAGGTGTTAATATTACTTTCTTTACCCCACCCTATAACCACATATAACCCATTCCATGTGAAAATGGTATGTGCAATCACAATTAACACCCCTGGACGTTTGTCCTGTTGGGTCATATATATTTGCATGTCCGTTGATGCATCTGCCCTGTTCATACATCCACACCTGATGGCCTGCTGCCATCAATTAACCCTGCATGTTGTTGTTGGACTGTGTATTTCTGTTCAAATTATGCATGTGTTATGCACGCTGTTCAATGGTGTGAATATCTGGGTGTTTGGTTAATGGGAATGCTAATGCATGCTGTTACAACTAATTGTGAATGGTATTATATGTCACTAACCCAAACTGTCATGACATAATGCAAAACATAGGACGACAGGGAAGGCGGGTTCCAGCGGACCCACCTCTCCCACCTCAGCTGGCGAGGGCACCTGGCACTAGTGCCGAGTCCGGACCCTCCTCCGGTGGCCCTGTGCCACCTGCGGGTGGAAGTGCTGCAGGGGATGGGGCTCGCCCCCCCTCTGCAAGTGTGGCTGGAGGGGAACCACCACTCACCCTCCGTAGCGTCCGGACTGTGGTGCATAGGGAGATTCGGGACTCTGTTCTCGAGCCCCTACACCAGCTCGAGGCACAGGTGGCGCAACTAACGGGCATGCCTGTTGCCCCTCCTACACAGCCCCCAGCACAGCCCCGTCCTGGGCAGTGAAGGAACAGAGGCAACTGCCTATGGGTGGGGATATCAGTTCCACTGTTGCCATCTGTGGGCTCATGGGCTCTGGATATCCAAACCTCCGTCCCCGTCAATTGTGTAACTCCCCCCACACATGTCATACACTGCCCCTGTATGCATCTTGTTTGTCTTGTCTGTTTACCTACCCAACCTACCTCCCCAGCTGTACCGACTTCCTTCACCTGACATACCACTCTCACCTGAAAAAAAAAAAAAAGGGCACTCTGTACCCACAAAAAAAAATGATGCCCCATACATAGCTGCCCATTCCGCACACATGTCTGCTGGACATGGAACCTATCAATTACAATTGGCTGTACAACAAGTATTATTGTTGTCCTGACACCTCTCTCAGGGGTGGAAGGTTTCAAATGTCACACCAAATTACATACATATGCACAGCTGTTGCTGATGAAGAAATGGGCAGCTATGGGCCTTACCTACATCCCTCCTGCACATCCCAAGCTTGTTTCCCTACTGTCTTGCCCTCTTTGTGACCCCTTTTTCACCACTTTCCTGTCTCCCCATTTCCTTTTCTTTCAAAGAAAATAGCGCGGGTGTGTGCAAGAGTAAGCACGTTTAAGCGGTTGTAAGCGGGTGTGCACTTGTGTGCGCGGAGCTAACCGCCATTTTGCATGCGTGAGCTCCGCGCAAACCAGCGCTAACCCGGTTACAACTGCTTAAAAGTGCCTTAGTCACTTTGATTGACAGGTCTTGTAGTCAGTTCAGAAGCAAAATAAAATCCCACTGGCAGTCCCGAACCCAGGACCTTGGAAACAGTAGTCTGCATGACTTACCACTAAGCCATGACTCTTACACCAGAACATTGTGCTAAAATAAATATATCATGTAATAGTAGGAATGAATGTAAAGGGAATATAGATGTGTAGTACACAAAGCATGCCATTTAGAATTACTATCAAAAGTAGTGGATTTCCATAATAGCAGTGTGTGAACAGAAACAGCCATGCTAGTTGGTAGCTAGTAGTTAATAATGTCACTATAGCACCTTGCACGCCACACACATACTCACAGCAGGATAATCACTGCCCATACCCCACAACCTCTTACAGGAACACATCTGGACCAAGTAATAAAATATGTGGAGCAAAGGCCCAAAACCAGGGACACATTACAAATAATGTTACAACAAACGCAGACAGGTCAGAGAGTAACAGGGTCTGCATTTTGTGGGATGTTTGGAAGGGTATGAAGTCTGAAACCTGAATGTTTGTCACCATATTCTGACTTGAGCCTAGAGTGATTTGCCAGAAAAAGGTGTGCATGAGATATTGACCAAAATATGAGGCAGAAATTTGGACAACCTGCAAATATCTGTACACATGACGGGTCTGACACCACCATATTTGAATAGTTAAGAGCTTAGACATAGCAACAGTGAATGACTTACAGGGATGCCCCACAGACTCCATGTGAAATGTACAAACAGTAGGCAGAAAGGTGTAACACATGCAATGGTAACTATGGAGTCCTGAAAGTATTCACCACTTGCATGGCAGAAAAAGTGTAGCAATACATATGCTCATGCTAACCCACAGTCACAACTGCAGCATACCAGACATTTTAATGGGTGTACCCCACTGATATGTACCATTCCATGAGGCAGATAACAGATGAACCTGAAAGTCTCTAGGGCCTGCTCAGCAGCATACTCAAATACCCTAATAGATGTTGAGGCCCACACCATGGCCAGACCACACTGCATGCTGTAACACCCTAGCAGATATAGCAAGCATTCCAAGGTGTGAATGTACATGGAAAATAGGAAAGCTACAGCAGCACACTACAGTCAGGACACCTAGCAGGCATACAAGTAGTGACTGTAAAGGGCAAATATTGAAGCCTTAGCAACAAAGTGCAAGCAAAAGTGAAAGGAAAGCACACACACACACATTAACAGTAGTAGTAGTTGTAGGTGTCAGTGTACATACACAGTTAGTACAGGAAACTGGAGAAATGAATGTAGGAATGTTAATCTACATCACACCTGGAAATATGAGAGCGATACCAACCTTTACACTCACAGAACATTGTCCACAGTATAACAGCATGGTCCCTGCCCTTAAAATCTGAAAGGGCTATGCCTATCTCACATACCTTTTTATAGCACTGTTCTGAAATCACAGTGAGAACTGCAATCAGTACACAACTGGCTGCATGCAATTAGCAAATGCTGGCTAACAATTGGTGCAGAGGCCATCACATGGGCATATGCAGATACCTACAAAAGTATGCTGTACTCCCAATCCACACATGCAATACTTTCATTGCACCCTGAGAAGGATGTGAGAGACAGACAGACAGAGAGAGAGAGAGAGAGAGACAGAGACAGAGAAAATTGCAATTAAGCAGACACAAACAAATTGTTCAGCAACAGCCACCTGAAAGCTGACAACTGGGAAGTGGAGCAGCAGGACAGAGAACCAGATGGCAACACAAGCAGCTGTGACAAACACAGGTGATGTAAAGTAATACTATAAAGGTCTACATACTGTGAACCCTCCATATGTGTCATTGGTCTGTATCCATATGTATATGAAGATGTGTAAAGGGCAGGGGACATACAGCAACTATCAGTGAAGGCTTTACATACATTTATATGTGAGAGCATCTATGTGCACATATCAATGTAGGTTGACTGTAGGTTGTAGTGAAATGTACAAAGCAGGTTTCACAGTTATGTATGTTTAGCAGTATGTTAGTGTGTGCATACAGTATGATAGACAAACATGTTGATATACCTGTCTATCATATGGATACGTATGTATGTCAACATATGTATGTGTGTGTATATATATATATATATATATATATATATATATATATATATATATATATATATGATATGCATATATGTATACATACATAGAGAGAGAGATGTAGGAATACATAGACAGATGTAGATAGAATATTGTACAAACATATATATGTAATGCACACATACAGATATAGATATATGTAGATACTGGTAACCCCTTCAGAACCCACCATTGTCTAAACTTAAAACTTCTAGGCTGGCTTGAATTCCAAAACTACTTGCTTATCCCTCAACTCTCTACTGCACATAGTATACTTTATCAACCTGACAGCACCCCAATTCTTTCTCAACTGATAATCCCCTATAACAATCTCAACTCCCTACGCTCTTCTCATAAACTAATGACCAAAGCAATTAAGTCAAACAACTTTGCTGGTGACTGTCTTTTCACTAATACAGTAGGTGGAAACTGGAATCTTCTTCCTAGTGACATAACTCTGACTACATCTTTGCCTCTTTTCAAACAGAAAATTAAACTGTACTTCCAAAACCACTGGCTCTGTTCCTGCAGTACACCTGACTAATTTATCTTATTTATTACTCTCTTACTCCTCTACTCCTCTCCTCCACTCCAACTCCTGTTTCTGATTCTACCACTATTAGAACTACAAGTATTATACTTTCTCTGTAAAATTGTTGGAATTGAAGAACAGTACCTTTCTTTTTTTTTGAGAAAACTTGTTACATTACTGTTGAATATCTCTCTTGCAGTGTTATTAATCCTTAAGTTGTATTTTTTTTTAGCAATATATTTCTTATGTAATGTACTAGTAGAAAGTGGAGCTTTTCTCCTCGGGCCTCTGCTGAAAATGGACTTGTTATCCAGCCAGACTAGCCCGGTCAACAAATGTAAAATAAAATAAAAATACATATACATAGACAGACTGATCTGACTATGTACAGGTATGACTGTATATGACGACCTTCAACACACCCTGTCCCACCCCCTCTGTCACTCTCACCCCCTCTGTGCCCCCCTCTCCACATCTATAGCAATATATGTACATCAATATATATATGTGTATATGTATACAGACATATATATATATATATATATATATATATATATATATATATATATATATATATATATATATATATATATATATATATATATATATATATATATAGAGAGAGAGAGAGAGAGAGAGATGTATATAAATTCTGAGTGAGGCACATGTGTACAGATGTATTGCAACAGGTGCCTGGTGACAAAGGCATGGAGTGAACACCAGTGTCAAAACCGGAGTACCATACCACATTCCAAATCACCTACACCAGTAACCACCAGATATGTGATTGGCTGCCCACCACTGCATGTGTCAGGGGTGAACAGGGTCATAAATGTGTACAATAGTGGCCCCAATGATATTCACAGTGGCACACTATCCCTGGAATACCTGCACATGGTATGTGGCAGCGAACATGGTGTGTCAGCTATGGACATGTAGGTCGGAGTACCCCTCCACACCACATAATGGATGCCATGGTATGGACCTCACATGACAGCTACAGATATGGAGAAGGACACAGTGACATGTACAACACTGTGATAATGCACTCAAACACATTACCAATGCACAGTGACTGACAACACCACAGAGTACACATATACTACCCACATAGAGGTTACCACTCCCGGATATACATATGTAAGTCACACCCATGACAGATGTCCAACAACCATAGTAACACCTCACACCATCCACAACCTAAATGACTGCTGTGTGTCGTCCGTGCCACTGCAATAGAGTGCACATGTGGAGGTAAAAGTACCTACCCACAGATAAGACATACCCTGCAATAAACCACACAGTGTTAAGAAGCAAGACTCCCCATGAGTACATGTCACACATACCCCTGCTGAATGTTAGTCAGATAGGTAATATGCCATATGAGTCACCCTGTGTAACTGTGTGACAGCAGCAGGTACCATCACACCACATGTGTCACAATGGTCAGGGTAGCAGAACAGTATGCTGCTGTAGTCCCAGGGGAAATAGCATATTGTATAGTATTGTATTGTAATGTAATGTGTTGTATTGTATTGGTATGTTGAGGTGCCTCCTTCGTGGAGTGGAACCACTGCTGCTGTGCGCCAGTGTACAGGTACATATCCTGTAGTCAGGCTAGTGTTACATAACACTTCTATATGTGTGTTTAGCTCCTGTCACAGTTTATGTAGCATGCAATTGGGATACCATCAGGTCCCATTCATGTTGTGTATTCTGCTGTCCTGAGGGTGGCTCTCACCTGGACATCTATGATGACAGGGAGGTTACAGTCAGCTGGGATAGCTATGTCTTATTTTGGGGGGGGGGGCGGGGTGACACCTGCACTGACCCTGTCTGCCACAATGTTGTCAATATATGTGGTGTCAGTGAAATATTTGTTGTTGTGTACTAACTATGGGCATAGAGGATGGATCCTGACCAGGTTTCTAACATAACTGAAGAAGGCCTTCTGGTTATCTGTAGTGTCCCTCTTGATTTCCCTCTCAAAGTTGCCCATGGATGTTTGTATGATGGAAAATAGATCCTTACTAGTGTTGCTCAGACAGGCCCTCCCTTTACGGAATTATGCTCTGTCTTGCAGTAGCTTCCATCTTCTGTAATACAATCTGTCTATGGCTGGGGTCCACCAGACAGGATGCTGTCCCTTTGTGGAGAGTGTCTTGGTCATATATGGGATTGCATGATCCATGCATTCTCGGAGATGTCTGTAGAAAGCAATTGTGTAGGGGTCAGCATTGTGGGTTGTATCTGCCACTGGCCCAGTGGGCTGAAAGGATACCATGTCACTGTTACAAAGTGTAAAGTTTGCATCTGTAATGTTATTCACTATAGTCATTTTTGCTGGTGGTGGAGGTGGGATATGTATATCCAGGGCAATCAGTGTGTGGTCAGCTCACAATAGTTGATGATGTAGGCCATACAGTACCTAGATACAAACCCCTAGAGTGAGGAGGTGCTCTTGACCTGAATCAGTGTTCTGACTGCTGGGGTTTGGTAGTATGTCGTATGGAGTGTGCCAAGTACTGTTGCACAGTTGCTGGCTGAGCACTGATACCTGGCCATTTACATGTGTATCCACCAATAGACAGACAGATGCTATATATGTGAGATATGTTGTATTATAACTGTCGAGTAGCATGTGTAGTATGTGTGCCAAATTCTGCTGACATATATTGCTGATATCAGGTTATTTTCTTTCTCAGGTACATGGCCCACCCGCGGAATCCCACTTACTCCACAGCTGAGGATGAGGAGATACACCAGAGCATGGTGCGGGATTATGCAATACTCTTTTCCCGCACCAGCCAGAATCAGCAGGAGAGGACTGCACTGTGGCAAGACCTTGTCCGTCGGGTAAATGACATAGGCACGCATAATAGGACATATGAGCAGGTACGACATCACTGCAGTGATTTAATCAGACATGTCCGTCAGCGTGCGTCGGATATCCACAGGCAACAGGTCGCCACAGGTGGTGGGGTGGCTACACATCCCCCACTCACCAGACTGGTGGGACTACTCATGAGTGTAGTGGCTCCAGTCCGCCAGCAACAACAACAGCAGCAGACATGCATTATGATGGAGGCTGGAGCCACGCAGCAGCAAGACAGTGAACGTGCAGGTAATATGCCATATGTATAGTTGACTGTTGTGTACACTGGTAGTTAATGCATGTGTGAGGTGTATCCTTGGTTTGTAGCTGTCACCATAGTTATTAATGTGCAAGTGTGATATCCTCAGTATTAGCAGCTGACCTGTGAAAGGCGACTGCTGTACTACTGACCTGTATCATACTCAGTAACAATGGCACAGTTTCTTCACGTCTGCAGGTCCCTCTGGTATAACAGCAATGCAGCCTATCCATGCTGGTGAGTGTGTATTAACAATTCCTGTAATAGTTTTGATAGTAATAGTACTATTTGGCTCACTTAGTAGTGCTCTTTGTATGCATGTAGGTGTGTCTGTGTCTGTGTGTTGATATCACGCATACTGAGTACTGTACAATTGTGTGAAACTGTGTGCATGTGTGCATGTGTGCATGTGTGCACGTGTGCATGTGTGCATGTGTGCATGTGTGCATGTGTGCATGCGTGCATGTGTGCATGTGTGCATGTGTGCACCTGTGCATGTGTGCACCTGTGTGCATGTGTGCATGTGTGCATGTGTGCACCTGTGCATGTGTGCACCTGTGCACATGTGCATGTGTGCATGTGTGCACCTGTGCATGTGTGCACCTGTGCATGTGTGCATGTGTGCATCTGTGCATGTGTGCACCTGTGCATGTGTGCATGTGTACATGTGTGCATGTGTGCATGTGTGCACCTGTGCATGTGTGTATGTGTGCACCTGTGCATGTGTGCACCTGTGCATGTGTGCATGTGTGCATGTGTGCATCACTGGTAATGTGTAGACATTGTAAACTGTGTTTCCTGTTTCCCTCCCACAGGTTCTGGTGCTGCTCTGATGTCATGTAGCAGGGTACCTGAATCAGGTGCCGTGGGTACTGATAATGATGACATCTGTGTAATGGCACAGGAAGGTATGCCAGGGTCCGCCATTGGTCAGCCGATTTACAGTACACAGCTGTCGACCCCATCAATGCGCACAGTTATCCTGCCAATACACCCTTTGTCACCAATGTCCCTAGGTGATGGACAGCATACAGTGGGCATTGACCAGGGTAATGTGGTATCTGTGGCACATGCCTCCCCACACAGCAGCCATAGGCATGGCCCAGAGATGGTACCACACAGACAGATGTCCAGGGGTACTCATGGAAGCATCCGTGGGCGTACTGCCCCTGTCAGACGTGCCCACAGAGGTCTTACAACCTCAGCTATGTTTCGAGCTGTCATGCAGGCACAGTCACGTATGGAACGGTACACCAGACAGGGTGAGAGGGAGCTGACAGCATGTCGCACAGCCATGACTGACAGTATGCGTGACATTGCGGCTGCCACCCGTGATTTCACCGATGTCATAGACAGATGTTGTGGGGACATATTAGACTGGTTCCACAACTACATGTCCATGAGCCAGGGCGATGGTGGGTAGTTGAGGCGTCGACATGGCCGTATGCCAGCAACAGCAGCTGCTGGCAGTCATCGCGGACGACAACAGGGCCGTGGCCGCCCCCGTAGTGCCAGCAGCAGCCCCAGCAATGCTGGGTCTGTGCTGTCATCAGACCGCCCCAGGAGACCACGTGCACGTGGCTCTGGCCAGGCCCGACAGGGATCTGTGTCCAGTCAACGAACACCTGCTTCTGATGACAGTACCCAGTCTGGGTTGGTACCGGATACGGTCCGTAGCACCCCTGCAAGGCACAGGTACCGTGTCCGTCGCCAGAGACACTGATCTGTATGACCTGGCAGGTACAGTCTGTGGCTGTCCACAAACACCAGTATATGGCAGCCATGAAATGGAACTGTGTGCATCCATACACACATTCAAATTGACAACACCTAGGGCTACCGCATACACGCACACACTGCATCAACATTGCCCCACCTTCTACTGCTGTCCCTCACCAACACACATACATGTCAATCGGTGGTATCGGTGGCTGACTCAGGCATACCAAGTTCACACCCTGTGCATATGATGAAACCATGCCACCTCCTGCAATCTGTAACAACTGTGCAGGTAAAGGTTAACATGTTGCTGATGCACAGGGTGACCACATTGATGTGTAGTAATAGTATCATGTTGTTAACAGTACTGTGTGCTGAATTAATTGTGGGTATATCACAGCATGCCTGATGCAGTAAGTGTGTGATTGTCATGTACTGTTGTCTACACCCATGGTAAGTACCATAGTGTATCATCTGCACATGTTAGCATACTGGTGGTAATGATGTCAACAGAAGGCTACATACATAGGTAGCACAGGGGATAAGGTAATGAATGTAGTAATACGTAATGATGGACATGTAAATTGCAAGTGGCATGTTGCCCACACTGGACTCTGCAATGCAGATGTTTGAGGATGTTGATATGTGTGCAGTACTACACGACTGGTACAGGACACACAGGAGCACCCTAGCACTGCATGCTCACATCTCATACCATGCTAGACAGCCCCAACACACAAAACTAACTGTCACAGGAGGGAGAGTCCCCATATATGTCAGGGATACTGTGGTGGCAGGCCAGGTAGCATACATCCTACTAAGTATGGAACCACTGAGTGAAGGCTCAGTGTCTGTTATTTGACATGTGTATTACTGCAGGTATGAGCACATGGGTTTCCATCCAGTTATTGTACATCCTGACAGTACATGGTCTGTACACTTGTGTGTGCTGAGACTAGACCCTAGCCATCTGACCCGTGTATTTCCATGTACATGTGCATAGTGCCTGCATATTTGCAGTGTTACCTACTGGAAGTGGTACAGCTTGTTTGTTGTACAATGGACTACATGCAGCCCTGTTTACTGTAGCTTTGTTTGCATGCATGTTTGCTTGCAATTACCCTGGAATACTGATCACACCTGCAACGCATAGTTATAGAGCTTCTGTGGACTCCTAGTGCCATCTGCATAGCTTACTATATGTATGTCCATGTCCCACTTGACAGGATGTCACTGTTTGTCCTGTTCAAATGTACATTGCCTGTGACACAGTGCATATGACTTACCTGGCATGTGTCCACGTGAGTAGTCATATATGCTACTGCTAACTAATCACAGGCACTACACCTTCACATATTCATCTTCTGTTGAACTACCTGCTTCGCTAGGGATGGCCTGCACCTGTCAACCCTGGGCTTTCAGATATTGGCAAAGGCTCTTGCTACCCCCATAGTGCCTATGATAGGCAAGGCTCAAATGACAAATCCACCTTCATAGGTATCACAAGGGATAAGAAACTAAGAGTAATGCTACCCAACGCCAGAAGTCTAAACCTCCAGATGCATGCACCCGAAACTCTCCTTAGCATGGAGAACGTCGATATCTGTGCAGTAACAGATGCCTGGTTCAGGGCTACTGAGAGCACACCAGCACTACCAGGTTTAACCTGGTTGATTTCTTTGAAACAGTCACCAAGGCCATTGACGAGGGGAAGGTGGTTCACACAGCCTACCTGGACCTCGCAAAAGCCTTCACAACAATACCCCACTTGGGCATTCTAGAGAAGCTCACCAGCTTAAATATAAGCCCCTATGTCACTAGATGGATTGCACAGTGGCGCAAGGACAGAACCCACATGGTTAGAATTGCTGGAGCCATGCCAGACTCCAAACCAGTTACGAGTTGTGTCCCACAAGGCTCAGTCCTGGGACCTCTCTTGTTTGGTATATATTTATTGGAGGTACAGGCCAAGATGGACGGACTGTGGCTGACCAAATATGCAGATGACTGCGAACTGGCCACCATAATCGACTCTCCAGCCGACACAAGCATCTTCCAAAGGGGCATCATAGAAACAGACAACTTGTGCCAGAGCCATGGCCTTCAGCTGACCAGTGTTTAGAAAGGGAAATGTGCATCCTGTAGTCTGTTCACCTAGTTGCCAAAAGGGATATTTCCTTCACACACACTAACCCCCCTCAGCCAAAAACACACACTTGCCATTTGCAGGATTCAAACCCCTATCTGACTATGTTATGACACGCGAGACAGACATATTAGCAGAGTGTGCTATTCACATTAGTGGGATGTTTCTCTTCTCTTGCTATACTTATAGAGTGCTGACATCATCAGTGTTTAGAAAGGGAAATGTGCATCCGGTAGTCTGTTCACCTAGTTGCCAAAAGGGACATTCTCCTCACACACACTAACCCCCCTCAGCCAAAAACACACACTTGCCAATTGCAGGATTCAAACCCCTATCTGACTATGTTATGACACTTGAGACAGACACATTAGCAGAGTGTGCTATTCACATTACTGGAAGGTGTTCCTTCTCTTGCTGTACTTATAGGGTGCTGACATCATCAGTGTTTAGAAAAGGAAATGTGCATCCTGTAGTCTGTTCATCTAGTTGCCAAAAGGGACATTTTCCTCACACACACTAACCCCCCTCAGCCAAAAACACACACCTGCCATTTGCAGGATTCAAACCCCTATCGGATTATGTTATGACACTCGAGATGGACACATTAGCAGAGTGTGCTATTCGCATTATTGGAAAGTTTCCCTTCTCTTGCTGTACTTATAGGGTGCTGACATCATCAGTGTTTAGAAAGGGAAATGTGCATCCTGTAGTCTGTTCTCCTAGTTGCCAAAAGGGACATTTTCTTCACACACACACTAACTCCACTCAGCCAAACACACACCCTTGCCATTTGCAGGATTCAAACCCCTCCCTAGCTATTTTATGGATGCATTAGCAGAGCGCGCTATTCGCATTACTGCGAGGTTGCTTTTCTCTTGCTGTACTTAAAGGGTGCTGACATCATCAGTGTTTAGAAAGGGAAATGTGCATCCTGTAGTCTGTTCTCCTAGTTGCCAAAAGGGACATTTTCCTCACACACAATACCCCCTCAGCCAAACACACACACTAGCAGGATTCAAACCCCTATCTAACTATGTTATGACACTTGAGACTGACGCATTAGCGGAGCACACTATTCGTATTAGTGGGAGGTTTCCCTTCTCCTGCTATACTTATAGAGTGCTGACATCATCGGTGTTTAGAAAGGGGAATGTGCATCCTGTGGGGAGGCAGACGCCAAGCACACTCTGGCTAAGCTGTCACTCCCTAGGGCAAACAGCCTAGTGTTGACCTCTACACCCATATGTTTAATTGTCAAATGCACATTATTTGTTGCTGATAGACTGTTTGCACATCTTTATTGCCATAGCATTCCCTGTTTGTATGAACAGCTTGTGCATCTGTGGAAGATGTTTGCATATGGGAGGGATCCACTATATCACATATGTCTCTGTAGTCATTTAACTGTGTGCACTGGGCAGACTGCTGTAATGTGGTTGGTTCCTGGAATAACACGTAAAAATACCAGATATGTGTGTCCAACTGCTAAACTGAGATTTGGCCTAAGTGTGTGAGCATGCCCAGTTCAGCCTTCCCATGGCATGTTGTCTGACATATGTCTCATTTATCAAAGTGTGTGAGCATGCCCAGTGTGAGCATTCCATATGTTGGACTGCAGCCCACCACATTTGTGGATGAGTGTGAACTTCAACAAATATCACCCGTTTATGGTTGTGTGTTGTGTGTCATGTTGTGTAGTTACTGTACAACTGCTTTGTGTGTGAACACAACAGGATTATACTGTGCCTGCAGTGTTTGCATGGGATACTTTGCATACAGTTGTCAACACCCTTTCACACTGACCTAACACTGTAGTACTGTATAGTGTACTGGTAGTACTTTGACTGTGGTGGACAGTATCCTGGGCTTTAGTGCTATCACTGCTTTACATTTCGATAGTGAGCACAACAGCCTGGTTAGGGGCCAGTTGTGTACATCTGACCATGTTGCATTCTGTTCAGATATGAACTACTTAAACCAGGCTTGTCCAACATTGGTAGTGTATTCCACAACATAGGTGTACATTTGCAAACACTAGTGATGTGCCCTAGTCCATGTCTAATGCTAGTTGGAGAGTGTGTTTGTCCTTCAACACACATTGTAAGTGGAGTTTGCCATGACATATGTCATGGTTAGTATACTGTGCCTCTGTCTACCTGTGACATGACAGTGATACCCAGGATAAAGCTACCGTCTCCCATCCACTCATCAAGATTCCTATTGAGGAAAATTGATAAGTGACTCTATGGGTAGCCTGTACTGGGAGTTCACTCATGGGTGGGGGTGGCTTCTGTGTTATGGCTCATGCAGTACAGCTTGTCCTATGTAAGTCAGTGCTGGGGTTCAGGTCTCTCATGTGCATAGCTCACTGCCATTCAGATTGTACAAGGTGCAGCATGTTTATTGATACCAGCAACACAGGCAACACATGGCATCTGTGCAAGCTCTTTGATACTCCTGGTGAGGTACTGTTGGGGACTTTACGGTTGATGGAGGTGTCTGCTGAGGTACATCCCACAGGGGCTATTGTAGTCAATTATACCACTGATGAAGGATGACTGCAGAGCCACAATGACCTCCCCTTATCTAGATCTGACAACCTTCATGATTAGGTGGGTATATGGTATGTTTCTGTAAACACTACAGCACATGTTTGTCCAATGCAGGATATCTATCACCTTGTATCCCCAGGTCTCTCATTACATGTTAACTACATAATGGGTTAACACCTATGTGGTAATTGGTGGGCACTTACTGTATATCCACGGGGGCTGACTATACACTTTTCTGCAATTAGCTTGCTGACATGGCTATGGCACCAGTTGTCTGTTTCTATGTGGGCCTTTTGTGGGATGCTTGTGTCAGCTGGTGGATCATATGTGGTGAGCAGTTTGTAGTCCTCTGCAAACATGTTCAGACACAGTCCTTCCATGTTTGCCTGTACCTATGGGACATATATACCAGACGAGGGAGATCCCAGGACCAAGCCTTGTGGGATGCCAGTTATATCTGGTTTGTAGTCTGACATGGCTGCAGCATGTCTGACCATGTCTGTTCTGTCCTTGATCTGGTTTGCAACCCCTCTACTGACATAGGGGTTTATATTTAAGCTGGTGAGCTTATCTATAATGAACACGTAGGGTATTGTATAGAAGCCTTTGCAAGGTCCAGCTACGCTGTGTGGACCACATTGCCCTCATCAATGACCTTAATGACTGTTTCAATTGAGTCAAACATGTTTAGGGGCAGGATCTGCACTTAAGAAAGCCACACTGGGTAGGGTCCGGTGTCAGTAGGTCCCCAATATCTTTATGTCTGTGGTACATGCTGATCCTTTCCATAGCTGTGCAGACCGAGCTTCTCAGGATTCTGGGGTAGTAGTTTTCAGTATCCATTCAGGCAACACCTTTGTTGAGAAGGACCACTGTTAATGTACACTGCTCTTTGGGTACATATTCTGTGGTAAGGCTGTCATTGAGCAGTAGTGTGATTTGTCATTCCATTCATCTTGAAGTCCATGTTGCACTCAGCCCAGGACACCATCTCATACCATTGCTGCTGTGTGTTTTGCTTTGTAGATGCTGGCTGTTACCTCAGCATCTGCAATGTCAGGGGGCCAGCAGTCTGCTGGGATAGATATTCTGCATTCTGGGGGTTGCACTGCACCTGTCAGGATGTATGTTGGCAATATGTGTGTGTGTTTGTGATATTTGTGTGATTCAGAGCATATCTGTGAATTCCCAACACGTTTCCTACCATCAGTTGTGAAAGCCTTGGGATTATCCTTAGTGTCCTGTACAATTTGTATCTTCATAGGTTCATAGGTTCATACTAGGCTATCCACCCTAGGGCATTTGTTAGCCTAGCCAGAGTGTGTGTGGCTTTTGCCACCCCTTGCTATGTGAATATTATGGCCATTTATGATTTGCTTTGCTGTGCCTCTGTCTGGACATGACACAGTGAAGACCCTCAGTGTAACTCTACAATCATCCATCCACTTGGCAAGATTCCTGTTGAAGAGTGTCAGTGAGGGGCTCTGCCTAACATGGAGTGGGATTCTGGTCCAGGGTGTGGGAGCCTCTGGATTATGTATCTGTCCCACCAGCACATCCTATGTCATTATTTGTTGAGGTTGACATCTCTCACTCTCACAGCTCTGATGGCTTTGAGTTTTCTGGGGTGGAGCATGTCCATTACTCCTGTGTTGGGCATGGCCTTCTACAACAGGCATGCAATGCCTCTGTGTAGGCAGTATGTGACTGCATTCAGCTGGGGTGTCTACAGCCAGGCAGCATATGACATATATTTGAGACCCTTTATCCTCTTGGTGAGGTACCTTTGAGGTCTTTCTAACTGCTGCAGGTGTCAGGTAAGGTACATCCCATATGAGGCATTGTACTAGATTATGGGTGTGATAAGAGAACAGTATAGGGGCACAATGACCTCTGTTGACGTAGATGTGAATCCTTTCCTGATACGGTGTCAAATGTAGACAGTCTTCCTAGCCACATTGGCAATGTGGGTGTCACATAACAGGTTATTGTCCACTTGTGTCCCTAGGTCCCTGATTACTCCTTCCATACATAATGGTTTACCACCTATGTGGTAATTTGTGGTACCTTGTTTGGTATTTGGTGGGAATTCATACTGTCCAGTGTCTTTAGGACGGCTGGGTGGGGTTCCTGTGTGTGAGAGTGTGGTCTGTAGCATGCTACAGACTGTACAGCAGTCTTGCCTACAGTTAGTTGCACATGGGTGGACTCCAATGCCTTGTGCATTGTCAGTTACTTGGACATATGGGTGTCTGTGCTGAATATGGATACTCACCCTCCTTTTATGTTTTGTTCCAGGTTTTGGGGCCATGACACATGATATGTGGTATAACCTGGAAGTGCTGGTGTGCTGTCAGGAGGCTTGCAGCAGGTTTCTGTCACTGCACAGACATCAATGTTCTCCGTACTGGGGATGGCCTTGGGAGCATGCATATTGGGGTTTACACATCTGGCATTGGTCAGCATTACCCTTATGTTTCTTTCCACTTATGTTTTCTAGGGTGGTGGGTTAGTCTTTTCAGCCTTGCCTACAAAAGGCTCTATGGAGGTGGCAAAGGCCTTATCCAATATCCAGACGCCCAGGGGTAACAGGTGCAAGCCATCCCAAGAACAGCTGCGTGGCTTGTCAAGCATGACATCCCAAGCAGACAGATATTGGATCCCCTTAGAATGACACCAGTAAGTGTGCCACTTGCTATGACTGATCATTCCGTGTTCGTACTGTGGCATTATTCTTGGTAAGGGTAGGATGCTGCAAATGGTGAGTGTCATACTGGCCTGGACTACATAATCAGAGAGCTCATCTATGTCTCTTTTCATGTAGTCTAGGGAGGTACATCTCAGGTCATTCACACCAGCATGTACTATGACTGCATCATATTTCTACTTGCTTTGGAGTGACCTGCATACTTCTGTTATGTGGCGTATTGTGGCAGCCTACAGGCAGCTTACTGTACCCTTTCCCTTGTTCAGTCTGGTGTGCGGGACAGCAGTGTGTCTGACTATGGAGTCACCTATTACAACTGTATCAGGCATGTTGTTTCTCCTTCTGGCCTGTGACTGTTTGGCACACCAGCTCTGTGTACTATGTGTTGCATGTGCTATGTTTGGAGGTTGTTTGATTGGGTGTCTGCTTTAGAGGCCTCTGTTGGTGTGCTGTGTTTGTAATTTGTGCCTCCGGGAATGTTTTTCTGTGTTTATGTGTTTGGTTTGCAGTTGTGATAGGTCTATGTGGGACTGTGTTTGTGGTGTGTGTGGTTACCTTCTCCTCCTGACTAGTTTTGGGAGTACTGAGTTGAGGGAGCTCAGCCTCCAGTTTGGATAGATGGTTGTATCTCTCACATATATTTGTATTTCTTGGGTGGAGTTGGGGGTTGTCTGTGTACTTGGGGCAGGTGTAACATTGCCTCAGGATTCACAAATTCAACTTGTTGTGGCTGGCCTTAGTGGATTGTATGTGTGGACAGATTTTATTGCCATACTGCTGATCAGTGATTACTTCATTGTTTATGTTTGCTCTATCATGTAGTAGCTTCCTCATTCTCTTGCATGGTTTGGTTATGGCTGGTGTCCACCATGCCAGATGCCTGCGTGTATGGCATTGTGTCTTGTTTTAATTTAGGATTGCATAATCCAAGCATTCCTGGCAGTGTTCATGGAATGGCTGTATTACAGGTTCTGTGTTGTGGCCCATATTTTGCACCTGCACAGGACCTTTAATGGATTCCACATCAGTTTGGAGGAGTGCAAATATTGCTTTACACATGTTTTCCACTGTGGTTTTCTGGCCAGGGACTGTGGTCAGGGTTTGTATATCCAGTGTGATTACTCTATGGTCTGGTTTTACCAGTGAGCAATACACTTCTTGTCTTGGCATCCAGTACCCATGTTGCTGATTATCACATCCAGTATGCTTACCCCTCTCGTGGGAGTGGTACGTTGTTCCTGGGCCTTTTGGTTTATGGATTCTATGAACTTTTGTCCTACACTGTTGGAGCTAGTATAATGCTCCCAGTCTATGTCTGGGTATTTTCAGTCACCCAATATAATGTGGTTTGGAGGACTTGATATATTCATGTATTCCAGCATAGGCCATGTGCAGTTCCTGGTGTTGGGACAGTAATCTGCAGCAGGCTATAAACTGGGGGGCAGTTTTAGCCACTGTTACTTGACCATGGCTAGTCCATGCTGCTTCTTGTTGAGGTACCAACATGGGGGTGTGGTTATCCTTGACAATTCTTGCTAGTCACCCTCCTTTTGTAGCTTGTTCCATGTTTTGAGGCTGTACAGCACAGTATGAGGTGTAACCTGATAGTGTTAGGGTGCTGTTGTGAGCCTTGACTCAGTTTTCTGTTACAGCGCAGATATCAACATTCTCCATACTGGGTGGGTTTAGACTGCATGCATCTTGCTGTTTCGACTTATCCCTTATCTTATTCTTATCCCTTCTGATACCTATGGAGATGGGTTTGTGTTTTGAGCCTTACCTATTCAGGGCACACTGTGGGTAACAACAGCCTTTGCCAGTATCCATACGGCCTGCACTGATAGGTGCACGCCAGTCCTAGCAGGTGGAGCATCATGTCATGCTCAGCATGTCATCCCAGACTGGCACACATTGGATCCCCTTTGACTAACTGCGATACTTCAGTCAATTATTGCACTTGATCATCTCATTGTCATATTGTGGCATGATGCTTGGTGAGGGTAGGATGTTAGTCAGGGTCCTCAGGTGTGCATATAGTACATGGTGTTATATTACTTAACACATGGCATTCATGCCTCAGGTGGTGCTGCAGGGCTGCCTCTGTCGGATGCGCATATTACACATCCCTGTACATGTTTGTGAGCAGGTCATGTCATTGTAGGCATCCATGTTATTATTTGAGTGAGTCAGAGGGGGTATCATTCCCAGGGTTCCTACTGAGCCAGTGTATGTGCTATGCGTTGCCTCTTTGCCAAGGCCAGGGCATACTGGGCACGCCTCCTTCTGCCTACTGGGGCAGGCTCAGGTTGTTCCTCCTCCGAGTCATGCTCTGCCTGTGATAGCCTTGGCAATGGTGGGGGGCTGTTTGGCCCAGCCCTATGCTGGTCCTGCTGCAGCTGTTTTTGCAAGATCATATTATGTAGCATAGCACATACCATGACAATTTGGGTACATGTAGTTGGTGTGTACTGCAAGGCCCCACCAGATGTGTCCAGACACCGGAACTGTGACTTGAGCAGCCCAAACACACACTGTATTACATTACGTGTTTGTGCGTGTGCCTCATTATGGCATTCCTGTTCAGGTGTGTGTGCATTTCTGATGAGTGTCATCAGCCACGGCTCCAGTGCATAACCTGCATCCCCCACTAGGTGTCCGTGTGGGATGTCCCCATTGGCAAATGTCTGGTACAGCTGCGTCAAATGCCAGATGTGGGAATCATGGTAGCTCCCAGGACAGCCAGCACACACATTCATTATTATGCCCTGGGTATCACACACGACCTGGCAGTTGATGGAGGGGAAGCCCTTGCGGTTGATGTATGCCCTACCCGCTCACCGGCTGGTGCTTTGATGCGTATGTGCGTGCAGTCTATTGCACCCACTACCTCAGGGTATTCCTCTATTTGCTGGAAGAGACGCATATTGCTGGCCAATACCTCACGGGCATTGGGGAAATATACATGATCACCGACATGTGCTGACATGGCATCCAGGAACTGGTGCAGTACCCTGGAGGCTGATGGCTGTGATATCCCCATCATATCACCAGTTGGTCTCTGGAAGGTACCTGTTGCTAGTATTCTTAGGCCAACACATACCTTGGTTTCCACTGGGATGGGTTCCCCTCTGTTGGTTCTGTGTGTGAGGTGTGGCCTGCACAGCTCCACTATTTGCTGCAGGAGGTCTCTGTCCACTCTATAGCGCTCTACTATCTCCAGCTCATGTAACCCGTGGTAGGTGACCCTGGGCCTGTACACTCTTCTCCGTCTCCTCACTGTGGGTTGTCTGGCACCATCTGCATTGTCACCACCCTCAGCAAGTCGCCTATGTCTCATTATGACAGCTATGGCAGCCCCTAACATTTCTGCTCTGAGTTCAGCTTTTTCAGTTTTCACTTCTAATAACTTAACTCCTGTCTTGCAGTGTCTCTTGAGAGAAACATCCTGCACTGCTGTTTGCAGAGTTTTAAGTGCTGGGCTGGGCTACTATTCTGCCTGTGTAATTGCCTGCTTCTAATTGTTTTCACCTGCTAGCTCCAGCAGTATTCCCTGCTAGCTTCCTACTAAATCTGTTGCTTCCTTTTTCCTCTCTGTTTCCTCAGGGAGGAGCCGTGTGCAAACCAGTAGAAACACGCTCACAGTGGCTTACACGCGCACACACATGCTTACACGGTTCAGAATCTGCTTATTCAGGTTAAAACGCGTGCACACCCACGCAAACAGTGTTAAACATCTCCCAACATGCTCCCACATGCTCAGTCTGCCTTACACGCGCACACACTGTCTTACTCGCGCTTCATGGTGCGCACACGTGCGCATGCACGCCCAGCAAGAAACTTGGGTGTAGGCAACAGTGTACACCTTCCATTTCTTGACTTTCTCATGCTTATCTAGTGGCACACCTCTTTCCATGATATCTGTCTGACATCTGTCATGTAACTCTGACCTCCAATGAACTGCATTTCTTTCTACCATTCCCCCCTGTGATGTCACCTATCTCCTACTCTGTTCCTCCCCCTTCTGTAACTCTTACACTACTCAGACTGTGCTCAATTGATATGTGACAGTGGAATTCAGTATCCTAACACTCATTTGCATCAGATTGCCTACTAATGCTTAGTTACATGTCTTAGACTCAGCTTCCCCCCTTAGCAACCACTACACGGTGGCCATGTTGGTTTTGGTCTGCTGGTCCCTGCATTGACATTCCATGTATTGCATAAAACCCACATTTGTGGGTTTATAACCTTCGTTTTTATGTTTTATACAGCGCAGCCCGTTTGCGCGGGGCTGCACTGGGTTTAAACATCGGCGATCGCCGAAAAAAAAATTATATTTTTAAGATATTTGCATCAGGTTACCTTGCCAATGGCCACATATTTGGCCATTGGCATGCTGCCTGACACATATGCACCCTTTATTTGGAGCTGACATGGCTCCATTGCGGTTTTTGCAGAAACGTACTCAGTTGTCAACTGAGTACATTTCTGCAGCTAAAACGGCTCTTACACGGGCTG
Organism: Protopterus annectens; assembly: GCF_019279795.1. Classification (NCBI taxonomy): domain Eukaryota; kingdom Metazoa; phylum Chordata; order Ceratodontiformes; family Protopteridae; genus Protopterus; species Protopterus annectens. Next base: position 986,340,867 of record NC_056725.1, on the reverse strand, counting down.
TTCTGGGCTTCCTGGATCGCTAATCATCCTCATTTGCATGCTATTCGGCTGCAAGTGAGGTGATTAGCTTATCCACGCCCACTCCGTGTAAGAGCCGTTTTAGCTTGTCTCTTACACGGACTTTGGGCTGTTCCTGGATCGCGAAGGCTGCATGGAGTCTAACACTACTCTTAGACTCCGTGCAAGCCTTCATCAATCCGGCCCCATGTCTATGTACATAGTTCCCCCTTGGCAATGCATCATGCATATTAATCACGGCATTTTGCTGAGGGAAAGATGTGGAACACGGTTATTGAATCAGTGTAAGGAGTGTAGAGCTGACTGAGACCACAGATGTGTAAGACACTCCCTGCACAGTCCAATTGTATTGTATTAATGTTATTTTATTGTTTTAAGTGTTTTTTTCTTTTTTTTTTAAAAATGCATGTTTTCATGGTGTGGCGGGAGCACAGCAATGCTAAGCAGTGCCATGACACCTGGCAGTCATCTAAGAATAGAAACAAGATGCATTTTGTTATTTATTTAAATGTCATGTTTAAGAGTAGCTGAGCGGGTTTCCGTGCTGTGGTGTGGTGCTCAGCAGTGCTTTTAGGTAGCACAAAGGTATATGAAAAGGTATAGCAGAATTCTACATATCCTCATAGCTAAATGGGTAGAGGTACGGCCTCATGAGCAGTAGGTGCAGGGTTTGAATTCATGGAAGAGAAAATAATATTTATTTTACAAATACAAAATATGTGAATTATGTTTAAATTCTGGCCCTCTGCGCTACTCTATGTTCTGCTAAGACCTGCTAAGACCTGCTAAGCACCACATAAATACAATAATGGCTTCAAATATTTATACATTGCTTGGCTATGCTTGGCTGGTTTGCTCATTGATAAGCACAGCTATGCATACAGGTCTTCAAGTTTTCACACTCCTCGGCTCAGCTGTGTTGGTTTGCTCACTGCTAAGAGATGCCATGCATTTTTAAATGTTGCCCAATGGTGTCTACGGGTGGGAAAACAGACTATATTAAGCCCATTAGGTGGGAATGCAACATAGTCTGTTGGAGTTCTGTCTCTGAAGGATACTATGGCAGGCGTTGGTGAGGATTTGTGCTTTCAGGTGCAGCATTGGGGCATTCTGGAGTCCAGGGTCATGGTTGGACTCCTAGTAAAAAAATATGAAGACCAGCTACTACAGGGAGGTGTCTAGGGCACAGACTGCAAGCAGGAGGCCTGAGACCAGTTGTCAAGGGATCTCACAATTACTACTGGTATCCCACATACAGGTGAGCAGTGTCATCACCACCATGATGACTTGAAGAGATGAAATAGGGATCTCTAGGACTCCTGGGTCCAAGAAGCTTGGGCAGGGAATGCCACACAAGTATATAAGCACTTTTAGCTCTTTTGCACCAATATCTAATCTGAATGTCTGCTAAACTAGTATGCATTATGGTTTGCTTCTCTCCCAACAGCTATAGAGGAGAGGGCTAGCATTTAGGTGCATGCCTGTCGCTTGGCCAAGTTGTGCTCTGAGTGTGGTGAGGACAGATGTATTATGCTATCTGGAGTGAAATAAGCAAGAAAGAGTAAAGCGTTAACTGCAATAAAGTATATACAGTACAATTTGTATTGTAATAAATATGGACTTAGAGCTATAGTGCAATAAATGAATAATGCCAACTGTAGTGCAATAAAAACATGAAACAATGCCATTACCAGCATTAAAGTATATATAATAAATTCTGTAGTGTAATAACATAGAGCTGTATTGCAAGACCTGAATAATGATGGCTGTTGTCCAATAAAAACTCAAAACAATACCAGAAACTGCATAAGAGTAAGGAGAATAATGTCTGTAGTGTAATAAGTGTGGAATTAGAGCTATTTTTCAAGACATGAATAATGCCAACTATTCTGCAATAACACATGAACCAGTACCAATAACATCAAGGTAAATTATGTACGTCAGGATTTTCTTGTTTTAACCATTGCAGTACAACTGTATGCATTCAGGCTATGAGGTAAGGTGCTGCAGTCAAGTATAACACTGTAGTAAGTGTAGAATGCAAATATAATGGCTGCCAAATGTCTTGTGTATCACATACAGTATCATCCAAGGCTGTTTCTAGACCAATATTGTTCACATAATCCTCTGTCATCCACAAAAGCAGGCAAGTGAGGTATATGGGTTAGGTAGCCCACTCCATGACCTGATATTGTTTGTTGACTTTACAGATATTTCAAACCAATAACAATACATTCTGTACACCTTCATTCTATACACTAATGTATAGATTACCTACTATATGTGTCATGCTTGTATTTCATGTATGTGTGTTCTACTGTCACTGCAGTCTAGTATAAAACTGTAGTATTACTACCAGGTCATATATTAGTTCCAGGTGAGGTCTAGGCAAATATCATTAAATCAGTATCAGCAGTAGCTCAGTTTGTTAAATGCTCTGTCTCTAGTACATTTTTCCACACACTGAATAGGGTTTGAATCCAGTTCTCTATAGCCCTAAATATTACAGCATCAGTCATGTAATATGTGCAGATTCTTTCTCCACAGGAACTATAGGTAAATGGGTGAGGTAGCTCATATTATGAGTAAATAAATGTGTGTTTAGATGTCGCAGACTGTTAAAATCATTAGCAAGAATGTGAAAATACAGCATAACATAAAGGACATATATATATATAATGATAATAAAATAGAATGCAATAAATAAAATGTGTAATCTTGGTATGGCTGAATGCCTGGAGTGTCTGTTAAAAGTTGCTGCAGCCAATTCATACATTCCATGCAGATGTCTTCTGCAGTCACTTCTATTGGGTTCTATCACCATGGCTGCCAAGCAAGGCATGATAGTTATTTTCTGTACAGTACACATACATGTCTCTTAACTGTCACGTTGTCATGTAATATAATTAGTAGTGTGTAATCCATCTGTCACAGGATTACCATCAAAATTACTTAAATTGCAAAGTATCACTACATCAGCCCACAATACACCTTGATAGTTATATAAGTCCACCTGATGTGCAAGTGTTCTGTGTAGTTGTGTACCCTCAGTTGTTACTGCTTGGCCCATACTGTCCCATGTGAATAGCTTGAGAGGTATGTAGGTGTTTCAGCAGCTATAGGGAACTTGTACACATAACGAATGGGCAGACCCATAGAGTGGATAGTAGTACTGTTGTCAAGTAAATAGCCTATAATAGTACTAATGGACTGTTTTCTCTCACCACCAACCCTTATCTTCATTTATTTATTATTGTTATCCATTGGTTATGGTTCACTATTAACATATATTGTTAAATTAACTGCATTTTGGGGCATGTGTATTATTATTATTATTATTATTATTATTATGGTTGCATATTAACATAGCTGTTTTGTTGACCTTATGCTGTAACTGTTGCTGGCATGCTGTTAACATACTGACTGTTCTGTAATTTATTGTTGTGCTTCACATAATATGCATTGATTTGTATATGAGTTATTTCCACTGTTCTGGCATGTTGTTATTACTGATAATGTTTTGTTCATAATTAACCTATACTTATTGCCAAACCTCCATCACCACAGCACATCAGGGTAGGCTGGTTCCCGGTGATCTGCCTACTTTGCCTCAACTGGCATGTCTGGGAACCAAGCTGGTGGTGCCCCCTCCGCTACCCCTGAACCACCTACAGCATTGGGTGGAACCACCTCAGGAGAAGGGTCCCAGCCTCCCACTGGGAACAGTGGCTTAGGGGCTGCAGTCCCCTAAGAGCAATTGCCAGTCATGGAGTGCAGGATTGTTCATTGGACCTATGAATGTTCCCTGTACCAGATTGAGGGCACACTGGCCAACCTGGTGGGGCAGGCTGGCACTAGCACCCAACAACTATCATAGACACCTTTTGGGCAGTGATGAAGTAGTGTCGACTGCCCATGGGTGGGGATGTCAGTCATGCTGCTGCCATCTGGCAGCACCTGTGACTTTGATTCCACAACACCCTCCCCATCCAAGTTTTTTACCACTCTCATGTGTCACATACCACCTCTGTCTAATGTCTTGTCTGTCTTGTATGTCTGCTATTGCATCCTCTCCTACCCAACTTACCTCCTCACATGTGCCTTTGTCCCTTCTCTAATATTCCACTCTCTCCTTAAAAATAAAAATGGGCAGCTGTCCCTCAAAAAAAATATTGCACCATACATAGCTCTCCATTTTACACACATGTCCACTAGACACAATCTATTTGGTCCAGTTGGCTTGACAACACATTTATGTTGTCCTCATCCCTTTCCCTGGGGGTTGAGAGTCTAAATTCATCTACAAAACCTATAAAAATGCACAGCTGTACAAGAAATAGATAGCTATGGTTCCCATTCCTACACATTCTTACCTTACCTGCCTTTCACATTGTTTCCCCCCTACTTGCCTCCATTTCACCACTTTTCTATCACCTCCTTTTTCTTATCTTTATATATATTTTTTTACTGCTGGTTTGTGCAGATTTGCATGGAGCAGCACAGTGTAGTCTTCCATACCTCACCACTTCACTCAGCTCAGCTTAAATGAGCTTTAGTGAGCTTTTAAGAGCTTTAATGACTATACATTGTTACTCACATGTAGAAAATAAACACCTCTGCCAAGTATCAAACCCGGGCTCTTCTTAAATATAACATACTGCATTAACCTACCACACTACATAGGCTTTAGGTTAAATAGGTTTTACCAGAAAAACATGCTGCTTGCTACTTACAGTCTGTATGCATGTAAATGAATTTAAAAACTAATGTGAAAACTGGGAGTGTACCCTGGACTCTAGTACAATAATATATAATAATGAAGACATACAAATGGATGTAAGGGAGGCCTGTGATAGTAGATATATGTGCCCTTTTAGCAGCAACTTATGGAAAGACACCTGCTAAGGCAGCAATGGAAAAGTACATGTACAACTGGGATCCTGGTGCAGAAATGCAACCATATAAAGACACACACATACTCATGGATATATAAATGTTTCTTACAGCCAGTATATGTGCACATATATCTTGAAAATACAAATGCTTTTGCAGTGTGTCAGTAGCTCAGTCTGTTAAATGCCTTGCATACAGCACATTTTGCCACACACATTCCTGGGTTTTAATCCAGTGCTGTGTCACACTTCAATTACATTATTGTAAAGACAGCAAGTAATGACTGATTCATGTAATCTTACTCCCCACAGGCTACTACTACTTAATTAACTGCTACCTAGTTTTTCAAGAGAAAGCCCTGCAGGCAGAGATGGGGTGCACATATCCATATAGCCTAACTATACCACCTACTACTCTGTTAGTCACACTGTTGCATAACAGACATACCTTAAGCACATACCCAATTGCACTGTATAGAATACCCTTACCCTGGCTGTGCCATAATGACAGGCCTGACATAGCTGACACAGTTACGTGTACAGCTTGCTGTCCACCAAATTATTCACACTACCCCTATGTGTTGTAGGCTGCAGCATGAGCTGCAGCCTGTAGCATACACAGCTGTATGTAAAGGTAGCAGCTACAGACATACCATACCTCCCAACCCCCTAGAACAAGGGATCCAGACACAGCCATACTTAATCGGGAGGGGTGGGGCAAAGGCCCAGAGATAGGGACATGTATATCAGTTTGTCCCTACAAAGATAGTAAGTTGGAGGAATAACAGCTATTGCGTAGCATCCATAGTCTGACTGGTATGAAGTGTGACACAGGTGTCTCTTCCCTTACTGACCTCAGCCCATAATGATTGCCAGTGCACTGCCAGATGACCACAATGTCATGGGACACTGACCACACAGACGAGGCAAAACTGTGGGCATACTTCATAAATCTCAACAGTGGATGGTGTTTCCACCTACCTTCTGTGATGCTGTAGTCTCCACACCTCAGTAATGACCATCTCAAAAACTAAGATATGGGCCAAGGTCTACATGAAGGCCTTATATATTGCACTGTAGCAGCATGTCATTGGCTAATGATAGTGCAATACAGCTGTTTTGGCTGAAAGCAGTAATTCTGAGCCACAGATAGATGCAGAGGCAATTACTTGCTAATGAGCAGTACCTTAAAAGGCTAGCAGCTGGTTATGGGGAACAGGTCTGTATGAGACTTAACACACACAGAGGTGTATGATCAAAAGATTACTGGAAGCAAAGTTCAACAAAGGAGTACCGCACTTCACCAGGTATGTAATAGATTTCTCCATATTACAGGATGCAGATGGGAAGATGGTGGTATGGGGAATAGGGATTACAGCAGTAAGCCTGTCTTAGATCTATGCTAATGACATGTCATTGATACTCTGCTGTACCATACCTACAGGTATGCCTCTCAACTGTTCCTGATTTTAATCACATCTCAGCTCTGTCTCTGTCACTCCCACCTACAATGGTCGGCTGTTGTGGGAAAGCTACTGGATTACATGTACTACATAGTGACAATATGGGAGGGTGTATACCCCTGTAACATCAAACTATGTACTATAATTCACCTCCTGTCATTTTGTCCATGTCTCGCATAATTAGGTATAACATTGTAAAACTGTATCTGAATGTACCTAATGTTCTCCCCGCTAAATCCCTGTTTCTGTTGACATTTGTCCCTGTTTGGTTGAGAGCTATGCCGAACATACCTGTCAACCTCCAACAGCAAGGACTCAGGACAAAGCCATAATTAATGGGAGACAACGGCCTAAACTCAGTGACAGTGTGTATATATTGCTTGTATAAAGTAAGAACATGAATAGACTAAACTGATATTACTGTAGCATAACTGTGTTATGAAGGGTATGATGTATGAAACTCAGATGTCTATCTTTATTTACTGACATCAGCTCAATGATTGGTCAAACATTTGTCAGAAATCCACATGCTTGTGTGAAAATGACCAAGACTATGGGGCAAGCATCTTGACAGTCTGCAAACATCTGCATAGTTGAGAGGTATGATACTTACAGGGAACATATACTACACCAGGTTTGCATTGCTTTCTGTCATTGTGGCACATTGGTATTGCTGGAATGTCCCCATATAATTGTTGTAATAGCACGCTGCTATTTGTCCAACAGTGGCTGCATGACATATTAGTGGGAGTTTGCCTATAGGGGACACACCACAATAGACTGCAGTGATGTGTGTAGGAACATACAGTAGAATTTGTCATGGCACACAGGGGCATACCCCAGTATTGCTGCTATCATGGTGATAACCACACATGTTGTGTGTTGCCAGACATGTGAGGGAGCAGTGGATAGGGCAGGCCATTATGGGAGTGCTGGATCTGTACATAGTGTACATCCATGTATCTGGTCCTGTAATGTGTTCCCCTCTCGCTGTCTTTCAGGAAACATGTACAGCAGGTGACATGCCCCCTTCTCAACTGCAGAGAATGACATTTTATTGGATGAACTGAGACACCACCATCAGATCTTGTTGTCCAATGGTAGGCACAATTGGAAACAGCGGGCAGCATTGTGGGCAGACCTTGTGTGGACTGTCAATCAGATTGGCCAACATGAAAAGGCGTATGAGCGAGTCCAAAACCAGGCCACAGATATGGTGAATGCTGCACAACAAAAGGTAGTTATTGTTGCCAGGGATCATGCTGCCACCGGTGTAGTGCCTGTGATTGAACAATCACTCTAGCCACAGAGGAATTCCTGGCAAACCTAGGAACACATGACAGCTCCCAGGCATCCATCACACCATACATCATGGAGGTGGGTGCCACAGTGCCTACAGAAGAAGAGCATCCAGGTAAGCTAGTGTAATTCTGTATCAGTCATTGTGGCAGGCTGTAGAAATCAGTACATGGGTGTCAGGTCCATCTGCATTGGGGCAGGTGGGATTTATGCTCAATTGTGCACATATACTCAGAATGTCAGTAATACAGCCAGTATCACAGTAGCTACTGTACATGTGGATATATGTACATATTATATTGTAGTGTTGTGATAGTTGGTTGTGCTGACAATACCTCTCCCTCACCTTTTCTTAGGTCTGTCAGATGTGGCCCAAGTCTGTGGTCCTGTAGCTAGTAAGTGTGATACTATTGTATTAAGGATCATATATACCGTATGAAAGTTAAGGGCTGTCATTTTACCCTATATGCAACTGTTGTGCTTAGCCAGAGTAGGATATTTGTATGTTCCATTCTGCAACAGTTAACTGCAATGCATAGAGTGGGTAATCATAGGTGCATAATAGTACAAACATTAACACATTTGCACTTATAGTTATGAGTGACTATGCAGCCTGCTATACATGAGGCAAGTACTCCAAGATGCCCTTTCAAACACAACAGGGAGATGGTACATACCTGAGACAGTGATGCTACTACTGGCATATCATTCTCAATATAGGTGTACTGGGTTTTACGTTTAGTTCTATCACATACACTGTCATATTGCATACCTTATAGGTGTGTTGTACTGGCAACTTTAACTGGATGTAGCTGAAGTGCATGTTATAGCAGGCCTAACTTGTCTGTGTACGTTGTTGTGAGTTTGTCTGTTGTGCATGGGAGCAGAAATGTGAAGATGTGGGACTTGTAATGCAGTTGTGGATCATCATCTGTATGAGTCTGTGTGGAGTACCATACATAATAGTGCAGGTAGTAATGTACTGGGGGGGGGGAGTTGCAGTCTATCCCCCTCACAACCTGATGTCAGTGTCTCATCAGATGCTGTTGATGATGATGGCCATAGTGAGGCATAGGTGGGGTTGTCAGTGGCTGAATCTGTCCCAGAGGCTTACATCCCTCTTCTGCCCCCATTGTCACCACACACAATCAATATGCCCACACATACCCAGTCCCTAGAGGCCACAGATATTGGGAATTCAAAGGGTGGAGACATTGAACAGGGCAGTGAGACAACTTTGACATCAGTGAGTGTAGACACTGGCCATAACCCAAGACATGGCGAGGTCCCACACAGGCAGATTGACAGGGGTGCTCATAGGAAGATTGTAGTCCATCCACCACCTGTTGCAAGTGTCACATCACAGGTTACTTGCCGTATGTTTTGGGCCATCATGAAGGCACATGCACATTCTGAATGCAACACAAGATGGATGCTTAGGTTATGGATGCAGCACAGTCTGACATCCATGACTGCCTTCACCACATTGGGGACACCCTGGATCGGTTCACTGATGTAGTGGATAGATGGTGGGCTAAGATCGTGTCTGTCTGAGACTGCCCATTGTCTGTAATGGAACATCTGGTTGGAGTTGGGTATCGGACATGTGGACAAAGGTCAGCAACACCATCTGCTGGGAGTCCATGTGCCCATGCACAGTCAAGCTCCCATAGTGGCAGGACCTCCAGTCCTACAAATGGAAGTGTGCTGTCCACACCAGGATGTGGCAGGCCATGGGCAGATGGTCCTGGACGGTCCCATGCGGGACACATTCCCAACATTTTGCAGTCATCATCAGTTACTAGCACCACATCTGACCTTGGGCATGGTGGCGCCAGTGCTTGTTCACGTGTTCATGGCTGAAGATGATAAACTGTCTACTCTAACATGTATGGTTCACAGTTGTCCAATATACACATGTATAGGGCTAGCACTGGGCTTGACTGTGTACACACATATACTCAAACACCACTGTCACATGCAGGTTACCAACAGTCATACACGGCACCTCTCCATAGCCCATCTAACCCGCATGCTTTCCAGAATCACACATATGCTGTCACCTGTTTGGCACAGCCTTGGCCTCTGGCACCCACACATCACATCCTGTGCATGTGATGCTACCTGTGTCACATCCCTGTCATCCTTACCATTGATGCAGAAAAATGCAAATATATGTCTGTTGCACAAGGTGACTATATCACTTTACATGTACTTGTGCAGTGTAGTATTGTTTTGCCATGGCACTTGTTGTGGGCCACTACAGGTATTGTATGCTGGCATGTGTTATGACTACACATCAAATGTTGTGTATCTTTGTTGCATGATGTTAGATTGGTGGTAGTGTTACAGAATGACAGGTGTGTCACGGACCTGCATATGTATCTGTTCTAGGAGTCTTAGAGGTTAAACAGTGGACACATGGCAGCAGTATAGCAGCACAGGATGGCATGGCAGCACAGCAGAAACATGATGTCAGCAAGAGAAGGCAGTATACGTGCTTGGCTCGCTAGGTGCATATGTGCTTAATAGTGTATCAGGGACAATGGGGGTAATCAGTGTAATCATACAATCATACTTTATGACAAGGTCTGCTATATTCGATACATGTCACCTGGATTTTCTGAACCTACAAATCTAGAATGTGGTGGACATCAGTTATGTTTATGTGGAGGAGGGCAATTTAGAGGCCAGCAGCTAGCCACATGCTCATAAAATGCATAAGCATTGCATAAAAAACTTCTCCAAAGCCAACTTCATGCTACTCAAGTCAGAAGTGACAAACTTCATGACACCCATGCAGATGGGAACTGAAAGTTCAACTGCTGAATCCTACACTAAGGCACTGTACGAGCACATCCACTCATGCATGAATCGTGCCATCCCAAATAGAACCAAAATGCTCTCATTCAAAAAAGGAAGCCAATCTGGTGGTCCCCTGCCATAAACAAACTTTACAACAAAAGGAAGAAACTTTTGCAGAAAAGAGGAAAATCCCAGGATGCAAAAAACTCCCTTACTAGCCTCAGTAAGAAACTGAGATGCCTCATAAAATCCTCCAAAGCTAGTTACGAAAATAAAATTGCCAAAGATTCCAAAGACAACCACAAAGCATTCTATAACTATGTCAAGAATCTAAATGGCAATGCTCAGATCTGCTCTGAGCTAAAACAGAATGGCATTAAATATACTGATCCGAAGGATATTGCCAATATCCTGGCAGATCGATTCAGTGCCAACTTCACCCCCTCACCCCTAAATGGCCCATCTCAATACCGGAAGATTGCCAAATTCCAGTAATAACGGCCACACAGGTACAAAACGCACTCTCTAAAGCCAAGAATACAGCATCCATGGGACCAGATGACATCCCGGCTGTGTACTACATGAACTACAATATGAACTGGCACCTCACCTAAGTGTCATGTTTAATCATAGCCTCACCTCAGGTTTCGTGCCCACTGAGTGGCACAGAGCTACAGTTATCCCAATCCACAAGGGGGGATCCACCTTGGATCCCGGAAACTACCGTCCCATCAGTCTGACAAGCCTTATCTGCAAGGCCATGGAGCGTATTATCATGGAACTTATAAACAAAGACATTGGCAACCTTCAAACACTGGACCCCACCCAGTTTGGGTTTGTGAAGGGTTGATCTTGTCTCCTGAACCTGATTGACTTCTTTGAATCAGTCTCCAGAGCCATGGATAAGGGTAAGGTGGTCCACACAGCCTATCTAGACCTTGCCAAGGCCTTTGACACCATCCCCACTCTGGAATCATAGATAAACTTACTAAGTTGGGCATTAATCCCTATGTCACCCAATGGGTTGCTAAATGGCTTACTGATAGAACCCACACTGTAAAAGTAGCCGACTCCAAATCCAGCTCCAGACAAGTGACAAGTGGAATACCTCAGGGTTCAGTCCTGGGGCCGCTCTTGTTTGGCATCTACTTCTCTGAAGTACAGGTCAACACTAAGGGACTCTGGCTAACAAAGTTTGCAGATGACTGCAAACTGGGAGCCATTATTGAATCCCCAAATGATGTGGATACTCTACAAAAGGGCCTTACAGAAACAGATGCTTGGTGCCAGAGCAATGGGCTCAAGCTCAATGCCAAGAAATGTATTGTTATCTCTTTTGGGAAAAAACATGTATCCATGAATTACCATATAGGTGGCAGTACACTAAACACAGAAAGTGTGATAAGAGACTTAGGGACACAGGTGGACAGTGGTCTCACCTTCGATAACCACATCGCCACAACAGTCAGGAAATCCTTCTATGTGTAACACCTCATCACGAAGGGCTTTTCATCCAGAAAAAAGGAGGTCATTGTCCCACTGTACTCATCCCTCATTAGACCCATTATAGAATACAACGCCCCATTTGGTATGTACCTCTCAAGACATCTGCAACAACTGGAAAGGCCTCAGAAATACCTCACTAAAAGAATCACATGCCTAAAGCAGATGCCCTATGCTGACCGCCTTAAAAAACTCCAGCTATACTCTGTCGCATATCGTCTACTCAGAGGCGATCTCTGCTTAACATACAAGGCCATGTCAAACCCAGAGCTGTTGGACATGCTACACTTAAAGAAATCCCAATCCCTCAGAGCTACACGCTCCAGGGATGTAAACCTTGTCATCACAATAAACAAAACATGCTGGAGGGATAGGTTCCTGACCCAGAGACTCCCCAGACTCTGGAATAGATTGCCCATACATGTCAAGCAGAGTGCCTCTTTGGACCTCTTCAAGAGGAACCTTGACGATTGGATGGGAGAAAGGAAATTCACCCCAGGGATCACGTCAGTTGCCCTGCTAGACAGGGGTCCAGGAAAGTAAATAATGTGGGAAGAAATAGCCAGGCAATTGTTATGGCTAGGCTTGTATAGGCCCTAGGGCTGATAGCCTAGTACCAACCTATGAACCTATGAACCTATGGAGTTAGCCCTCATGGGAATGTCTGTAGTGCTGTAAAGGGATATGTTACACACACACACACACACACACACACACACACACACACACACACACACACACACACACACACACACATACACACACACACACACACACACACACACACACAAACACGTTGGATGATGTTAGAGTAGAACCCTTTACTTATCTACCATTACGTATCGCATACACCACGACCCCTACTTATCTAATATTACTTACCATATGTGCCACTGAGTTTATCTGATATTAGACTGTCAGCCAGCACCATTAAGGTGGATCACATCAGTAGACCCTGTAAAGCAGGTCAATGTAGAGGCCAGCAGCTAGTCACGGGGCCTTAAAATGCATAACCATTGCACAGAGATAGGCCAGATGGGCATGTCTGTAGTGCTGCAAGGGGATATATTTACATACACACACACACACACACACACACACACACACACACACACACACACACACACGTTGGATGATGTGAGATTAGAACCTCTGCCTATCTACTATTACACACTACAGCTCACAGTATTTATTGCATGCACTACAGGTTATGTTTGTTGTATAAGTGGATGTAGACACAGTACTTGTGTAGTATGCAAAGTGGTCTTGTGTTAGACAGCATGTGTGGCCTGCAGAGTGATACTGCTTGGTACTTGTAGATCAGAGTGTAACGTGTGTGTGCTATGTTTATAAGAAGCATGGGAGGCTGTGCATGCATGTATAAATTCCAGACATGTGCAGTCCCTAGTGGCATATTGTAGAAGCAGCCACTGAGTGAGCATGTATGATTGCAGTAGTTAGTTTGTATATAAGTTACTTCATCATAGTCAATAGCCTCTACAGTAATGTGTTTGTATAGAATAAAGTTGCTTAAATAGAACCCACAAAGACTCATTTATTCATGTACCAACATGAAAGCGACATGGTGTTAGAACTGGGATGGGAAAAAAAAGAACAGGTAAAGCCATGAGATGTAAAGACAACAGTTAAGGTAAAACTGAGAGAAAACAGTGCAAACACAATCAGAGAGAGTCAAAGGCAGTGACAAATAATATGAATTATTTACTCTATGCAAAGAGGCAAGAAAGGGCATTACAAAGGCACAAACCACATTATCAGGCAAGTGGAAAGTGCAAAACATTTGTTAACTAAAGGAAATGTTTCAGATAAAAGTATTTGAACAGGCAATTGACTTTAAAGTACAAAATGAGCATGTTAAAGGAAAAATGAGCATGTTTAAGGCAGAATGAATGCATTTAAGGCAGAATTTCGCATGTTTAGAATAAAATGAGCACAAAGAAAGTACGTTGGGCATAAAAAGGACTTAAACGAACAAAAAGAATTATAATAATAAAGGAGAAAAGAGCACAGTAAGCAAAAATAAAGCAAAACAGCTGCTTGTATTTGGGCAAAGTGTTGCATTTGGGCAGAAGTACAACTTTGTATTGTATCAAGGGTGTAATTAAAGTTATTTGAAGTATCTCAGAGAGTGCAAAGGTGCTTAAAGTGTGTGCTTATTACTGTGCATATATTTCAAAGAGTTCACTGTGTGCAAAGCACAACTATCTCATGTAATCCAGTCAGAGCATGATTATTTGCATTAAAGTTCTTGTGCTGGGTGTGTCTATTCGCAAAGTGCGACTATGACAGAGTGCTTTTTGTACTGTAAAGAGTTGCCTAGCAAGGTACCTCCATTTTAAGGACATTTTAGTGTATTGCATGTAGTCATTTACAAAGTGCAAATACTTCAAAAGATATTGAATTTGGGCAACAGAAGTTTGATTTATTTGCATTGTACAGATACGTGATATATTTCTTGCAATATTTTCTTGCATTGATAAAAGGTGTTTCTTACAAAAGATTACAAGAGCATTACAGTGCTTGTGAATTGCTCAGTTGCATTATAAGGTTCTCAAATGCTTCTTAAAGTGATGACTTTGACAAGTGAGGCACATGACTGTAGCATTCCTGCCTTTGTCGATGAAGTTCCAACCGATGACTTTAGCATTTTTGCCTTTACCAATTCCCCAAGCATAGCGAGTAATAATAAATGACTTCAGCATTTTTGCCTTTATCAATTCCAAAAATAAATTACTTTAGCATTTCTGACTTTACCAACTGAAGATTTTATAAAGCATAATCCGAGAAATTATTTCGCAAAGCTCTGTAAAGCATCAAAAAGTTTGCAAAGCAATTCCACAAAGCTTTGTAAAGCACTGATAACCCGAAAAAGCTATTTCGCAAAGCATAGAAAAGCATTGAGAATTCTAAAAAGTTATTTCGCAAAGCACAGAAAAGCATCGAGAATTCTAAAAAGCTAATTTGCAAAGCACAGTAAAGCATTAAGAATTCTAAAAAGTTATTTTGCAAAGTACAATAAAGCAACAAGAAATTTAAGAAACTCTTTCACAAAGTACAGTAAGGCATTGGGAAACTATTTCACAAAGAGCAATAAAGCATCAAGAAGCCTAAGAAGTTTAGTTCATAAAAGTCCAGTTATTTGAAAGTACTACGAGGCTGTTAGATAAAGTATAAGTATAGAACACAAAAGCATTAAACAAATTGTGTTTATGCCAATTACTAATGCACATGTGTGTGTGTGTGTGTGTGTGTGTGTGTGTGTGTGTGTGTGTGTGTGTGTGTGTGTGTGTGTGTGTGTGTATTTGTGTGTATTTACAAGATTCTTCACTGGTATGTGTTAATATAGCAGACAGATTTCGAAAACCTCAACCACTTGTGCTTGATCAGAATATTGTAAAGAACTGGAGAATATCTGAGGAAGAGTACAATATTTTCATACAAGCAGCTTATGCAGATATGGAGGCATGTGATAAGGCATTTATTTTGCTAAATCTAGCAGGATATGAGGCCATAGAAAAGGAATGTTCATTTGTCTATGCACCAGCAGTGTATGAAGGTGAAGATCCAGACCGCCATATTGTTGTGCAAGCTAAATGAAGGGAAGACTGTGAGTGTTTAAAGTGTAAGTTTAGAGAGAAGTGTAACCCCCAGATGAGCATTACATTAGAGAGGCATTTGTTTTATACAAGAAATCAGAACCAGGGGAAGCATTTGCAACTTATATAACTGACTTGAGAAACAAAGCTAAACATGTTGGTTTGGTGATTTGAAAGATGAGCCGATAAAGGACAGACTTGCATGCGTATTACTAGTGCTGCAGTGAGAAAGATTCTACTTTGTGACTTTAATTTGACATTAAGCAAAGCAACAGAGATTTTGTCAGATCCATGAGGTGACAGAAAGACATACGAACATGCTTGCAAGTGATAAAAGCATGGTTTCATTAAGCTCCAGGGCAAACATGGGTAGTATGCAACACGTGGCAAACAGAAACAGGTCTAAGCAAGGGGCAGCCACAAGGTTTTCAAAGAAGGCAAAAAGTTTTCCAGAGAATTCCAGAAAAAGTGCAAGCTCCACCGCCAGCTCAGTACAACACAAACGTGAGTCAGCAAAGCTCAAGTTTAGCTTTATTGTTAACTGTCGCAATTGTGGTGCAAATCATGAGTCTAAAAGAGAGAAGCATTTAGCATATGGTTAGCAATGCCACAAGTGTAAAAAGTGGAACCATTTCCAAAAGTTTTGCAAATCAAGTAACCCTCACTCAATTGTAAAGAAAAGTCACACAAAAAAGTAAGTTGACTTATTAACAAGGAGTGAAGTGTTTTGTACAGTTTGGATCAATGGAAAATCCACAGAGCTCAAAGTAGACACTGGGTCAAAGTGTAATGTTATATCAGCAGACATTTGCAAAAGTGAGAACTAACGAGCAACTCAATGTGACCAGCAGTGCAAGACTTGTTGCATATGGAGGTGAAGAAATTCAAACCGAAGGTTCAATAATACATTCATGTTATTTGTCTGAGAACTGTTACAACTTATTATTCTACATAATTCAATGATCACTGCAATCTTTACTAGGTCTCAAAGACAGTTTGAGAATGAATCTGTTTTCTTTTGCTAAAGAAGTTCATCATGTGAGTGCAGTTACAAGTTTAAGTTTTTCCGAAGCCATTTTCTCAGAGTATGCTGATGTTTTTGATGACACATTGGGCAAACGTCCAGATGTATATTCTATGAAGTTAGATCCCAAGGTCACTCCAGTAGTCAGACCAGCAAGAAGAGTTCCAAAAGCAATGCAAAATAAAGTCAAAGCTCAATTAGATAAGATGGGGCAGCAAGGTGTGATTTGTCCAGTCACAGAACCGACTGAATGGGTGTCATCCATTGAAGCTGCTCATAAGAAAAGCTCAAACAAAATCAGAATATGCATTGATCCTAGAGATTTGAAATATGCATTATCAAGGCCATATCACCCAATGCGTACAGTTGAAGAAGTTGTAGCTCTAATACCGGATTCCATTGTATTTTCTGTTTTGGATGCAAAGAGTTCATTTTGGTGAGTGATGCTTGATCATAAATCCTCATTTCTAACTACTTTTGGTACTCTGCTTGGCAGATACAGATTCCTAAGGATGCCATTTGGAATAAACTTTGCAAGTGAAGTCTTTCAGCGTGCAATGGAACAAATTTTTTCAGGTTATCCTTGTGCCATAATAGTAGACAATCTATTAGTTGGAGGCAATGGCAAATCAGAACATGACAGAAACCTCAAGGAAGTCCTAGACAGAGCATGTGAAGTAAACTTGAAGCTCAATCCTCTAAAGTACGAATTCAGACTTCCAGAAGTAACCCATGTAGGACATTTGTTTACAAGTACAGCCTTAAGTCCTGACCCAAACAAACAAACAGCTATTTTAGGGATGTCAGCACCAGATAATGTGCAAGGTTTACCACATTTTCTGGGCATGGTCAACTATTTAGGTAAGTTTATACCAGACTTCAGTGAGTTGACAGCACCTTTGAGCGAGCTAACATGCAGAAATGTTGTATGGTCATGGTTGGAACATCATCAGAAGGCATTTGATGACCTTAAGCAGAAAATTGCCACCCCACCAACGTTAAGATACTATGATGTGAATAAACCAGTTGTTCTTTACTGTGATGCTTCAAATTTTGGTCTTGGTGCAGTTATTCTTCAAGAGGGCAGACCAGTAACCTATGCATCTAGGACACTTACTCAAACTTAGATGTATTATGCGCAAACTGAGAAAGAGCTTTTGGTAATAGTTCTCACATGTTCCAAGTTTCATGATTATATTTATGGTAGAGCTATCCACATTGAAACTGATCATCAGCCTCTAGTTACCATTATAAAGAAGCCTATACAATCCACTCCAGCAAGATTACAAAGAATGATGCTCAAACTGCAAAAGTACAGTTTCAAAATGGTTTACAGTAAAGGTAAATTGCTCTATCTTGCTAATACCTTATCCAGATTACCTAGACGTACAACAGAACAGCTTGATGCTGAAAGTTTTGACTTTGATGTAATGTCACTGCATAATTTTCCACCACTGGCCCTGATGAGTTTAGAGATCAGACTATGACTGATCCAAATTCACAAAAGCTTAATCACTACATCAATATCGGATGGCCGTCAAAGCAATGTAGTATATCACCTGAGGGGCAATCGTATTTTTCTTATAGAGATGAATTGTTGATGGAGGATGGCATTATTTTCAATTGTTGTAAAACTGTTGTTCCTGCTTCCTTACAGCAACAATATATTCAGATTTTGCATCATAGTCAGCCACATTTATTATCCACTAAGAGAAGAGCAAGAGAACTAGTATTTTGGCCTTCATTATCAAAAGACATTGATAGAGATCTTTCTTCCTGTTTAGTACATAATAGTACCAGAGTGCATTTGCAAAGAGAACCACTTCAGTTAATCCAGTAGTTGAACTGCCTTGGTCTACTGTTACAACTGATATCTTTGAGTGGAACAATCAACACTACTTGGTTTTGGTAGACTCTTACTCGAATTGGTTTGAGATTTGTCTACTACCAAACTCAGATTCATAGGTTCATAGATTCATACTAGACTAACTGTCCTTGTGGGTCATTTTAAGTCTAGCCAATTACCTCAAGCGAGAATCAAACCTTGCACCTTGTGTCTGTAAGGTAAACATCTTATTATTAAGTTGAACTGTCATTTTTCAGTTCATGGTAGTCCACACAAGTGTTATTTTGACAATGGTACTAAATTTACTAGCCAGTTGTTTCAGAAATTTGAAAGAGAATGGGACTTTGTACATGTCACTAGTAGTCCTGAACATCCTCAATCCAATGGTCGAGCTGAACGTGCAGTGCAGAGTGCAAAGCAATTACTTGAAAAGTGAAAACATGACAATACCAATGTATTCTTGAATTTACTTAATCTCAGAAACATACCTTGTGATGATATTCTTGGCTCACCTGCTCAAAGGCTACTTTCTAGACAAACTAACTAGAGCTATGCTACCTACTTCACCAAGTTTGTTGCAGCCTATCTCTAAGAACAATAAAACCATCAAGGCTCAATTGTTGAAGAAGTATAATATCCAGAAATCCAATCTAGTTATGACAGATTGAGCAGATTATTTTGTCCGTTGAGAGAAGGAGAGACAGTACTGATTCAGACAATGAAAGGTTTTGATTGAACAGGACAGATTACAGGCATCTGTGTTGAGCTGTGATCTTATTTGGTAAGCTGCAAGGGTGTGGAGTTTAGGAGGAACCACAGACATCTTCTTCCTGTACCAGAATCAGCATCATTGCAATCACAACATTGTATCTGTGATGCAAACTCTAAATCAAAGAATGAGTCAGACATGGTTTCCAGACTAGAAGGTTTTCAAAAGTCTGATTCTGTTCCAAAAAGTAAGTTGAACATTCCACAGGTCAACCATTTTGCAGAGACTATCCTGGTTGCTATATCTGATTCCTAATTTTATGTCACACAATATGGATGAGTTTCTAAGCCTAGTGTGAAATACACAGCAACATGGACTTGATTGAATATATATATATATATATATATATATATATATATATATATATATATATATATATATATATATATATATATATATATATATATATATATATACACTATAAATATATGTATATATATATATATATATATATATATATATATATATATATATATATATATGTGTGTGTGTGTGTGTGTGTGTGTGTGTGTGTGTGTACTTAGTATTGTAGAAAAAACAGAATCCGGCAGTCAGATCCAACATGAGGGCACTAAAATTCTAGGTTTATTTTGAAAACTGTTGTAAAACTTGCTAAAACGCAAACTATTCAACATAACACTGAACGGTTCTCACCACAATGGCTCCAAAATTCCATGTTTATTATGAAAACTGTAGTAAAACTTGTCAAAAAGCAAACAAACTATTCAACATGACACTGAATGGTTGCAAACAAACTATGCAACACAACACTGAACGGTTTACAAACTATTCAACATAACACAGAACATTTTTTTTTGGGGGGGGGTTGTACTTCGTATTGTGTAATGCATGCCTTTAGATTATTTGTGATTTATGCATGCTAAATAATCTCCTGACAAATTGCATGATCTGTTTCTCAAAGAGGGAGGATTTAGATCAAAGTGTAACATGTGTGTGCTATGTCTTTAAGAAGCATGCAAGGGTGTGTGCGCACTTATAAATAGGTTCATAGGTTCATAGGTAGGTACTAGGCTATCGGCCTTGGGGCCTATATAAGCCTAGCCAAAAAGGTTCCCTGGCTTTCGTCACCCAAGAAAATTATTTTCCTGTGCCCCTGTCAAGCAGTGCTGCAGAAGTGATCCCCGGGGTGAATTTTCTATTTCCCATCCAGTTGTCAAGATTTTTCTTAAAGAGGGCCAATGAGGAGCTTTGCTTGACATGAACAGGTAGTTTGTTGCAGAGTATTGGAAGTCCAGACATGAGCAATCCCTAGTGGCATTTTGTAGAAGCAGCCAGTGAGTGAGAATGTATGATCACAGTAGTTAGCTTGCATACACATTACTTAGTCATTCATAGTCAATAGCCTTTACAGTAATGTGTTTGTATAGAATAAAGTTGTTTAAACAGAACCCATGAAGACTTGTTTATTCATGTACCAACATGAAAGCGACAGTACTGTTATTGTATCTAGTGCCCTAGGGGTGGGATACCTGGTAATATCCCTGCCATGCATGTACAGTTACCAGTATGGCTATATGTGGCTGTTCACAGTTTGATAGGTAGACATGCAGCCAGGAACAGTATGGCCTGTCCAAGGCATGCATTGCAACCTGCTCACTTGTGTCTGTCTACAGGGTGACATTCCACAGGCACAGGGGTATGTGGATGAGTGGATTATGTCTTGTTGTGGCCTTGGGCTGGTTCCATCGGACAACTGTTGTGACTTGTAAGTGCAGATAACACCAGGATTCTGAGGGTATGTGG
This sequence comes from Protopterus annectens, assembly GCF_019279795.1. Lineage (NCBI taxonomy): Eukaryota > Metazoa > Chordata > Ceratodontiformes > Protopteridae > Protopterus > Protopterus annectens. The sequence continues at coordinate 986,319,867 of NC_056725.1, read as the reverse complement.
GAACATAAGTACATACCCACACATATCTATATAAATGTGTGTAACAGGGATATCTCCTTAACTGTTGCTGTGTGTGTACATTATGTAAATGTGTTATATAGATATATGTGGAGAGTCTATGTATCGTTGTAGTTTATATAGCTATATATAACGTAAAAACAATAACGCAGCAGTGGGTCCACAAGAACAGCAGCAGATTCTTAATAAATATAGTATTTTATTCACATAAAATAACAAATAAATAGTAAATAACTCTGGTAAAATGACAGATACAGCCACCAGGCAGAGAGATTTCATTCCTCACACTATCAACAGCATACACACATACATTGTTACCTCTGCATTTTGTGGGAAATACAACATGTGCCCAGATTCTATGTCACAGCCCTGGAATTGTCTGTTCTGATGATATATCATTGCAGAACTACTGCTACAGCAGTTGTATGGAAACACTGAAATGTTGGGGGTGGGGGATGACCTGCCCATGCTCTGCTGGCATACACAGTCATGCGACTGTTCTGTGACCCCACTATTTAGCATCTCCCTTTAGTAATGTAGTGGGCTTTACATTCATGCAGCCTAGTGAATATTATGGGCATATACTATTGGACATAGTACCTGTTGTCCCAAGTGTCTGCTAGGTCTCTGCAAGTAGCCCAGTAGCCCCCTATATTCCCTTGCATACATGTGTCAGGTCCATGTGTATGCTACAATATTCCAGTACCCCTTACAAGTGATGAATAGCTTTGTTACTTACCTTGCAAATGCAGCAGTTGACAGACCTGTAGTTCAGGTCTGACTCTGTCTGATGCACACAATCCACAACCAATACATGGTGAGGTACAGGTTGTGTGGGCTGGCTGGCATCATTTCTACTAATATGTATGTGAGTCAGAATAAGGTATCAGTCCTAGGGCTCTAGGTTGTCAGTGCATGTGTTATGCATTGTCTCTTGGCCAAGGCCAGGGCATATTGGGCACACCTATATCTGCCTACAGGGACAACCTCAGTTGTTTCCTACTCGGAGACCCACTGTGGGTGTGGCTGTGGTGACCTAAGCACTGGTGAGGAACTGTGTATCCCTTCCCTTTGTTTACCCTGCTGCAGCTGTTTCTGCAGGATGATATTGTGCACCATGGCACATACTGTGAACATCTGTGCACATGTGGCTGGATAGTACTGCAAGGCTCTACCAGATATATCGAGGCACCTGAACCATGACTTCAGCAGCCCAAACACATGCTCTACAATGTTCCTAGTTTGTGTGTGTGCCTCATTATGGGATTCTTCGGTGGGTGTGTGCGCATATCTGATTGATATCATCATCCACCATTCCAGTGCGTTGCCAGTATCCTCCAGCAAATGACCATGTGGGATGTACACCTAGCAAACATCTCCTACAGCTGTGATGCATGCCAGATATGGGATTCCTGATAACTGCCAGTGCTGCCAGAACACACATTCATGATAATGCCCTGGGCATTGCACATGAACTAGCAGTTGATGGAGTGGTTCCCCTTGACGTTGACATAGATTCTACCTTCCTTACAAGGTGGTGCCTTGATGTGCACATGAGTGCAATCTATGTCACCCACTACCTCAAGGTAGTGTGCTACACAGTAGAAGTGTTGCATACTGCTAGCCCTCACCTCTGGGGTGAGGGGAAAATAAATGTGCTCACTGGCATGTGATAGCATGGCATCCAGGAACTGGTGGAGTATTATGGATACTGATACCTGTGAGACCCCCATCATGTTCGTAGTTGGTCTTTGGAATGTACCTATAGCTAGTATCCTAAAAGCTACACATACCTTTGTTTCCACTGGGATGGGTTCCCCACTGTTGGATCTGGGTCTGAGTTGAGGGCAGCAGAGCTCAGTGAGTTGTTATAGTATGTCTGTCCACCCAGTAGTGCTCTACAATCTCCATCTCATGTAGTCCCTGGAAGGTTACCCTGGGCCTAAACACTCTTCTTTTTCCCAGTCTAGGCCTATGGTCAGCAGCAGCAACATTGATCTCAGCATCTAGCACATAACCTGCAGCAGCCCCTAACATTTCTTCAATTAAAAGTCCCAAGTCTGTACTTGACTGGTGCAGACTATGGGGGTGAAAGAGTTTGTAAGGTTTCTGCAAACTTTATAGTGCTCTACTGTAGGTTCAGCCTTTGTGGTTGGCTAGCTATGATGCATTCCACCTGCCAAGTACATAAATAAGAATTATTTCTCGGCCCTAGTTCAAGTGGGACAGAGTTCATCAGTAATTAAGATATCATTGTCTTTCTCAACCGATTTGTTTTTTTTTTAACAGCCTTCCACGCTAAGGACTGCAGTGCGCCGTGAATACATGTGCAGTGAAGGTAAACAGTGCTCAGCACTCAGTGTACATGCCCCCATGAAAGGTCACGCTGAGCGCGGTGGCTCACCATGCAAACATGCTCAAACCTCCTGAAACGTGCGATCCGAAGGTAAACAAAGCTTAGCAGACACTGTACACATCCTCTTGCTCAGTAGATCAGTACGCCATGAAAACAGGCACCACTGAGCTCCAATGAGCTTAAAAGAATGTAGACAAACCCCTTTTTGATGTCAGCTACCTCTTCTATGGAGACCAACATGGATGTTCTTCATGTTTCACTGTTGCAGTCATCACCTGTGGGTTATCCTTGATGTGGTAGCCCTCTGCAGGCCCGAACACCAGAGTCAATGTTTTTCTGCATCAGCTGCCATCACCTGTTGACTGATGTCAGGTCGTCAGTGCTATAAAGCAAGGCAGCTGATGCCATTACCCCAGTCTTTCTTGCCATGGAGCCCATAGCAAAAGCTGTTTGCAAGTGTGCCAGTTGGTCGCTACCAGAGTTCGGATCTCAGCTGAAAACGTTTAAAGCTAAGCACCCGTTGGAGATTTCTTTTCCTTGCAATAACTGATGTCTGAAAAAGTTAACAATTGTCTCACCTGTGGAAAGCAAATCCCACATTGAGACTTCCATTCATACTGTGTCACTTGTTTAGGCCCAGACCACAACATGGCCCGTTGCTGGTTCTGTGCCCTCTTTAACACGAAAACCATTCATCGGAGAGTTCTTTTTGTAGGCAGCTATTTTCATCTTCCATCTTCTCATATGGTGTCGGTCAGCCAACAATCCGCAGAACCTCTGAAAAAGCATAGGGATAAAGATAGAGATAGACCTCATAAGGCCAAGCCTTCTGATGACTCTTCTGCTAAGCAATTGCTATGCAGGCCTCTACCGAGACACTTTTGGAGTCCAGAATGCCGCAAAAATCTTCTTCGTCTTCAGATCCTTTGGCTGTCTCTGCCATGGTTGAGTCTGGAGCCATTAAGAAGGCACCAGCTTGCAAAGAAGTCTTTCGCACTACCGATTCCAGTCAGAAATCAACATCTTCTCTCTCCACTACTGCTGCTCTCAGACCAATGAATTCTCTTAGGCCTAGAAGCCAGGCCACCTCTATGAAATCTACCTCTAGCCACCATCTTACTCCCACCCCTCCACCCCAAGCCCAGATGCTTAAGATGGCAGAGGATCTTATTTCCCTTATCAGGGGCAGTCAAGCCTCTACTTCTAAAAGGAAAAAAAGCCCATTTCTGCTACAGATTTCATGGAAAACCTCCCCCTAAGTCTATTCGTACGCATTCTACTAGGGCAGCCTCCACTTCCACAGCATTCTTCAGAGGAGTCCCTACCAGGGACATCTTGGAAGCTGCAACCTGGACCTCGGTCCATACCTTTACTAAGCATTACCACCTTCCTCTTTTCTCTATGGCTAGGCCAGGGTTTGCCTCTGCAGTACTGCAGGGCCTCCTTACCCATACCTAGGTCTCTAGCCAGTCCCGCCACCCCTCTCTTCAGCTTTGGGAATCTTCCCACAGGTGATGACTGCAACAGTGAAACATGAAGAACATAGTACAGTTATGTACACTTACCATTAATGTAGATGTTCAAGTGTATTCATTGTTGCAGTCCTGGTTTCCCTCTTTCCTTCCCCCTTATATCCTCTTTTATTATAAGCTTCTTGGGGTGGCTGTTAACCACCAAGACCACTTTGCCATATTTCCTGGGGCTTCTGATTGGTTAGGGCAAGAAAAACAGATGTAATGACATCAGCTACCTTAGTTTATAGCACTGATGACCTGACGTCAGTCTACAGGTGATGGCAGCTGACACAGAAAAACATTGACTCTGGTATTCGGGCTGGCTGAGGGCTACCACAGCAGGGATAAACTCACAGGTGATGACTGCAACAGTGAATACACTCAAGCATCTACATTTATGGTAAGTGTACACAACTGTACTTTCTCTGCCTACACAGATGGGATTTGCAGATACAGCTACCCATTTGCACTATTCAGTAACCCCAGCTCATTTGCATAGAGATCCATGTACACAACCTGAAAACTACACAGTTCCAGGTTCCATCTCATTAGCAACCACAGCAGTCTACCATTGTACAACGTATTCCAAGCAGGGTTCTATAATGATTTACTGTCACATAAAGATAATTTTTGTTTTTTCACTTTTTAAATTTTTTATTTTTCTTAACAGCATGTTTGCTCACTGCAGCGTGACACACAAACATTACCAGATTATTAAAAAAAAATATTTTAAATTATTTCCATTAGGTTTTGGACACACAATGGATAGTTTTGCAAATATCTGTGTCTGCTATGCTATTTCTGTCCTTCTAACTGCACTTTTACAGCCTCTGCTGTCTGTTTAAAATCCTGTACACAGAATTTTCCTGTGTACGTTTTGGACACCAACAAGGGGTCTGCAAGAATGCCTATCTGCTTGTAGGATCACTCTATCACCCTCATTTGCATGCAATTCACCTCCTTATGAGGTGATTTGCATGCCACCAGTGGCGGCTCGTGATATTGGACTGCAGGACTGCAGCCCCCCCCCTCCTGCTGTGAACCACAATGGAAAACTCCTGAAATGCACGCATGCGTGCTTAGAAAGTTGAATCCGGACTGCTGTCTTACCAGTCCAGATTCAGGAAGAAGGCAGCAGTCTCGGACTGCAAGGTCTGCTGTCAGTCTCAGAACGAAACCACAAATAGGAAGGAACAAGAGCCAGGAAACTGGAACTGTACATTCCAGAGTGAAATGCTGCTGCAAGAAGCAGTGGAGGATACTCTTTATTGCTAGTAGGATTATTTAGAAGCAGACGAGATAGAAACGGATGATTTTACTCAGGTACATGTTACTGCTAGGTAACAGGTGTGTGTGTATGTTTGTGTGTGTGTGTGTGTGTGTGTGTGTGTGTGTGTGTGTGTGTGTGTGTGTGTGTGTGTGTGTGTGTGTGTGTGTGTGTGTGTGTGTGTGGGTCTATATTAGATCACCGAATGCTTAGGTCAGCGAACGGTGATTAATTGACCCCATGTAAGCTAAAGCTTACAAAACCGAACTGTCAGAACAGCGATTTTTTCCAAGGGAAAAAAATCGCTGTTCCAAAAAGTCAGCTGATAGGAACACGTTTGTGTGTGTGTGTGTGTGTGTGTGTGTGTGTGTGTGTGTGTGTGTGTGTGTGTGCGCGCGCTGTAATTTTGTGTAATTTACAAGGGTAATCTGGCTTGCATTGCTTGTTTTCATAAAACCAACACATAACCACAATTAGTTTATTGTGGGTGGCAAAGCAAGCTTTATTTATAAGCATGACAAAACTCTTAATTTAAAAATGTTACCTCTGTTCAGACTTGCTGAATATTTGTACACAAGGAAGTTTTGTTGTAAATGCATTGCATATTTGGATAATGGATCCATTTATCTATCATTTCACTAGGAAGATGTATGCTAATATTAGTCATGTTGACTGCAGTATTTCTTAAGTTTATTTGCTCAGCTCTAATAGTTGTACAGTTTTATATGAACATGTTTTACATGTACACTTCAGATGATAAAATGTGTCATTAGTACTGTTTATAAACACAGTGCTGGAACTGATAGCACTCAGTGCTTTGAGTTTAACTTCTCCCATCCTAAGGTAGAAGAACAAGAACATGATTCATCAGTTTTGTTAAAAGGCATCTGGCAAATGATGTCTCCATTAAACCATTATTGAAGAAGAAGTTTGTTTGATTTGTTAACTGGGATAGCTGACTGAGCCCAGTTATTAAGGCCCATTTTCAGCCTCAGCATGAGGAGAAAATCACCAAAGATATTAATAAATGAATTGTAGCAAGAATATAGATGGCACAAGTAAACAAATATGGACTGCATGAGGAATGAAGTGCTTGGTCTCTTGAGCTGATAGAAGTGGATTTCAGTTATATTGTTATCTGATGAAGTGATGCCCATGATAGCTTTTATAACCTTTTTATTTTTTGTTAAAATAGGGGCAGGTTTCTGTTTTTATTAAAATGTTTTATTCATTGTCCATAAAACACTATGCTAAAAGTAGATATACTGACACAGTTGCTCTCTAAGGGTAGAGAAATCTAATGTCTGTCTAATTTTAAGAAGATATCATTGTTATGTGGAAGGCTGCCTCCAAGTTTGTGAGTGAAGGTAGTCTATTTACAAGTTGGAAAGCTAAATGGCTGTACTCCAGGAGTTGTAGTGGGGCTTGTCCTCTGCGAGTATGTGTGTGTGTAAAGTGAAGAAGTGTGTGTTTGTTATACTGGTTGCCAGAGAAAACTCAGGATACCTGCTGGTGGTGGTTAGAGAATACCTCAGGCTTGAACCCTGTACCTTGGGTGCATGTAGCAAGAGACTGAATTCCTTACCCACCACCATTTGTGGAAGTTGCACTGATTTTTGCCTCATATCTCTGTTCTGTTCCTCATAAAAATCTGTGGTTTCTGAAATTTTTAATTCCTTAAATAGTTGATGGTGCAGTGGTAGCATTGTTGCCTCACAGCTACAGGTTCACTGGTTTGATTCTTGGCTGGGGTGCCTTCTGTGTGGAGTCTGCATGTCCTCCCTGTTTGTGTGGGTTTGCTCTGGTGTTCTCCCATGTTACAAAGACATGTGTCTGCAGTATTCTCCCTGGGCCTCTGCTGAAAATTGGCTTTTGTTCCAAGTCAGACTTTCCTGGATAACAAATGTTAAATAAATAAAATTGACAGGCAGAAAGTGCATGGTAACACAAAACCTTTTATTCTAGCAATTTTCTAAGTTTATAAGATGAATATTTGAAATTTGTCCCTATTTTTGGGACTGCATTCCCCCATTATTGACTTCATCCAAGTTTTCTGTGCTAAGGTTGAGAGCTATGGTGAAAACTGAATTCACTGAATATGTTTGAGGGCTGTATTCTCCCAATGCTGGTTTTGTCTAGGTGTTTTTGTGCTAAGAGGTTGAAAGATATGGTGAGAACTGAATTCACTAAATGATAGCAATTTAAGTTTCAGTCTTCCTCTCTTTCAGAAAACAGCTGATTTATCATAGTGGTATGCTGCTCTGACTGTTTTGCACAGGGTCCTGGGCACAAGAGTTGGCAGTGAAATGTATGGTCTAACAGCATTTTATTCTAGCAACTTTCCAAGATTATACAAGCAATGTTTAAAATGTGTCCCTGTTTTTTGGGCTTTTGTCCCCCCACCCAATAAATTTTGGCTTTTTCCAGATTTCTTGTGCTGCAAAGTTAAGTTATACAGTTGAGTGTCGAGTAGGTTTTACAAGAAGCTAAGAGCTGCAGGGGAAGAGAAGTGTAGTGCTGCATCTGCTTGCATTGTTAATAGCACAACAGGCAGTGTACTCACGTTTGATGCAGAAAGCTGTGGGTTCTACTCCCACAGTATGTAGATGCATTGCTGATACTGTACTGTGTTGTAAAGGGGGGTAGATGCTGCCATCCTTAGAATGTCCTCTTTGGCAAAGATACCTAGTAACTATGAACCTGTTATCAGTTTGCCATCCATTACTAGCTTATCATTTTTTTAAATGTAACATAGGCAATTTATTCCTCAGGGGCAGCAGGCACATTATTTGTAGATGAAACAATGAAATATAATGTTGTTTGCTAGCTGCAACCTCTTCATTACTTCTGCAGAGATTGTGCATATTTACTGATACTGGTGGAATGTAGAAGTTTGGGTAGACTTTTATGATGGAAATGTTCTCAGTTTATCAGTTTTGTCATTATTGGTGCATATATTTTGTTTCATTGTTTACTAGACAATTGCTCAGAACAAATTTAAAACACCCTCTAACAACTGTACTGTATTATACAAGGATTATAATTTAATACAATCACAGAGGTGTATCACAGAACACATGTATGTTTTGTGTTCAAGGGGCCTATCATTTGAAAACAGCCCAAAGTTAATGTGGGTTTCAATGCTGTTTCAATGAATGTGAGTTTCAAGGGCAGAGAAGTTTTAATGCTAAGTCTAGTTTCATTGTGAGACTGCATTGCTTTGTTTAGCAGATGTCTTAGTGTCTGTGCTGTAAAATCCAGAATAAAACTTTCAAATGAAATCTAAATTGTAGAAGTAAAGCAGTATGCACATTACAGTGTTTATGGTAAATGGGGCGAAATAGCCAAGTAATGGGACATTGGAATGGCTGCAGGGGGAAGGCTCCATTCAACCATTATTTTTTTGCGGGGGAAGGGCAGCAAACTCAAAGACAGCCCCGGCTGAACTATACCTCTCAACTGTCCAGATTTTCGCAGAATGAATAGATTTTTGCTTCTTATTTTTGTTTTATTCCTCATAAAATTTGTGGTTTTCTGGCAAGTCATTTAGGAATAAAGTCACTAAATAATGACAGATATTAAGTTTTGGACTTCATAACCTTCAGAAAAATGCATGCTAAAGCAAGACCTGTTATTCTATCAACTAAGTTTATACAAGAGCAATTTTTAGTACTGTTTGTATGTTCCCCCCAATATATTTGTCCTTGTCCAGATTTCCTGTGTTTACAGGTTGAGAGGTACGTACAAATAAATTGCTTTATAGAATTAGGCATATCCAAACCTCTCAACTGTCCCTGATTTTGGCTCAAAATGTTACTCTCCCTCTAATAATCCCGCCGCAAAATGGCAATTTTGGAAGAAAACATGGAGAGTTTACAGTTAATAAATAACTGTAATAATCTGAGTTATAGATTACTTTTATTTCAGAAATGCATGTAGATTTGTTTATTTTGTCAGCTGCTCAAGTTAGTTGTTGTTGTTGTGTCTTTCAGCTTTTCCCGATTAGGGGTCGCCACAGCGGAACTCCGGTCCGCTAATGATTGGCAGTAGATTATTAAGTGCCGAGTTGCCAGCTCTGATGCACAACCTTCAACGAAGGTACGCCCATTCACGCATGTCTCCACACAGAAGACGCTCTAGCTGAGAATCGAACAGGACAACGTTGTACTGTGAGGTGACAAAGCTACCGCAGCACCACCACCGTGAGTAACTGCTCAAGTTAGTACTAATATTAAAAAAGTGTCCCTTCTTTGACAGGTGCCCAGCTGTATTGTGGGGCTATTTTATATTTTTGCATCACATTTTTGGTCCATTTTTCATAAAATTGTGGTTCTCTGGCAAATTTGTGGCAAATCATTAAAGATGAAGTTAGAAAATAATGACATACATTTGAGTTTCAGAGTTCATACCCTTCAGAAAATTCATACTAATGCAAGACCTACTATTCTATTATCTTTCTAAGTTTATAAGAGCAATCTTTAAATATTGTCCTTATTTTTGGGCCTTTGTCCCACTTCTATGTATGGCTTTGTCCAGATTTCTTGCTCTGAGGTTGAGAGGTATAACAAATGTGTCAGTGCCATCATAGTCAGCCAGAGGCATTTCAAATTGTGACATACTTGTTGCACTCCACTCCCCCATGTAGTGACTCTGGATGTGTCCAAGCAAGGCAAGGAGCAGTTATACAGTGTAAGTGTGCACAGTATCTCCCATCCAAAGTAGACACAAGTACTATAGTGGCTTTTCATCTGTCCTTCATTTTGCAGAATGTTCTGGTTTTCTGTCATATTTTTATACTGTTGATTTATACTTATTATACATAAAGTGCCTGTTGCTCTCTGTTTAAGTAGCAATGCTTTAATGACCATCAGGTAAGCTTGTCTGAGATTGTAAGATGCAAGTAGGCTTTAATAAGCATACTGTTAAAGAAAAACATTGAAAGCCTTTTTGTTGTTGCCATGCAAAGAATACTTACATAACTAGATAATGTATAAGCTTGAGGTATTGAAATGCATATGACAGTATTTGCAATAAAGGACAGGATTTCAGTATTTTAAGAAGCTCATTACATTTGTTGGAGACATGCAGTCATCTTTGCAGGCTTTACCCGTAAACTAAACAGAATGCTAATCTATCATATGTGGTCCATAACCTGTGCAGTAATCCTATAAGCAATTTATCTTGAGCTTGTTTCTTGTTTGCTGTTCATTTTTTACTTTGATCATGTTTTCCCCATGAAACAAGTAGATAGCTGTTGTCAGGCAGCATGTCTTTTTTGGATAAGAAACATTTTTACAAGTGAGGGTATCATAGAGATTGCTACTTTCAGCATGTTACTTGATACTTTTATAAAGCTGAATATAAATTATAATTAGAACTGCAGTGCAAAGAGAAGTGGTTTGAGTTGAGTGCTGCTTGTTTTTCTTATACTTGATTTTGACTGGCATTCCAGTAATGTATTTAAAAAGTAAGTTATTTTTTCATGCCTCACAACTTTTTTGTTTCCATCTAGATATTAAGTAAGGGGACTATATTATAACATCAAAGTTCTCTAACATCAAATGTTATAATATCGAACCCGTAATGTCGAACGCTGAAAACAGCGAAGGTGCAGGACATCGAATTCTTTCCCAGGGAAAGAATTCGGTGGGCCATTGCTGTGGCTTCGCTGTTTTCAGAGTTCGATACGTTAGCGCGTTATGGGTCGGGTTCAGGTAAGTGTGAGATTGTGTGTAGGTTAGGGTTAGGGGGCAGGTTAGGTGAGTTAGGGTTAGGGCGCGAGTCAGGTAAGTGTGTGATTGTGTGTAGGTTAGGGTTAGGAGCGGGTTAGGTGAGTTAGGGTTAGGGCATGAGTGAGGTGAGTGTGCGATAGTGACGGACCTTAGGGTTAGGGTTGGGTTAAGGTAAGTGGATAGCTAGTACTGTATGTAAAGTTTAGTTTAGGTGTAACATTTTAAGTGTATCTGTGTTAATGGCTGTTTTTTGTCTGTGTTTGTGCTGTGTGTATGTTTCTCGAATAGTAATTTTTTTCCCTGAGAAAAAATTCACTATTCTGACTGTTCGATGTTTTCACACTTCGGTGTTTAGGGTTCGATATAATAACATTCGATGTTAGAGAACTTTGATGTTATGATAGAGACCCTAAGTAAGCTGTCATGCAGCCAATGCATTGAAATATTTTTTTTCTTCTTCACTTCATTTTGCCTTGATTGGACTCTCATAATGATGGTTTGGCACCCAGGGCAGCGTATTTAATTAAAGTTCCAGTTTTTGTGGTTTTCAGCATAGCTCCTCCCCTTTCTAGTTGGCAACACCCCTTCCCATTGGCCCCACCCATTCAGCTGTCTCCTGCAGCCCCCCCCCTTTGATTTGAAGTCAACATCCGCCACTGCATGCCACAGACACTTCCATGTTGGTGCACTCATGCACACCCCTCAGCTCTGTTTACTGGATTGCAAACTTGCTTACTTTCATGTAAGCAGTGTGCTACTATGCCTAAATGGAAAAAAAGTACGTGTAGACTTTATTAAATCCCCCCTATGTCCTTCATAACAATGCAGTTAATTTCTGTCATTGAAGGAAACTGTACGTAAGTACTACAAGCTTGTTATTAAGACAGCCTTAAAAGTTTAGTTCTTGTCTATGATAAAAGTAAAGCTACAATTAATCTTTCTGTTTTCCAGGATAGATTCTACAGAATGACAGGAAACAACATGAAAGGCAGATAATATCATTAACACTTCTAAGACACACCTGAAATAAATAACTAAGGGTCTGTTTAAAACCTTTGGCATGGAGTGCACAAGGAATCTATACATTATATCTGCTTGCCAAAGTGATGAGCAATTCAAAAACAATTTCTTCCATAGTAGGCAAAACCCTAGAAGTAACAGAATTACATTTGGTGTAGACAAACCTGCTATGACACACAACATATTCTGCACCCACACAGTGATCCTGGTCATCTTCCACCATTGTAGCTTGCACAACCCCAGATCCTATCAGAATTGCATGGTAATAACCTGCTACCTAATCAATGTGGTTTCGTAATGAATTGCAGACAGGCATCATGATGTACCATATTGCTGATATATAAGACAGCTTGTGAAGGTATACAATGTCTTTGCAAGTACCTGCACATAGCTACTTAGTAAGACATACAATACATGTTCTGTTTGCCTTATATTACTGTGCTATGATGTGCTGGCAGGCTGTAGAGTCTGAACATATGGAATGGAAGACATGCTTCTTATTTTTAAAAATAACACAGGCTGTTAAATGAATTGTTTATCATTTCCAAATCACATTACATTGCTGATTTTTCCCAAGGTCTACATAATACCTTCTTCAAACAGGAAATTAAGTAAATTCATATTCACATTTGCAAAAAATCTTGCCGATCTCCTTCCAGTCACTGCTAATGATTAATGCACATGCTGTGGTACAAGAAACTGTGCAATGAGTAACTGTGTAGATTATCTGCATTGAATGTATTTCTTCAGTTCTGTAAATGGATCTGTAAGTTGTATGGGCTGGATTCAAGTCATTTCTGATTGCATCCTATATTTCTTGCTGAGATGTGATTGTTCTTTGCACTTTGGACTGATGTGTGTGGACTTGAACTGCTATTTAGTCCAGTTCACTCAGAGGCTTAAGCATCTATAAAAAAGAACTGTCATTTATTTCTTGACTTTTTATAGTTGTAAGTGATTGTGTTCTTTTTTCAAAGTAAGAGAATAAAATAGTACAGGTGTGTTTATGTTTGAGGGGGTTGAGTCTCCCATCATGGATGGTGAACAATGTACTTGCTTTCCAGCAAAAAATACTTTCTCTTTTTTTTAATGTACAGTTGCATTCAGTTACTTTTGGATTGAGTACATGTGTACATATAGTGAGTACTTAGAAATAATGTTTGTGCAATTATTGTTATGCATATATTTTTAAGGCAATTTTATTTTAAGGCTGCTGCATGATTTATAGTGTATTCCATGATTCAATGGTATTATAGTTTGGTTATAATACTAGATTGATGAAAATTGAAACAAAGCCTTCAAAAGGTGTGAGAAGAAGTTTATGTCTTTCATTATGGAGCAAATAACACAGTAATACATGTTCAAAGTGTGGATTTATTCTATTAATTGGTGTATTATAAAAAATAAAACATTAATGAGCATCATAGGAATTAGGTGATGTACATGTCAGTGGAAAAAGGCTACAGCTAGAGCAAATTTAAAAAAGTGACTAGTTTCAAGATTTACTATAAATACCAAGTAAGTTTGCTCTGTGCTATAGAGGTATGGCACTCTGTCTGCATCTCAGGTGATTGGAGCTTAGTTCAGGCCCCAGAGATTGGAGAAGCAAGGAAAAGAGAGAGAGGGGGACTGAAGGGGCATGTCCTTCTTGCATCTCCAAGCTGCATGCTTTCCTGGATGAATAAGGTTGTTGTGATCTCCCAAGTAGTGAAATGGGAGAAATCACTACTCATGCCTTGTGAAGTGTGGGAAATCTCTACTCGTGCCTTGGGGAGTATAGGATATCACTACTCATGCATTGAGGAGTGTGGGAAATCACTATTCATCCCTTAGAGAGTGTAGAAAATCACTACTCATGCCTTGAAAAGTATGGGAAATCACTACTCATGCCTTGGGGAGTGTGGGAAATCATTACTCATGCCTTGGGGAGTGGGGCTGTTTGAAGAGAAGGCAGCTAGCATAACTGAGGAGATGTCACCCACAATCAGTCCCATGCACATCCCTCCTTGACAGTTTGTTGAGTGCATGTGAGGAATAGTCACTAACTAAATTAATTAATTAATAAAATCTTAAACCACCCTGATGTCTCATCCCACTTGACATATGCCCAGTGATGGTGAATGAGTTCGCAGATTTGCCTAGAAAGGCAAATGATCAATAGACAGTGTTGTCAAAAAGATAAAAAAAGTGACAAGTGCACATAATTGAGCAAATTCTATATAAAGAACTACTGCTGTAAGGCCAATAATGTATGACAAATATTTACTGGATGTCTATTATTAACTGAGTTATAGAGGCAAAAGTACTATAATAACTTGTTGTTTAAGTCAATGTGCTTATTTTAATGTGGGGGGCATGATGCTCCTTCTCTAGTTTTGTTTAGCAGCTACTGTATTTTAAATAAAACAAAAAAAGGAAAAAATATATATAATTTCAGAAAGGGCTGTGAATAACATACACAGTAATAAAAATACATTCTCCAGAATGTGTTTATCTTTTTGCCTTGGTTCTTTGTTCTAAATGCAATGTTTCCTGTATTTTGGAGCATTCGCCAAAAGGTCCATTTTCTAGACATTAAATAATTCCCTATGCCTATGTGGTAAAATAATTGGAGGTTGAATTGTATTGCAATGCTATGTGATAGTCAGAAAAAAAAAGCATAGCATCATGCATTAGAGATGTGATAGGTATAATAAATCTATGATTTCTGTAGAAATGTACTGTGCATTGTTTCTGAGGGTACTATATACATTGGTCTTAAATTGAGTGTTTGGAACTAAGATCTTCTTAGCCTATTCCTTTTAACTTTATTTTTATAATCTATGAAGTATATTTTTTCCTAGATGTTTGTAGTATCAATGCTTAATATAATAGCCTTGTGTTTTATGTTTCATGCCAAACCTAACATGTTTCTCACCCTTTTTCAATTTGTCCCTCCACTCACATCCTTCTACCTTCCCTCCAGCATCCTCCTAACTTTTCCTTGCTCCTACTCTTAAATACACTACTCACTAACACCTATCTGTCCTTTCTCTCTTTACCTATAATCCACTTTCAGTCTTCCCCTTTCTTCTTCTTATACTACTTTATGCACCTAATCTTATTCCCTTCAAGCAGAGATCTCCAGGGATACTGGGGTCAGATGCTCACCAGCCGGTGTCTTGTGTAAACCACCCCCATTACTGTCTTTGTAGATGGATCCTGGTATTCCTGATCAAGTTGATTTTCTCTAATTCTTTGAACCTGTGAAGTTTATATATAAATTTGACACTCTTTTCTGAATCAGAATTTATCAGAAATGTAAGCTGTACTTTGGTATGATAAAACATGCTCCAAGTAAATTAAACATATATGATTTAATCTGCAATATGTGTGTTTCTTCAATGGTATGACAGGTATGTGACACTATGACTTTTTTATGAATGCAAACAAACAAAAGAAAAAAGAAAATATATTACGATTATAACTGAAATTGTAACTGCCTTCTGCTGGAAACACAACAATTGTACATTGGATGTGAAAATATAGTTGATTTGGCCTGTAGTTATAGGAGCTGGCTGTTTTAAGGCAGGAAGTCAAGAGCCATACAATGCAGATAGAAGATTCTTTAAACAGTCTCATTAGTTTGGAAATGTGAGAAAATGTTTTGGTTGCATACACTATTTACAGAATGACATAAAACAAATATATAATATATAGCTGACTGAACAATGAGAAAAATCAGAACAATTGAGAAGAAGAAAAATATGCTGCAGCTGGTGACTGGATATTGTCTACGCAGTTATGATTCTCCATGATATGTCCTGACAACTCATGCAGGTCAGTAATTCTTTTAATTTGAGATGAGGAGGATGACTGGATGTAGTTGAATGATTTTCCTGAATGTATCTATTTTCCTGAATATATCTATTTGTCTAAATAGAGTATCTCACTCTTTATTTACATGCCACCCACACTCCTTAACTCATATTTTCCAGCTGAAGTAGTTATTTTACTTTTAAAAAGGCTGCTAACGATTGTCTTATACTTTTTATTGTTTGGTCAGAGTTTATTTGCTATTAATGCATGGCAAGCTGCTGGTATAATTGGTCACTGCCATAATTGTTTGGTTTATGAACAGTAAATGCAATGTCCACAACCTGACAATTTATGTTGTTCCTAGTTTAATACTGGGAATCAGGAGAGATAGCTGTGGTGCTGAAAAATATTACGTCTTCCAAGGAAACTAGTGTGTGTTTGGGAGGGTGTATGAATGTAGATGTTTATTAAAAGTACAGTTACTGTTGACAAATGAGAACTGGAAGACATTAAAACACAGATAATTGCACAAAAGAAATAAGGGGAGGTAGCCAAAGATGTGCATGGTAGAATAATCATTCTGAAGCCTATTAATTGGAGTGGGTGGTTTAGGCCCATATCCACGACAACGGTGCCTATTTCTTACATGATCTTGTGTCCAGGCTAAAAATAGGAAATTGTTTAATAATTCTTATTTGAGTCCCTTTTTTATACCTTTGTCTATTGACAACAGCAGTATGACTTGAGAGACTATATATTCTGGTGCCCCTTTGCATTGATTGACAATGGAGATATTCAAATCCCACTTGCCTACTAAAATCATTCTGCATTTACAAATGTTTGGCAATGTCACGATTCAAATCCCATCTATTTTTCTATAATTTTCCCTTTCAGGACAATAATGCAGGTTAAGTTTTGGACTGCTCTTTACCTAGTCCTTTTAATAAGATCACATTTTTATAGGTGACCCTACTAGTAACATGAAGATCATCTGGAGGATCACATTCATATAGATATACTTCTTTCATAGCCAGATCACGATCACAGTAGATGGCTAGTTATCTTCTCTTGTATATTAGTGGGAGGTAGGGAATCTGAGTCAGAAAAGACCATGTTTAGGTCTCCAGTAACCGAGGTAGTGGCACGACAAGAAATGCACTATAGCCAAAAGATGGCTAATGATTGTCATGTCAGCAGCCTAATATCTGCAGTTGGAAAATAATGGTAAAAAAGACTAAAATATTATGTGCAATAATTGGGGAGGGCTTTAAAGATATATATATATATATATATATATATATATATATATACACACACACACACACACACACACACACACACACACACATATATAATTATTTATATATATATATATATATATATATATATATATATATATATACACACACACACACACACACACATACACACACACACACACACACACACACACACACACACACACACACACACACACACACACACACGCATATATATAATTATTTATATATATATATATATATATACACACACACACACACACACACACACACACACACACACACACGCGCATATATATAATTATATATATATATATATATATATATATATATATATATATATATGTTTACATATACATATTTTTTGTTCAGTAGATAATGACAAGACTTGTAAGGTAGCAGTTGCAGCAGTCACAGAAAACAAAGCTCGATGGTGGAAGGAATTTAGAGAATCATGCTGACACCAGCTATACTAAATGCAAATTAAACAAACAATTTTCAGTGAAAGCATCTGCCTGCACTGCCAAGTGGATAGACACCTACCACATACCCTTGAACTTAGGTATACCTTCTTCAAGTTTGCACAGCAGTGGCATATGGCAAAAGGGGGATTCTTCACTACCACCAAATGTGCTTTTAGCAAAATATTTTGGTTAGTTTGCATTCAACTAAACTAACTGACACATGCTGACCTTCTCCCAGATTTAACTAGGCCATAGGGAATGACATTCATATGGCAACATAAAATATGTTTTTGCAAGCAATCATGTAACTTGAGAGAAGAGGAGAACATTTCAGAAGCTGTTCATAACAAGGGTGGAAAACTTTAGACCTTGATTCTAGACATTGCCTGAAGGGAAATAAAACATTATGTGAAATTACTTCATCTGTTGGGATTTTCCACTTTAGGCAAGCAGGACTAGAAGCAAATTCTAGGATTGTGTATGTGCCTGCAACATGCAACTTTTTCACTGTAGTAACTAAATACTTACACTATATCAAGGTCAAAAATGCTGACATTGCTGGATATTGATAGGGTATTGCTGATGTTACCACTTTCTAATACTGACTGAAAATGTGTAGACAGCATCTCTTCACTGAAAAAAAATGTAATTTTAGTCTACTCTTTCTAAAATGGAGACATGACTGTCCCTGGGTCTGGGATTCATTAGCACCTACACTAAGTGCACACCATTCTGTGTGAATAGACAACACAAGCATAACTCACACCTTCTTCCTCCTAATTTTAGTTTTCCTATGGATTTTTTCCAGCCTTAAATGTTGAGGGGAATTCATAAATGTTCCACAAAGTGTAGACTACATGTATACTTATTGTAATCTTTCTGAGTGACTAGAAAGCACAAAAATGTGGTAGAGATATTCTTGAACACAGATCATGTACAAGTAGTGTACACTTAGTGCATGCACTAATGAATCTGGCCCAGTGTGTTTATTTATTTACAAGTTAGCCAAGATATTGGACTGGTACTGGGACACTTTTTAGCCAGAACCCAAGCCAGTTGGTGCAAAATATTATGCAACAATCATAAAATCCCATACTATGCTTTTAAAGGCATATACTATCAAAATAACCTTCAATAAATTAAGCCTTTTCAATATGGCACATTATTTTATACTTTCAAGTTGTTGGGAATGGGACTATAGTAAGGTAACACGTAATGGGATAACAGAAAAGTCCTAAGTAAACAACACAAATATCCATGTCATATGGGTATGAAGGCCTAAGTGCAACATAGCTTAATGACCTGGGCAATGGAAGCCATCTGGGCGAGAGGGTGAATAATGAGACACTGCCTGCTCACCTAACTCTGAGAGTAAGAATGCAGAATGTCTCAGCAGCATATGCTACATCTCACTCCCCTCTTAGGATCAGAAGCTGAAAGGATTCATCTCCTTACAAGGAGAAAAGTCCTTCTTGAGGTTTACTTCATCAGTGGCAGTACATTACAGCCCCCACACTGTCCTTTGCAAGTCCACCCCCAAGGCATTATAGCAACATGTGCTGGTGAAACGGATGACCCCTAAGGAACTGCACAGTTACTGTTTGAATACCAGCCATATTGTGGTCAAGCTCTTGCCCTATATTGAGGACTGAATGGGCGTTATCACTGTGGTGACAGATACAGTTCACAAGGTTGAGCATGAAAGAGGGGAAAAAGGAAACATTGTGCTGTTATTATTGTGACATTTCTGTAACACGGGTCTATATTAAAATCACAAAAGCTTACAAATGTGAATATGACTACATCAACACAAAAACTTCTAAGTACAACAAGAGCAAAATACGTAATCGGCGAAAATCAGAACGCCGAATGTATCTCGTCAAACAACAGTGCCGTACAGGTAAGAAAAACCTAACTAAACAAACTTAAATAAACACACTTTTGCAGGGGGAAAGCCTCCCTGCACCCCTCCACATCCCCCTACCTTAATATACCAACTCTGAGATTGCACTACAGTGGGGAAAAGGATAAATTTCCTCATCCCCACGATCACCCTGCTGGCCAAGGAAATACGTTCAGCATTCTAATTTTCGCCAATCACGTATTTCGCTCTATGTGTACTTTATGTGTTGATGTAGTTGTAAGCTTTCGTGATTTTAATATAGACCCTGTAACACAGTTTAAAATACACTACCATTACTGGCATTATGCATTATCTCAGATTTAGACAATTACATTAGAAATTGTTTTACTTTCTGGAAGGAATTCATGGACGTTGATGTAATTTTGCTTGTGATGTATCATATGATCTGTGACTTAAATTAGAATACATTTGTACACTTAGAACTCAAAAGACATTTCTACATTTTTTTCAAAATATTTAAAGGATAGTAACATTTACACCACAAATGCAGTGTGTAGAACATATGTGATGCTATCCTTACAGCTTATTCTGATACAACAGTTTGTACAATCTACTCCTTAAACATATTTTTAACTTTATGATGTTACATTTCATTACTACAGACCTAATTCCTTAATTTCCTTAGGGGCAGAAACACACCTGACATGGTAGAAAGGGACCAAAGTATTTGAAGAATGACTACAATTTCTAGAAACATAAATATCCAATGATCTAGATTAATATTTAAATTGTGCGTCTTTTTTTTTTTTTACAAAAGCTGGAGTGTCAGTGCTAGTGGAGATACCTCATAAATAACTTATGTGTGCTTAATACATTGTTTTGAAATAAAGCAATAACTAGGCAATGCTTTTGAAACAAAAAAAGAAACAGTTGACTGTACCTGTATAGTACAGTGAACACTTGACACATTGTTCAAGTAGAACCCTTCTTAGCTATGAATCATTTTGACAGATGCTTTGCATGACTTCATTCTGGGTGGTGTGGTTGGATAAAGAAGGAAAGCTGGAGGGTATGAATACTAAAGCACTAATGTTTTACTAATGAAACATTGCAAAAAGAGCACAACCTTTTATATAATTAATGGCATCTTCACCTCTGTACAAAAGCATGTTATGAAAATCACTGTTCGAAAATATGGTAATGTGAATTATTTTTGCTTTTCCAGATAGCTGTTCATTTGACATACACACACACATACATACATACACACACACACACACACACACACACACACACACACACACACACACACACACACACACACACACACACACACGATATACATATATTTATTTTGCAGACCTACTTTTAGTGATACCATTTCTCATTGTTCCAAATAATATTTACATTATATTAAACAAATTGTCCTCCTGTTGGCAAGGTGCTTCCACTACACAGACATATTTTCATGCATATACCAATGCATCAGCACAAAACACTGTGACTTTATTTGCCAGCATCATGGGGAGCAGAGAAGTGGGACACCATACATTCCTTTGGCTGCGTTTTAATGATACACATTTCTTCACTTATCCCAACAGTTTATTCCTATCACCGTTGAAGAATGACATGATCTTTATGTAGAATATCATTTCCATTTGACTGGACTACTAACTTTCTTTAGAATATTTTTGAGTATTATGTGACTCTCATTAGTGAAAGGTTACAAAAACAGTGTCCAGAAACTAGCTAAGGACTTCCTGATGAACGCAGGTGTTATGCTATTTCTGCAGCCTGAAGCACAAATGTAAGTACTGATGTAGATGAAAGAAACAAAGACATCTTTCTTCTGCATTTTTTGTTTTCTCCATTTATCTCCACTTTAGCACAGAGGTTAAGGCTACAGTTTGATAAAGAGTGTCATCTTATACTTGTGTGTTTGATTCTTCCAGCCTCAGGTTGTATACTGTGTGAATGTGAGCAGTTCACCTAAACCATGCCAGTGGGTCAATTCCGAATAGAGACACTTAATAATTTACATGTTTAACACACAATTAAAAATAAAAAGCCATAAGTTAAGCAATGTGATCACATTCAAGTGATATATTAACCCCACTATACATCATCTTGCTCTCTTGCCCTGCTCCCTGATATGTCCTTGATATCTGCACAATGTAGTTAAATTGAGGAGCATAGCATCCATACTTTTTGTTTGCTTATTTATCTGGTTTAATCAAATTAGTGAAGTAGTCTGAAGCCACTGGGGATGCACAAGCCAGTGCATTTCTTTGTGCCGGTCCCAAGCCCGGATAAATGGGGAGGGTTACATCAGGAAGGGCATCCAGTGTAAAACCTCTGCCAGATAACATATGCGGACAACAATACAGATTTCCATACCAGATCGGTCGAGGCCCGAGTTAACAATGACCGCCACCGGTACTGTTAGCCAACAGGGAGCTGGTGGAAATTGGGCTACTGTTGGCCGAAGGAGAAGAAGAGGGGGATGGCATGCCTGAAAGCAGAAAGAGAGGAGGAAGGTTAGGAGTGTAGTAGTGAGGGTAGGAACTTTGAATGTTGGCAGTATGACTGGTATAGGGAGAGAGCTAGCTGTTATGATGGAGAGAAGGAAGGCTGATATATTGTGTGTGCAAGAGACCAGATGGACGGGGAGTAAGGCCAGGTGTATAGGAGACAGGTTCAAATTGTTCTATCATGGTGTGAATGGGAAGAGAAATGTGGTAGGGGTTACCCTGAAGGAACAGTATGCCAAGAGTGTTTTGGAGGTGAAAAGAGTGTCAGATAGAGTAATGTTTATGAAGCTGGAAATTGATGGCGTAATGATGAATGTTGTTAGTGCATATGCTCCGCAAGTTGGGTGTGCAATGGATGAGAAAGAAAAATTTTGGAGTGAGTTGGATGAAGTGGTGGTGAGTGTACCTAAGGATGAGAGACTGGTGATTGGAGTGGATTTCAATGAGCATGTTGGTGAAGGGAACAGAGGGGATGAGGAAGTGATGGACAGGTATGGTGTTAAGGAGAGGAATGCAGAAGGTCAGATGGTAGTGGATTTTGGAAAAAGGATGGACTTGGCTATGGTGAATACGTATTTTAAGAAGGGGGGGAGCATAGGGTGATGTACAAGAGTGGAGGAAGATGCACACATGTGGATTATATCCTATGCAGGTGGGCCAATCTGAAGGAGATTGAAGACTGCAAAGTGGTGACAGGGGCAAGTGTAGTTAGGCAGCATAGAATGGTGGTCTGTAGGATGACACTGGTGATCAAGAAGAGGAGGACAAGTGTGAGAGCAGTGCCAAGGATCAAATAGTGGAAGTTGAAAAAGGGTGATTGTGAGGTAGAGTTCAGGGAAAAGTTTAAACAGGCACTGGGGGGCAGTGAAGAGTTATCAAATAGCTGGGTGACTACAGCAGAGATGGTAAGGGAGACAGCTAAAAAGGTGCTTGGTGTGACATCTGGACAGAGGAAGGAGGACAAGGAGACCTGGTGGTGGAATGAGGATGTACAGGGGAGTATACAGAGGAAGAGGTTGGCTAAGAAGAAGTGGGATTGTCAGAGAGATGAAGAAAGTAGACAGGAGTATAAGGAGATGAGGAGCATGGCAAAGAGAGAGGTGGCAAAGGTTAAGGATAAGGCATATGGAGAGTTGTATGAAAGGTTGGACACTAAAGAGGGAGAAAAGGATCTGTACTGATTGTCTAGACAGAGGGACCGAGCTGGAAAAGATGTGCAGCAGGTAAGGGTGATAAAGGATAGTGAGGGAAATG
This sequence comes from Protopterus annectens, assembly GCF_019279795.1. Lineage (NCBI taxonomy): Eukaryota > Metazoa > Chordata > Ceratodontiformes > Protopteridae > Protopterus > Protopterus annectens. The sequence continues at coordinate 986,296,769 of NC_056725.1, read as the reverse complement.
TACTCACAAGCGAGTAGAGTGTGTTGAGCAGATGGAAAGAATAGTTTGAGGGGCTGATGAATGAAGAGAATGAGAGAGAGAGAAGGTTGGATGATGTGGGGATAGTGAATCAGGAAGTGAAACAGATTAGCAAAAAGGAAGTACAGACAGCTATGAAGAGGATGAAGAATGGAAAGGCTGTTGGTCCAGATGGCATACCAGTGGAAGCATGGAGGGGCTTAGGAGAAATGGCAGTGGAGTTTTTAACCAGACTGTTTAATAAAATCTTGAAAAGTCAGAGTATGCCTGAGGAGTGGAGAAAAAGTGTTTTGGTACCTATTTTTAAGAATTAGGGTGATGTGCAGAGCTGTAGTAACTATAGAGGGATAACGCTGATCAGTCACATCTTGAAGTTATGTGAAAGAGTGCTGGAAGCTAGGTTAAGAAGGGAGGTGATGATTAGTGATCAGCAGCATGGTTTTATGCTGGGAAGGAGCACTGCAGATGCAATGTTTGCTCTGAGAATGTTGATGGAGAAATATAGAGAAGGTCAGAAGGAATTGCATTGTGTCTTTGTGGACATGGAGAAAGCATATGATAGGGTGCCTAGAGAGGAGTTGTGGTATTGTATGAGGAAGTCAGGAGTGGAAGAGACATATGTAAGTGTGGTACAGGATATGTACGAGGGTAGTGTGACAGCGGTGAGGTCTGCAGTGGGAATGAAAGATGCGTTTAAGGTGGAGGTGGGGTTACATCAAGGATCAGCTCTGAGCCCTTTCTTATCTGCAATGGTGATGGACAGGTTGACAGACGAGATCAGACAGGAGGCCCCATGGACTATGATGTTTGCAGATGACATTGTGATCTATAGTGAGAGTAGGGACCAGGATGAGGAGACCCTGGAGATTTGGAGATATGCTCTAGAGAGGAGAGGAATGAAGGTCAGCAGGACTAAGACAGAATATGTGTGTGTGAATGAGAGGGAGGATAGAGGAATGGTGAGGATGCAGGGAGAAGAGTTGGCGAAGGTGGATGAGTTTAACTACTTAGGATCAACAGTTCAAAGTAATTGTGAGTGTGGAAGAGAGGTGAAGAAGAGAGTACAGGCAGGTTGAAATGGGTGGAGAAGGGTGTCAGGAGTGATTTGTGACAGACAGGTACCAGAAAGCGTGAAAGGGAAGGTCTACCAGAGGGTAGTGAGGCCAGCTTTGCTGTATGGGTTGGAGACAGTGGCACTGACAAAAAGGCAGAAGTCAGAGCTGGAAGTGGCAGAGTTAAAGATGTTAAGATTTGCACTGGGTATGAAAAGGATGAACAAGATTATGAATCAGTATATTAGAGGGTCGGCTCAGGTTGTACGGTTTGGAGACAAAGTCAGAGAGGCAAAATTGCGTTGGTTTGGACATGTGCTGAGGAGGAATGCTGGGTATATTGGAAAAAGGATGCTAAGGATGGAGCTGCCAGGTAAGAGGAAAAGAGGAAGGTCTAAGATAAGGTTTATGGATGTGGTGAGAGAGGACATGCAGGTGGTTGGTGTGACAGAGTAATATGCAGAGGACAGGAAGAAATGGAAAGAGATGATCTGCTTTGGTGACCCTTAATGGGAACAGCTGAAAGAGAAGAAGGAGTCTGAGAATCCTTTACATTAAAAGCATGAGCTAGTAGTGTAATAAAGCAAATACTTTATAAGTGGATTTTAAATATAATGAGATTCTACAACTGTAAAAATAATATACATAAGTGTAATTAAAAAAGTGAAAAGTGCATCTACAGATATGACATTCAGGTTGGTATTCATACTCAAACTACATAGCACTCAGTGTAGATCTGCACCAAACTCAAGCAGTTGCATCTAGGTAGGGATTCATGGTAATCGGTGGCACTTAATGTTGACACAGTAAATGGTACTAAATAGGGGTATGTAACTGAGCATGTAAGGGCATTCAAATAAAAAACTATATTCTTATGATATAATAATGCCATAGAAATGAGAGCTACTGAATGCAAGTCATGATTCATACTTGCTAATCATGAAGTTATACAAAGAGTTGTGACAGTAGTGTGACATAAAGTACACCAAAACTTTCAGGTTTTCATCTGGCAAGAATCCTTGGATCAGCAGCTGCTGTAACAAAGCCACATTGTATTTATTTAATTTAATTTAATTTATTAATTCATTTTTTTTTCATTCTGGATTAGTCCTTATAAGCCAGTGTTCCTTTCAGGGGAGACCCAAAGTGGTGTTTAAACTGATTAGGGAAAATTTAGCCAGGGCATTGGAGGACTTCCCTTACTCATCACTGCTGTGAGTGGGACCCATTTTGCAGCAGCACTCCCTGCTTCCATTCCAGGTTCAGATGTGGCCCAGAGAAACAGGGAGGCAGATGAAGAGAGGAGATAATCAAGTGGTAAGAGAAATGGAGGAGAAAGCAAATATCAAAACAAGAGAATGTGCGTAGGATTCTGAGGAGATGTTTCAAAGAAGTTTGTTTGATGGAGGTGAGTCAGCAAATGATGGACATATAATTACAATCCCCTAGTCAGGTTGCAGGATGATTTCCTTAAAGAAATGGTGATGCAGAGTGACCTAGAAAATGAAGGAGATATTTACTCTGGGGACATTAAGTAGAACATAAAAAAGGAGGATGAAGAGACAATCCTGAAGAATAGTGGTGAGATAGAAAAGAAAATATTTGCAGAGTAAGTAAAAGAAGGCAAAAGGGGAGTACTAGAAGAGAAGGTAGAAGAAGATGAAAAACAAAAATATATGGTAAGGATTCAAAGTATGAAGTGTGGAGTGGTTTAATAGCTCCTTTGGATGTAAAAGCACATGAAGTAAGAACATTTATTCTTATTAACAAGGAGACATTTTGTGGCATTATATTTTGAGACTGTTTCTTCAATGGAAAGTTTTCTTAGAGAATATGAAACAAGAAAGACTGTGACCCATGGAATCTATGTGATAAAAGAATTTAACAGAGAAACAAAAAAGAAAACATGTGTGCAATTTCAAACAGAGGTGGAAAGAGAGACTTTGAAAGGACATTTAAAAACCTTATGTAAAGAAGTACTGGACATTGCAAATGTTTAAGACAAAAGGGGTTAATGAACTGGTGGATGGGATTATAATATTGTAATAAAAATAGAAGGAGAAAAATATACATATACATTTACCAAGCATGATAAATATGGAGGGGAATAGGGGTGTCATAAAATACTGGGGACAGCCCAGAACATTTTTGTGGAAAAAGAAGGACATTTAATAAGTAACTGTGACAAAAGAAAATGTATTTGTGGAGAAATGGGACATGCTGCAAAAATATGAATTGAAACATTATAAATGTAATAAAACTGAACACTTATGAGTGGATGGCAAAAATGAAAATAAGAGTAAAGAAAACAAAAAAAGAAAGAGAAGAAAATGAACTAAGAGAAGAAATGTTAGAAGTAGTAAAATAGAAAAATTAGATGAAAAAATAAGAAAGAGGACACAGAAGAAAGTTTTGAAAAATAGTGATGTAGAAGACATGAACTGGGAGATAGTAAAGGAAAAAATCTATTGGTAAAAGACAGAAAAAGAAAAAATAAAGGGATAAGTATAAAAGAAAAAAGGAAAAGAAATGGATGAATAAGAATATATGCAGATAATGATTGGGGTTGGCATAATGGTAGAGGTGTTTGCCTCACAGACACAAGATACAGTGTTTGATTATCATCTTTGAGTGAAAAGTTGGCTAAGCTTAGAATGGCCTATTAAGAAAGCTAGCCTAGTAATTAGCTGTGAACTTATGAAACCATTAGTCTAAGGGAAAATGAAAATGTTAAGAGTAATTTTTATAAATATGAATAGTATTGATAATATAGCAAGAAATGTAGGGGGGTTTGAGTGATGTAATACATGTGATGCAGAGTGGAGTGGACATATAATCTGGAATTTGTGAAATAAGAGATGTTCTGGAATAGCTGTATTGTGTAGAAATACAGTAAAGCTATTAGATGTAACTTTAGCAAAAATGTGAAGATTAACTACTGTAAATTTAAAATGTAAAGAACAGGTGTATAAAATTATAACATTATATTATTATACTTATTATACTTATTTTAAAAAGAGAAAGCTTATTTCATCAAATTTTAGACTATTTAGTGATAAATGTGAATACTATAATAATGGGATACTTTAATTATGATTTAAGAGGCAATTGTAAAAAGAAAGGAATGATGTAAGAAAAATTTTAGAAGCTATAAGATGAGGTAGGTTAAATCTTTGGGACAAAAATTCATGATCTTGCAAAAAGGATATTTATAGAACTGAGATAGACTATTTTATAGTACAAGAAGGTTTAGTTATAGGAGAAGGGGAGATAGTTAAAACAGGATTTTCGGATCTTCTTGAAATATGGCTATAGATAAAGGAAAACAAGGACTTTATATATATATATATATATATATATATATATATATATATATATATATATATATATATATATAATAGGAAAAGGAATAACAACAATACATGAAAAACCATGGAATGAATTAGGAAAGAGATTAGTAATACAGCTATAGAGAAATCATATTACTATGGGAACATTTTATAAAAATTGGTTTGAATGGAGGATTCTATTTAAGGAAAAATATAAAAAATGTTTTTTACAGTGGCAATATGATGTGAGAAATTTACAGAAAGAGAAAAATATAAAATAACATATAATGATGCATTGCAAGATTTACAATACAATGACAGAAAGAACTTTGAAAAAGAAAAAGAATTATGTGAAAGAAATTGAAAAAAATAAGAATTGTTACATAAGCAAAGATATTTTATAAGGAAAAAAAAACATTGATGTACTTAAGCAGATTAGTAAAGGAAGATGGTAGAGCAGTAAGAGAAGTAAAATATAAAAGGAGAAATAGAAAGTACTCAGGAACAGATTATGAACAGTGTAGTGTAGTACCATATGTACAAGAAATGTTTAAAGAAAAAAGAAGGTAGTGAAAAAACATGGAAAATAAAAAATGTAACAGAAAAAGAGAAGAAGGAGTTGGAAAAAGAGATTTATTTAAATGAGTTAGATAAAGTATTAGGACAAGTAAATATAGATTTGGCTGCAGGACCAAATGGAATAGGATATGAAAGGTATAAAAATTAAGGATTTGGCAAAAATATATAGTTTTAAAAGATTTTGAATGAATGGTTAAAAGAAGTATTTTTTTGTGTAAAGAATTATGTAGTGGAATATTTAAATTCATATTGAAGAATGAAATCAGAAGACAGTTAAAGAACTCGATACCAGTTGTACTGAATAATAATGATCATAAGATCTTTATGCAAATAGTACAAAAGAGATATGAAACTACAAGGGAAATATGAAATATAGTATATATAGCATAAAGGGGAAACGTAGTCAAGAATGATTAATGATAGAGAAATTGTATATAATATTATGAATAAAAAAGAAGTGTAAATCATAATAGCAGATCTTAATAAGGCATTTGATAAACTTGGACATGAAAGAATATGGGCAATATTGAAGAATATAATATAAGTGAGAAAGTTAGAAAACTATGTATGTCAGCATATAGTAATACTAAAGTAAAATATTTGTAAATGGCTAGTTAAGACAAGAGATATATATGAAAAGTGATGTAAGACAGGGATGTCCAATAAGTTGCATATTTTTAGCCTTAGTTATGAATGTGATAGTATGTGAAATACATTGCAAAATGAAGGAGGTGGGGTATATAACACCTGACAGATTAAGAATTCCAGTAATTCCAGTTCTGTTAACATATGCAGGTGGCATTATAATTGAAAAAAAACACAAAATTTGGATAAGAGAAGTAATAATATGCACAATGTATTGTCTAGATATAATAGGGATGCTTTAAATAATGAGAAAAATAAAAGTTTAGAAAATGTCGTAAAGATGGGGTATATATTTTACAATGATTGACATTTCCGTGTTATGTATAAAATTTGGGAATAAAGATGTAAGTAGAATTCAGTGAGAAAAATAACAGGAGAAATAAAAACAAATCTGTCTTTTCTGGAGAACGTACAAATTATCATTCAGTAAAAAAGTCTTATCTGATAAATTACGTACTAATGGGAAAATAGCATATATAGAAAGTGTATTTATTTTGCCAACAGAATTTGAAAAGGAATTATTGCAGATATTTTTTCATTTATATGTGGTTCCAGATTAAAATCAATAAAAAAGAGAAGTTTTTGTATGCAAATAAATAAGAAGGCAGTTTAGGATTAATTAACTCAGTCGTATATGCTGCTTCATTAAATATGTACAAAGTGGTATAGTGGATAAATGAAAAAGATGATAGATTAGTAGTAAAATTGTATAAGTATAAATATGATAAATTTTGGGGATATGATGAAATGAGTAAAAGAGAAAAACAGTCTATAAATGAAGAGATAAACTGCTGCCAAGAAAACATTTTTGGGGAAAATAAAAATTGTTGATATAGAAAATGATAGAAAAGTATGGTATAAGAATGTAATGATACAAAATTAGTATGCAAAGCATGGGGAAATCTTACAGATGAAACACTTAAAGCTATAAAAATAAAAAGCAAACAGTGTAATCAGAAAGTAGAATGTCAAGATTTTTGTGGAGACTGGTAATAGATAAATTGCCAGTAAAAGGAAATATGCTATATTAAAAAGAATAGTGATAGAATATGTTTACATTGTCAAGAAGAAGAAACTGCAGAACTTGTATTTTTAAACTGTAAAAGAGTAAAACACTTAGGAACAAAAATATGTAATGAAGATTTTTTTTGAAAATATAAAAGAAGTGGACAAAATAAACATTGATATGATTAAATATATAATTGTACATTTATAAATATTTGTAAATATGTAAATATGTTTTAAATAAGAGTTCTTTTATATATAAATAAAATGCTCCTACTCTTTAAGTGGTGCTGTAAGGAGTCATGGTGACAACAGGGAAATATGATGGAGTTGAACGAGTAGGGGATGTGAAACAGGACGCTGAATTTGTGGTAACAATGCTGCAATTAGATGGATTTAGCACTCAGTTTCAGATAATTGATTGCTATACTGCAGATACTGAAAAAAGTGATAGTGCATGGTCAGATATTACTAAAAAAACTGAAGCTGCTGATTGTGTTCCAAATTCCATCTGTGATACCTTTTCTACCTTTTTTCTTTATAATATTGTGAACAGCATAAAAAGTCTACAGAAATATCAGCACAACCAAATATTTTTAAATTTTCTCAACAACTGGAAATAATAAAGCTAAGAAATATAAGAAGTAGATCCTTTGTTGCAGTTGTTGCAGTTGTGTAGAGCAGATTTGCTGTTGCTGAGTTTTTGCAAATTACTAACACTTTAGAACCATAGCAGCCACAGTGGTGCAGCGGTCGCATTGTTGCCTCACAGCAAGAGGTTCTCCTGTTCAATTCTCAGCTGGAGTGCCTTCTGTGTGGAGTCTACATGTCCTCCCCAAGGTCGAGTGGTGTTCGAAAGAATGCGTGAGTGGGTGTGCCTTCACTGAAGGTTGGGCATCAGGCTGGCAACTTAGCACCATAAAAATCTCCTGCCAATCATTAGCGGACCGGGCTACTGTGGCGACCCCTAACTGAGAAAAGCCAAAAAGACTTACACTTTAGAATCATAATGGTTCTTCCTTCATTTTTGTTTTGTCACAAACAGTGTCCCTATGGACAGATATTTTTTGTGAAATGTTATTGCTCCACTTGGATTTAATATACCACCATAATAGTTTTGGTACATTTTACTGGGGAATATTTTTATCACTTAAACTTTAAAATTGGATTTGTTCTCCAACACATATTAGTTGAGTTTGTAAAGTGAAGAAACACCATCCCTTAGTTTTCAATTCAACTTTAAGATTTGCATCTAATTAATAGAAGAAAAATGCAAATTTGATCCAGAGACTATTTTTATGTTGGAAGAAGTTGTAAGGAATTAACTGAGCACTTTGATATTCTGAAGCTGTTATGGAAGATTAAGGGTGCTGTAGGACTTTGGACTTTGGTTGGGAAGGCATTGTGGACTTATTAGTGGTTAATGGAAATTTAAAGCATGACAGCAATCACATTTATAAGAAAAACAATTAATGTGTTGTACAATATGCTGGGCAACCTAAACACTGTTTTTATTGTGCAAATCTGGAATATTTTATATGTAACTGCCCTGATTTATTCAGCATGGAGTATAAGCAACAGTATCATAACAATGCTAACTATCAAAAATATGTATAAGATATAGTAACAATAAACATTCCTGGATTGATTGCCCCTAACAATAATGTAGTAGAAAATGTAAATATGAGTGAAATTTCTAATTCGGACTCTACAGAGCAAAGATTTTCTCAATATGACACTAATCAACATGAGGTGTGTGTGTGGGGGTGGGGGTTGAGAAGTATTTTATACAATCTATTTCAAAGTTAAAAGTAGATGCACATTTTGAGGACTAATGCTATGTCAGAGATAGTGGCAAAGAGGAAATGTCTTTCAGCAAAGCAGTATTTATAGAAGTGGGAAACCAAAAAGGACAAAGATGGTTTAAATGGAGGTATAAACCTCATACATGAAAATGTTAACACCCAATATGGCTGAATTAATCCTGTTAGAAGTCTAGGCATACTCAAAAGGAATAAAAAATAATAATATGTTGCGATTTTTATTTATTGCAAAATGTTCAATGGACTTGACAGAACAAACTTTTTAGATGCATATATATATATATATATATATATATATATATATATATATATATATATACATAACACAGGATGTAGTTCCTTTAGTACGAATCTATGTTCTTGATGAGTGATTTTTATTTTCTGCAGAGAAATTAAAATATAACTTATTGATGTGACAGATTCAGTGGGGTATAAATACTGAATGTTATATATCAAGGACATAGATAGAGAATAATAAATGTCTATGCATATAATAGTCTAGCTAAAGAAAGCAGTTATGGGATAGCTTAGAACCATATTTTAAATTTAAGGGGGTACTTATTCGGGGTGGAGATTTAATTATACTTTATGGACAGAAAAGAGGAAAAGATAAAAATTTTGAAGACGTTGACATAAGAAAGTGCAAAGATTTACATAAAGTATATTAGTTTTAGAAACCCACATGGTTGCACTTATAAACAGAATAACTATGTTATTCAAGTAGATTATATTTTTCAAATAGCAGTTTGTGAAAGTCTAGTTTTAGGGAATTATGTTTTTGGTGATTTGAGAATCAAAATGTTGTCTTTTTGCAGTTCTTGTTTATATAAATTAATTTGTACATAATATCAAATGAAACCTTACATAAACAGAGTTTGGAGACAATGCAGATTTGAAATGTTGTTTATGCAACTTGGGTAGAATGGTGTGCTTCATTAAAGAGAAAATTATTAACAGAATATAAACATGTTTCCAGATGTAAACTGATGGAGTTTATAAATGTCAACATTTAGAGCAAGCACATGACAGAGACATTTTAGAAAAAGAAGGCTCCATTTTTTTTTTGTAAAAAAGTACTTAGCCATAATGAGAAACAAAAAACTAACAGTATGACTTTACATTTTAAAATATAGCAAATGGGAACAATAAGAAGAAATATTACAATTTTCCCAAACAGATGAAATTAAGAATACTGTTATGTTAAGAGTTATTATGAAGAAGGAGTTGTAGTTACAAAAATGTCATAACTTATACAACAGGTGTACTTGTACTGTATGAAGAAATACACAAAAAATTACAGGTGATAACTCATCAGGTATAAAACATGTTCCTTGAATTTTGTATACTACAGTACTAAATAAACTCTTTTCATCTATGGAATTGAAATTAGTCCTTAGGAAGGTATGAATAAACCTGGGGATTTAATAAAATCTGTATAGGCATAGTGTAAAGCCTATATGGACGGTACAGTGGTCGTGTATGTGGATCCCCCTCGGCAGTACCCCTTGCATATTAATGAAGGCATGTTACTAAGGGAGAACCATGTAACACAGTTAATGAATCAGTGTACAGAGTGTGTGACTGTGTCTGGAGATGAGTAACACACCCCCTGCACTGTCAAAATGCTGGATATCAATGTATGGCTACATAATGAAAAAAGTGAATTTTATTTATTTATTTATTTATGTGTGTGTGTGCTTGTGCAGCACAGCGCAGTGCTTAGCAGTGGACATGTGCCAAACATCTAAAAATAGAAACCAGATACATTTAATTATGAATGGAAAGGTCAAGTTTAACCATAGCTGAGGGGGCTTGCATGGTGCGCAGCGGTGCTCAGAGGTGCTTAAACATAGTGGAGATATATATGTAAAATTATAACAGCATTGCACCCAGCCATGTAGCCAAATGGTTAGAGTGACAACCTCAGGTGCAGGGTTTGAATACACAGACAGGTTATTTTGTAAATACACATTATGAGAGTTATTTTAAATCTCAATAAAATATTGTGTGATTTAACAGACATGTTATTAAATTTATTTTGCAACTACACATTTATGAGAAGTATTATTACACCTTGATTGAATTTTGTATGAATACATAGGTTATTAAGCATTTATGTTGCAAATATACATTAAGAGATATATGTTTACAGCCCTAATGGAATATTGTATATATGCACAGACATGTTATTAAGCATTTATTTTGCAATTACACAATTATGAAATATATCATTAAATTCTGGTTTGCTGCACTTAGATTAGCTCTGCTAAGCACAGCTAAGCCTTGCCAAGACCTGCTCAGACAAGGAATGTTTTAGCAGTGTTTAGCTGGTTTGCGCATTGCTAAGTGGTGCGAAACACTGCTAAGCAATGCACATTTAAGCATTGCTTAGCGCAGCTAAGCTGGTTTGCACATTGCTAAGCATTGCCAGTTTAAGCAATGCTCAGCAGATTTGCGTGATGCTCAGCAAAGTGCCACATTTTTAAAAATGTCCCAGTGGCAGTAAAAGGCAGGAAAACAGCCTTATTAACTGTTAGAGTTTTAACTTTGCAGGAACTATGGCAGGAGTTGGAGATGGTGCCCACTTCTAGGTACAGCGTTGGGGCATTCTAGAGTCCAGAGTCATGGTTGGACTCCTTGTTAAATACCATGAAGTCTGGCTGCCACAGGGCCAGTACCAGGAATCAGAGTACAAATCAGAGGCCTGAGACTGGCTGGCATGCAATCTCACCAGTACAACTGTATCCCCCACACAGGTGAGCAGGTGTGTCATCATTATGATGACCGTAAGTGTCAGAAGGGGGATCTCTTTGGGCTCCTGGGTCCAGGATGCTCAATATGGGAATGTCCCACTAGTTTGTAAGTATTATTATTATTGTTTTACCAAAACCTACTCTGAATGTGTGATAGACAAGTACGCATAATAGTGTGTTTCTCTCCCTATAGCTGCAGAGGAAAAAGCTCAAAACTTGGAGGCCCATGCATGGCGCCAGGCCACGTTGCACCATGAGTCTGGTTAGTACAGGTTTTTCTTGCACTCTATAGTCATATAAACACGAAACAGTAAATTAGTAACTGCCAGTAGGTATATTCAGTTTTGATTGAACTGAAGTGAATGTGGTTATAGACCTGGACTGAAATAAGTTTCTAATAGCAGGTACAGTTCAATAAAGATGAAAGCATGACACCTGATAATGTTAATGAAATAAAGTTTCTACTGCATTAATAATGTTAAGATAATAAAAGTGTCTACTGCACTAAAAATGTTAAGGAAATAAAAGTTTCTACTACATTACTTGTGGTATTACAGCTGTATTGCAACACCTGCATTATATGCACTTTTATCAATACTGTAGATACATACCAATCACAGCATAACATCACTCCTAATAAAGCTGTGTTGAGCAATATGTGTGTAGTTTGGGCTGTTGCTAATGAAATCGAGTATTACATCTGCTGTGAAGTAAAAACAGGAATAATACCACTAAGTGACTGAAGGTTAGCTAGTAAAGAGTGTTTTGCTAAACTGTAGCTGTGGAACTGTACTACAAGATACAATGCATTATGATATTGTGGACGATGTATTGGTGCAGAAGTAGGATTGTTGCCTCACAGCAACAGGTTCTCTGGTTCGATTCTCAGACGGGGTGTTTTCTGTGTATGTCCTCCCTGCATTCATGTGGGTTTCCTCCCACATTACAAAGATATGCATCTGGAGCATTTCTCCCTGGGCCTCCACTGAAAATTGGCTTTGTTCCAAGTCGGACTTTACTAGTTAATAAATTAAATAAATAAATAAACAAAAATATTTGCCCTGCACTAAGATCTGAAGCAATAATATGACCAGCCAGGGTATATCATGTATCTCAGGATTGTTTTGTATTAACCATTGCATTTCAGCTATATGCATTCCTGTTCTTAGGTACTCTGTTGCAAGCAAGTATGAAACTGTAATAGCTGTAGAGTGCAAATATACCATCTGCAACTGTATATGAGTCAGGTTGGCAACTCAGCACTCTGATATGGTTTTTACACATCACAGATATTCCCACCCACTAGGGGTTTATTGTCTATACCTGCTTTCCCTGTATTAATTCATAGTTCACCTACTATCTGTCTCATACATGTGTGTTCAAATGTCACTGCAGTCTTGTATAACACTCTACCTCTATTACCAGGTCATATTTTGTTACCAGATGAACTCTAGGCACATATCAGTCAATCAGTATTTAGCAGTGGCTCAGTAGCTCAGTTCAAAAAATTCTAGGTGTTCATAGGTTCATAGGTAGGTACTAGGCTATCAGCCCTGGGGCCTATACAAGCCCAGCCAAAACAGTACCCTGGCTTTTGCCACCCAAGAAAATTATTTTCCTGTGCCACTGTCGAGCAGAGCCACAGCGGTGCTCCCCGGGGTGAATTTCCTATTTCCCATCCAATCATCAAGATTTTTCTTGAAGAGTGCTAATGAGGAGCTTTGTTTGATATAGATAGGTAGTTTATTCCAGAGTATGGGAAGTCTCTGGGACAGGAATCTATCCCTCCGGCATGTTTTGTTTATTGTGGTGACAAGGTTTAGGTCCCTAGAGCATGTAGCTCAGAGGGATTGGGATTTCTTTAAGTGGAGCATGTCCAACAGCTCTGGGTTTGACCTAGCTTTGTATGTTAGGCAGAGATCACCTCTCAGTAGGCGATATGCAATGGAGTAAAGCTGGGGTTTTTAGAGATGGTCTGCGTAGGGCATCTGTTCGAGGCCAGTAATCCTCTTTGTGAGGTATTTCTGCGGCCTTTCCAGTTGTTGTAGATGTCTTGTGAGGTACATACCAAAAGGGCCGTTGTACTCTATAATGGGTCTAATGTGTGATGAGTAGAGGGGAACAATGACCTCTTTTTTGTCTAGATGAGAAACATTTTGTGATGAGGTGTGCCATGTAGAAGGATTTCCTGACTACTGTGGCAATGTGATTATCAAAGGAGAGACTACTTTCCACCTATGTCTCAATGTCTCTTATCACACTTTCGGTGTTAAGTCTACAACCACCTATGTTGTAGTTCATAGGTACAGAGTTTTTGCCAAAGGGGATGACACTGCACTTTTTGGCATTGAGCTTGAGGCCATGGCTTTGACACCAGGCATCTGTCTTAGTGAGGCCCTTTTGTTGGATGTCCATATCATTAGGAGTTTCGATTATGGCTCCTAGTTTGCAGTCATCTGTGAACTTCATTAGCCAAAGACCTTCTGTGTTAGCATGTACTTCAGAGAAGTAGATACCAAACAGGAGAGGACCCAGGACTGAACCTTGAGGTACTCCACTTGTCACTGGTCTGAAGTCAGATTTGGAGTCTGCTACTTTCACAGTGTAGGTTCTGTCAGTGAGCCAGTTGGCAAACCATCTTGTGACATAGGGATTTATACCTAGTTTTGTGAGTTTGTCTATAATTCCAGAGTGGGGGATGGTGTCGAAAGCCTTGGCAAGATCTAGATAGGCTGTGTGTACCACCTTACTCTTGTCTATGGCTTTGGTGTCTGCTTCAAAGAAGTCTATCAGGTTCAGGAGACATGATCTGCCTTTTACAAACCCGAACTGGGTGGCATCCAGAGTTTGGAGATTACCAATGTCTTTGTTTATAAGTTCCATGATGATATGTTCCATGGCCTTGCAGGCCAGGCTCATCAGGCTAATGGGGCAGTAGTTCCCGGGGTCTGTGGTGGCTCCTCCCTTGTGGAGTGGGATAATCATTGCTGTGCGCCATTCACCAGGCACAAAGCCTGAGGTGAGGCTATGATTGAACATGGTACTTAGGTGAGTTGCCAGTTCGTTCTGTAGTTCATGTAGAACGCAGCCTGGGATGTTGTCTGGTCCCATGGATGCTGTGTTCTTGGCTTTGGAGAGTGTGTTTTTTACCTGTGCAGCCATGATTACAGGAACTTTGGATTCTTCCGGTATAGAGATTGCTTTTTAGGGGGTGAGAGGGGGGGTAAAGTTAGCACTGAACCTATCTACCAGGATGTTGGCAATATCAGTTGGGTCTGTATATTTAGTGCCATTGTGCTGTAACTCAGAGCAGATCTGAGTGTTGCCATTGAGATTTTTGACATAGCTATAGAATGCTTTGTGGTTGTCTTTAGAATCAGTGGCAATTTTGTTTTTGTAACTAGCTTTGGAGGATTTTATCAGGGATCGCAGCTTCTTACTGAGGCTGACCAGGGAGCTCCTCCACTCGTGGGATTTTACTCTCTTTTGCAAGAGTTTCTTCCTTCTGTTGTACAGTTTGTTTATGGCAGGGGACCACCAGATTGGCTTCCTTATTTTGGAGGATAGCGTCTTGGTTCTGTTTGGGATAGCATGATCCATGCACTCATGTAAGTGCTTATAAAGTGCAATTGTGTAGGATTCAGTAGTCATAACTGTATTGTCCATCTGCATGGGTGTCATGAAGTTCACCACTTCTGTCTTAAGAAGCATGAAGTTGTCTTTGGAGAAATTATTTACCATGGTTTCCTTAATGGGGGGGTGGAGGCAGGATGTGGATATCTAGGGTAATTAGCTTATGGTCGGATCAGACCAATGAGGCATTGACTTCAGGTGTGGAACTCATATTGGTAATGACTAGATCTAGGATATTGTTGCCCCTAGTGGGGGTGTGGATAAGTTGATCCAGGGCATTGGAGTTTATGAATCCCAGAAATTGTTGAGCTAAGGAGTTGGTGAATAAGTAGTTTTCCCAGATAATGGTGGGGTAGTTGAAATCGCCCATTGTTAGGGTGTTTGGTTGAACCTTAATATTTTCCAGTACATCAAGAAAAAAAGAGTGGGAATCCTGGGGCATGGTGGATGATCTGTAGCAAGCTACAGTTTGGATTGCAGTTTTACCCAGAGTTATTTGCACTTGGATAACCTTGGCTGCAACTAGCCTGGAGGTGTGGATATCCTTAATGAATATGGACACACCTCCACATTTGGTGTTCCGGTCCAGGTTACATGGCCGAAAAGTGTGATATGAGTTATAGCCTGGTAGTGTGATGCACATTTTGCCACATACAGACCAGGGTTTGAATACAGTGACAAGTACTAACAAATATTTATATAACCAGTTATGTATTGTTGACAGATGTTCTCCCCACAATTAAATTACAATTAAATAAATGACTGTAGTAGCTGTTAGAATGGGTTAATAAGTTGTGCCTTCAGATGTATCAGAGTGTTAACAGCATTGCTCAGCAATGTGATAAGATGTCAGTAAATAAAAGCAACAAGAACAATACTAATAAAATTTAGTAAAATAAATAAAACTGTTTAATCTTGGTACGGTTGCATGCCTGGTGCATCTGTGAATGTCTGCTGATAGTATAACCTCATGCCTGCCAAGGACAGCATGATAGTCATAAACTGTCTTTACTGTGCATGATAGATGTTTCTCTCAAGTGTCAAGCTGCCACAGACTATGATCACTGTTGCCAAATTCCTCAGTCATCTATCATCAACTTGATTTTTGTCAATAGCACAGTCACACTCCATCAGTCCACAGTACACCCTGGTAGTCATATGTGTCTCCCTGACGTAATAGTCCCCTGTAGTTGTGTACCTGTAGTTGTTACACATTAGCCCATACTGTCCCATGCAGATACCTGGAGAGGTATGCTGGTGTTACAGAAGTTATAGGGCACTTGTATACATAAAGTAAGGGCAGGCCTGTAGAGTATATAAGAGTACTGTTGCAAACAATATAGCCCATACTGATATTAATGTACTGTATCCCCCCACCTCTCATCTGCATCATAATTCATTATTGTTATACATTGGGTATGGTTTACTTTTAACATATGTTGTTCTCAAACTCTTATGTTGGGTCTTGTGTTTTATTATTATTATGTATTACAATGGTTGCATACTAACATACCTTGTTGAATTACCTATGTTGCTGACCTTATGATGTAACTGTTACTGTTACTGGCATGCTGTTACAATACTGACTATTATCCCACTAATTGTTTTGTTCCATATGCTATGCAATGTTATATTACTGGGTTATTTGCACCATTCTAGAATGCTGTTATAACTAACTAAATGTTCTATTCATTATTAACCTTTACACTTTAAAAAACCTTAACACCATAGCTCAACTGTGTAGGCTGGTTCCTGGCGATAATAACTCCGCCGGCCATGGCACCAGGTCCGAGCACATCTGGGACCAAATATGGTGCTGCCCCCTCTGCTGGCCCTGCACCACCTATGGATGGAAACACCTCAAGGGCTGGGGCCCATCCACCCCTGTACTGTGTGTGGACAGGGGGGTTGTCATCCAGCAGCAGCTACCCAGGCAGGATCATGCACCATGGCTATAAGGATTGCCTGTGCTGGATTGAGGGGAGACTGCCCAACCTGGAGAGACAAGGTCCCACTAGCACCAAGCCCCGAGCACAGCCACCTTTGGGGGCAGTGAAGGAGCAGTGTTGACTGCCCATGGGTGGGGAGCTCAGTTTCAGTGCTGCCATCTGGGGACACATGGCTCTCTGATTCCACAACACCCTCCCATCCAAGGTGTTTTCCCCCTCATGTGTCACACACTGCCCCTCTATGCTGTCTTGTCTGTCTTGTCTGTTTGCAAATGCAGCCTCTCCTACTCAACTTACCTCCCTACACGTACCTATAACCCTTCCCCAACACTCCACTCTCACCTTAAAAAAAGGATATCTGTCACACAAAAGAAAATATCACCCCATACATAGCTCTCCATTTCACCCCCACATCCACTGCACACAATCAATCATTGCATGAATTAATCAACACAGTTATGTCACCCTCAATGGAATGTGAGGCTCCAAATTCCAAATTGCCTACAAACTGCTCAGCTGTTGCTGTACAAGAAATGGAGAGCTATGGTCCTTTCCTACACCCATCCTGTACATCTCTACCTGCCTTTCACATTGTTTTTCCCCCTTCTGGCCCCTTCTGGTCCCCATTTCACCACTTTCCTATCACCCCTTTTTTCTTTTCTTTTTTTAAAATTAGCATGGGTTTAAGTGGAGTTAAGCAGTGAGGCCACTGGGCAAACCCACACAAACCTGCTTAAAACTGCCTTAATCACCTTCTGTGTTTCTTGCATTGTTAGGCACAGCTGCAAAATAATCACCCCTTTCAAGTCTCAAACTCTGGACGCTGTCAACTACAGCATAGCTCATTAGCCCACTAGGGCACTCAGCTATGAAGTAAAGCAGGTGTTTCCATATACATATCCTGATTGCCAATGACACACTGCTTGTACATATAATGGGAAAATTGATGGTGTACTTCATACTGTGATGCAGACACCAAACTGGTACATAGCCAAATAAATAATGATGGATGGATGTGATGCCTAGGATCTCAGGTATAGCTGACAACTGCACAGACTGTTGCAGAATGTCCAGAGTTGTGTCACCTACTTTTGGCATAGTTGTCACAAAACCTGTTCTGTGTGCTGAAGTACTGGCAAGTCAGTACGCACTGAGGTTAGAAAATCATGACAAACAGTTCAGTGTCACACATCATACCCATCCAAACACACATGTTTATGTGAATCCTGTGTAACAGATTTTATGCATGCACATATATCTTGCAAATACAGTTACTGTAGTATTGACTCAGTAGCTCAATCTGTTGTATTCCTCTTATGCTGTACTTTTTGCCACCCACAGTCCTAGGTTTGATTCTAGTCTGTTGCAGTTCAAGTACATGCTTGTGTGTACAACAAATAATGACTGAGTCCTGCAATTTTAAGCAGAACCGGTTGCTGGTACTGCATTCACTGCTACCCATGTTAGCACGTCAAAGGCCTGTAGATAAGAGCACACTGCATAAATATGTATAGGCTTCCTAAATATTGCATACTACTATCTGAATAGCACTATTAAATAACATATGTACCTGAAGCACATGCCTCACCAGGACTGTTATGGGTGCCTTCACCTTGGCTATGCTGTAACAGAGCTAACACTGCTCCATTACTGATACATGCAGCTTGCTGTCCTTCAAAGTGTTCACACTCCCCAGTATAGCTCCTGAGTAAAATGCAGCAGTTACAGCCTGCAACATATGCAGCAGTATGTTCAGCTACCTGCTACAGACCTACCATACCTCGCAATCACCTAGAAGAATGGATCCACACAACACCCAAGCATAAAGGGGTGGGGGCAAAGGTCAAGTGACAGGGACATGTGTCGCAGTCTTCCTCTACAAACATACACAGCTGATAGACCAGCAGCTCCTGCAGCATGCAGCAGCATGAATATTCTGATGCATATGATGCATGACACTCACATCTGTTTTCCCCCTTACTGACTTCAACCCACACTGTTTAACAGTAAACTGCCACATAATCAGAAAGTCTTTTCACAATGGCTAAACATGGCACATGGCATAAAAAACTGCAGACATACCACATAAATCCCAACATTGGACAGTATTTTTACCTACCCTCTGTCTCCACACCTTGATAATATCCATCTCACAGACTATGAAAGAGGCCAAGGCCTACATGAAGGTCTTAAATATAGCACTGTTGTGCCAGTCCATTGGCTAATGATAGTGCAGCCCAGCTGTTCTGGATGCAATTTTCAAGTCTGACCCACAGACTGGTGCACAGGCAACATTACATTACAATTACATGTTCATGAGCATTACATACAAAAGGCAATCAGCTGCCTATGGTAAATAGTTCTGTGACTAAAGACAGATTGCAATTTCAGAAGCATTATTCATCAGGATTTCTGCACAAAAAGGAGCACATCACTCTACCAGCTATGTAATAGAAGTCACCATGTAATGGGATGCAGATGGGAAGATGCAGTTAAGGGGAATAGGGATTAAAACAGTAGGCCTGTAGTACACATCTTGGAATAACATGTTGGTGATAGTTAGTTGTCCAGCACCTACAGGCTTCCCTTTCAACTCTGTCTGCTGTGTTGTAGATCACAGCTCTGGCCCTCTGAGTCTTCCTACAATGGTTGGCTCCTGTATGATTGCTACTGGATTGTGTGTTAGACAATAGTGACAGTAAGTACTGGTGGACACAGCTGCCATATCACATGATGTACTGTCATTCAGCTCCTCTCAGTCTGTGACTCTCACACAGGAATAGTGCTAACATTGTACATGTGTCCCTGACTGTCCCTGATGTACTCTAGCTAGGTCACTGTGTAGTCAACATCCATATCTCATTGCTTGAGAGCTATGACTAGCATACCTGGTGACCCCCAACAGCAGGACTTCAGGTCATAACCAGTAGTAGTGGGGGGTAGGACCGACCTCAGTGACAGAGTGTACATATTGATTATACAAAGTAAAGGAATGACTAGAGTACCAGATATTACTGTACCAGATATTACTGTATCATAACTGTTGAGTGTTCTGGCATGTGACAGCTAGATTTGCCACAATCTGAGAACACTCATCACATACTGTCCATCCATTTACCAGACATCCACATGTTTCTGGCAAAGGGTCCACATATATCAGGCACATGTACATATTCCGCAAACATCTGTTTACTGCAAAAGTCAGACACCTATGGGGAAGACACCCTACAGCACATCTGCAGTGCTGTCTGTCATTGTGTCACACAGATGTTGCTGGACTGTACCCGTATACTTGTAGTAACACTCACCTATTTGTTAGACAGTGGCGGTATGACATGGTACTGGGATGATGCTCATAGGGGACTCAACACAGCCGACAGCATTGATGGGAGTGGAGACATATAACACACTATGTCACAGCACACAGGGACATAATCAATATTTATAGGATCATAGGAGGTTACTAGGCCATTGGCCCTGAGGCTGTTATAAGCCAAGCCAAGAGTTTAGCCCATGTTTACTCAAGTCAGCACCTGATGATCCAGTCCACCAGGGACAAAGATGGAATCCCAGGGGTGTATTTTCTGTTACCCATCCAGTTATCCAGGTTGTACTTAAAAAGTGTAGGTAATCCAAGAAAAAAAGAGATGGAGACAGCTTTGGAATCCAGAACAGGCCTTTACTTGGTGCAAACACAAACACTTTCACAATTAAGCTTCTTCAGGTGTATACAAGCACTAAAATACCACACCTTTATACTCATGTTACATCACCCAGTTGATAGTCATGTGACTGGTCCCATCTATCATAATATATTTTATTTCATTCATAATAACTAAAACATATATAAAAAATATATATATATATATATATATATATATATATATATATATATATATATATATATATATAAATAAAAACCATCAAAAAATATATGTATTATAAAACAAATATACTGTGTTGTGGACAGCCAAACCATATTTTTCACGTAGAACTAGATCTATAGGCAAGAGACAGACAGCCCTCGACAATAGTAAAACCAGACTATCCTTGAAATATTCCACTGATATAAATAGGTACACTGATATAGTGAAGAAGAACTGGCAGATTTTACTAACAGACAAAGATATAGCCAGTTTGGTTGATAATGTCCCTAAATTTAGTTACAGGAATGACAGATCCCTAAAGAGGAGGTTATGCTACCCCAAATATAGACACACAGATATTAGTAATGGGAGCACCAGACCCTGTGGTAGCTGTAGTTGGTGCACGTATATAGATGAAAGTCCTTGTTTCTATCATCCTGATTTGAAGCAGGACTTTTATTTTAATACAGGAGCCAAGTGCATCAGTCAACATGTGGTTTACTTGGCAGACTGTAGGATCTGCAGAAAATTTTATGTGGGGAAGACAGATAGACATCTTAAAGATCGGATTAGGGAACATACCTATAACATCAGGAGAGGGAATAAGAACAATGCATTAGCCAAACATGTGATGGAATTTGATAGCACTCACATTTTCAAATTCAGAGTTATAGCTTTGTTATATGAGAGCATGAGATGAGGGGATATACGCAATAAGACAGAGAATCTGGAAGCAATCTGGATCACAAAGCTTAGAGCCACAGAAGGGCATGGCCTGAATGAGTGTATCCCACTGAAACCTAAATTAAAGATGAGACCACTTCGTAGGTAATATATTCATCTCCTGCTGTCCACAACACAGTATATTTGTTTTATAATATTTTAATAACACAATATATGTATATTTTTTGATGTTTTTTATTTATATATATATATATATATATATATATATATATATATATATATATATATATATTATATATTTATATATATTTTTTATATATGTTTTAGCTATTATGAATGAAATAAAATATATTATGATAGATGGGACCAGTCACATGACTATCAATTGGGTGATGTAACATGAGTATAAAGGTGTGGTATTTCTAGTGCTTGTATACACCTGAAGAAGCTTAATTGTGAAAGCGCTTGTGTTTGCACCAAGTAAAGGCCTGTTCTGGATTCCAAAGCTGTCTCCGTCTCTTTTTTTTTGGATTACCTACACTTTTCTACAGAGACGCAGTGGTGGGTTGTCTTCTTTTGGCAATTTTTTCTTTTATTATTGTACTTAAAAAGTGGCTAAGAGGTATTCTGCTTGATGTGGATAGGGAGTTTATTCCACAGATGGGGGGAGTCTCTGGGACACAAATCTGTCCATCTAACAAGTCCTGTTGATGTCACAGACCAGGTTGAGGCCACATGTGTGGGTTACTGGAGTGGAGCTTGACTTGTGGATATGCAGCAGTCCAGTCAAGGAGGAGTTTATGATCACCTTGTATGCCAGACAAAGGTCACCTCTGAACAATCTGTATGAAACTGATTAGAGGGATAGGGCTTTTAGCATATCTGTGTATGGCAGATGTTTGAGGCCCTGGATTATCCTGGTGACGAACGTCTGTGGTATCACCTGCTGCTGCATGTGCTTTGCAAGGTACATAGTGAAGGGGGCGTTGTACTCAATAATGCACCTTAGAAGGGAAGAACACAGTGATATTATAACCTCCTTGTCCCTGGGTGAGATACCCTTACTTATGTAGGTGGGCCATGCAGATGGCTTTCAATACAACAGAAGCAACACAGTGGTCAAAAGTCAGGTTGCTATCAACCTAGGAGCCGAAATCCTTCAAGACTGATTGTGGTCTTTGGGAAATTGTTATTAATGTTGTAATTTGTGGGGACATCACTGTCCCAAAAGGGGATGATGATGATGCATGTTTTGGTATTCAGCTTGAGGACGTGTTTCTGGCACTAGTTATTTGTCTGAGTGAGACCCTCTTAGAGGATGTCCAAATCACTAGAGTAATAGATGACAGCACCCAACATGCAGTCATCTGCAAACTTGATCAGCCATAGCCCACTGGTTTTGGCCGGCACCTCAGAAAAGTATAGCCCAAATAATAGCGGCCCCAAGACCACACCCTGGGATACACCACTTGTTATGTGTCTACTGCTTGTGGTGGCTTCCCCTGTTTTGACTAGGTGGGTTCTATCAGTGCTCCAGTTTGCTACCTATCCGGTAACATACAGATTGATTCCTAGATGTCAAAGGCTTTGGCCAGGTCATGGTAGGTGGTGTGCACTGTCTTCCCCTCGTTCATGGCTTCGGTGACTGTCTCTAAATTTAACAGACATGATCTCCCTTAACAAAGTCAAACAGTGTGGGTTTGAGTGTTTGGAGGTTGGCAATGTCCTTGTTAATGAGGTCCATGATAATCCATTCCATGGCCTTGCAGATCAGGGTAGTTAGGCTGATGGATCTATAATTTCCCGGATCGGTGGACACTCCACCTTTGTGCAACAGGATGACAGTGCCTGCCCTCCACTCAGTTGAGACAAAACTAGTACTCAGGCTATGGTTGAATAGGGTGCCTAATGGTGCTGCAAGTTCCTGCCTGAGTTCATGTAGTATGCAGCCTGGGATGTTATCGGGTCCCATGGAGGCTGTATTTTTTGCCTTTGAGAGACCAAGGATGACCGGTTCCCTAGATATAAGAGGAAGGGGCAGGTACTGGGGATGTCCTGATTTACTGATGGGGGGGAGAGAGGGGTGAATTTTTCACTGAATCTATCAGCCAGCAAGTTTGCCATATCTACAGCATTTGTATATGTGGTGTCCTTGACCACCAGTTTTGAACAGATCTTGTTGCTTCCTTTGAGGCTGTGGGCATATGTAAAGAAGGATTTATGATTGTCTCTAGTAGATGTCACCAATTTGGTCTTGATATTTGTTTTGGAGGATTTCAGTAGTGCTCTTATTTGCTTGTTCAGGCTACGGTGACATTGCCTCCAATTGGGGACCTGCTTCTTCTTGGTCCTGGACAGCAATTTATTCCTCTTGTTATAGAGTTTATTTATTGCAGATGTCCACCAGACAAGTTTACTTATCCTTGCAGAGGATGATTTAGTCCTGCCGGGTATTCCTGATTCCATGCATCTATATAAATGCTCAAATAGTGCTTTGTTGTAGTTTTGGATATTGGTACCAGTTCCTACAGAGGAGCAGGGAGCTGTGAAGCTTTTTATTCCATCACGCAGGAGGCTGTAATCAGCTTTGTAGAAGTTTTTATGTCTGACCCTAGCTAGATGGGTATTGGTGGAGATGGTGACTTTGAAAGTGACCGTTTTATGGTCGGATCTTACCAGGGAGGATGATACTGTAGGGATGCTGCAGTAGTTACTCATGTTGTTTAATACCAAGTCCAAGATATTTCCCCTCTTGTGGCGGTATCAACTAGCTGTTCCAAGGCATTTGCATTGACAAAATTAAGAAATCTCTGGGCATTTGTGTTCTGACATCAGTACTTCTTCCAGTCTATGTTTGTGTAGTTAAAGTCACCCAGGATCAGGGTAAAGAGTTGAATCTTGATAGTTTTGAACAGGTCCAATTAGGTGGCATCTTGAGCCAAATGTGGGGGGTGGTAGCTAGCTATGATTTGACTAGGGGTCTTGACAATGGTTAACTGCACCTGGAGGGTCTCTTGTGCGTCATACTGTTTGACGAGCCTGGAGGTGTGTATGTCCTTAATATATATATTGAAACTCCAGCTCCTTTGGCTTTACTGCTCACAGTTTGGGGTCTGAATGTATGATAGGATGAGTAACCAGGCAAGGCTGGGGTGCTCTCTGCAGCTTTGAACCAGGTTTTTGTAACTGCACAGATGGCAGCATTTTGCAGGGTTAAGAATGCTTACAATGAGTGCAGTTTCATGTTTAGACTCCTAGCGTTTAGCAGCATGACTTTTAATTTGTGTTTTGCTGACATTTTTATGTTGGTAGTTTTAACCTCACCACTTTTCCTAAAAAAGGCACTATAGGGGAGACAAGATCCCTTGCCAGAAGCTTGAAGCCTAGGTGAGACAGATGTAGGCCATCTCTGGCAAAGCATTGTGGTCTGTCAATCATATCTTCCCAGGCTGTCAGGTACTGGATTCTCCTGGAATGACTCCAGAAACTAAGCCAATTGTTAAAGTCAACCATTTTCTGTTTGTATTGAGGCATCATTCTGGGTGACAGCAGAATGCTGCTTAAGGCTAGGGACAAACCTGGCTGGGATACATAATCAGCGAGCTCAATCATGTCTCTCTTCATATTGTCCAGGGAGGTATGTCTCAAGTCATTCATGCCAATATGGACTATGACAGAGTCATAACAGTACCTTTTTTTTGAGAGACTTGAGTGTACATGTGATATGTTGAATTCTGGCACTTGACAGACAATTAACTGTGACTTTCTCCTTATCAAGCCTGGTGAGACATACATCGCTGTGTCCCACAATGGAGTCTCCTATGACTAATATGGTGTGTTTATGGTGAAGCCTTAGTGGTTGTGAGACACAGGTGTGTGGACTATACATGGTATGTGGTGTGGAGGGCTGCTGAGATCACGTGTGTTATTGCCTCAGAGGTCTCTTTTGTTTGGATATGTTTATGTTGAGGACCTCCGCATATGTGGGTGTGTCTTGTGTAGTTATGGGTGGTGTTTGAGGTGCAGTGATTGTGCTGACAACATTTTTGGTGCCAGATATACTGGCTTGAGAGTGAGAGAGCTAGGATGCTAGTTTCCTAATGTAATTGCATCTCTCACACTTTGTATACTTAGGTGGTAGTAGGAGATGGTTGTCTGTGTACATGATAAGTTGCTACACTGTCTCAGGATGCCCATATCAACCAGACTGGCAGTAGAAACTGTTGGAAATTGCCCATCCATATCTGTCAGAATCTGAGGGGGAAAGGCCAGGGAGAGCTAAGGGTTGGGCCTAAAGCCCAAGTGCTTAAACCAAAACTAAAAAGCTTAGAATAACACTTACAATTTAGACAAGCTATACATAAGCACTAATAAATGTAACAGAAAAGATGCAGTTGAACACTTTAGAGAACAAGCAGCAAGTAGGAAAAAAGCAAGATGAGGAGGAAAAAACAAGATGTATTGCCACTATGTTGCTGATAGCCACATACATACTGTGTTGATAGATGGTAGGGTATGATGTGGGAGTTAGCAGAGGATAGTGCTGAGCAGTTTGGATGTGCAGGGTGTGTACATAGTGGAGAGCAATGTATGTGGTCCTGTGATGTGTTTCCCTCTTCTTGTCTTTCAGAAGGGATGTACAGATGGAGGCACCCACCATTTTCAGCTGCAGAAAATGAAGCAATCCTGGATGTCCTCAGACTGCATCACAACATACTGCTGTCCAGGAGTCACCAGAATCATACAACGTGCTTCACTGTGGGCTGACCTCATCACATCAGTAAACCAAGTATTGATACAAGAGAGAAGCTACAAGCAGGTCCAACACTGGGTGACAGACATGATAAATGCTTCTGTGGCCAGGGACTGTGCTGCCACTGGTGGAGAGCCTGTAGCAGAACAACAACTCATGGCCACAGAGGAATTCCTTGCAAACCTGGGATCAACCAACAGCTGCCAAGCATCCACCATCCCATATGTCATGGAGGTGGGTGGCACAGCTTCCACAGCAGAGGAGCATCCAGGTAAGTCTCCTGTGTTCATTACTATAATACTGTATCAGTCATTTTGGCAGCCTCTGCATACCAGTACACTAATGTCAGGTCAATCTGCATTGGGGGGTGCATTAGTTTGTAATGCACACTTGTGCACGCATTCCCAAAATGTCAACAATGTGGCCAGTGCCACAGTTCCTATTATATATGTTGATATATGCACATATTATCCTGTAACAATGCCACAGTTGTTTGTGTTGACAATACCTCTCCCTCACATTTCCATAGGTACATCAGGTGTGGCTGGAGTACAACATCCTATAGCGGTGACAGCTAAACTGTTTTGGTATGCTCATATATACCCTAAGAATGTTAAAGGCTGCCATTTTGCTGTAGACACAAATATTATGCTTAGCAAGAGTACAATACTTGCATATTCAGTTTTGAAGGGGTTAACTGAAATGCATTGAATCGGCAATCACAGTAGTGTATTTGCATGAGCTACAATATATTTGCACTTATTTTTGTGAAGGTCTATGCAGTCTGCTATACAGGGGTCAATAGCATGGTCAAGACGGGTGCACTGTGTGTTAGGTATAGGGCCATCACATACACTGGCATATTGTTTATCTCACAGGTGTATAACACTGGCAACATTAACCAGACATAGCAGCAGTGCATGTTATTAAGGACCTGTCTTGTCTGTGTATGCTATAGTCTGCTTGTTTGTTGTGCATGGGATCAGCAATAAAATGTGTATGTATAATGCAGTTGTGGCACCTCACCTGCATGTGTGTGTGTGTGTGTGTGTGTGTGTGTGTGTGTGTGTGTGTGTGTGTGTGTGTGTGTGTGTGTGTGTGTGGATCACCAGACATAATTGTGCAGGCATTAATTCACTTATGTTGTCTTCCTCCTAACAGGTGACCCTGGGGATTTGAGTGTGTCCCCCTCACAAACTGATGTTAGTATATAATCAGACTCTGATGATGATGGTGGTGTGCATAGTGAGGCACAGGTGGGGTTTTTGGGGTCTGAATCTGTCCCATGGGTTGACATCCCACTTCCTTGTCCAATGTCCCTGCACACAGTCAATATGGCCACACATGCACAGTCCCCTGCAGCCACAGATATTAGACAGTCAGAGTGTGGCAGCATCAAACAGGAGAGGGTGGTGACTATGGCATCAGTGACTGTAGACACTAGTCATAGCCAGAGAGCTGGTGAGGTCCCACACAGGCAGATTGACAGGGGTGCTTGAAGGAGAACTGCTGACTATCCACCACCTGTCACAGGTGTCACATCACAAGTCACTCAATGCATGTTTTGGTCCATCATGGAGGCACAGGCACATTATGAATGCAATACCAGATGGATGCTCAGGATCATGGATGTATCACTGTCTGACATCCGTGACTCGCTCTACCACATTGGTGAGGTCATGCATCATTTCACTGATGTAGTGGACAAATGGTGAGAGTGAGATATTGTCAGTCCTTGACCACACATTGTCAGTGCTAGAACATGTGGTGGGAGTAAGGTGTCAGATACGTGGCCGTAGGTCAGCAACAATATCTGCTGAGAGTCCATGTGGTCAGGCAGTCACACTCCCATAGTTGCAGTACCTCCAGCACTACAAAAGGGAGGGTGCTGTCCACACCATGACATGGCAGGCCATGGACACATGGTCCTGGGCAGTCCTGTGAGGGATGCAAGCCCAGCAGACACCAGTCACCATCAGCGACTAGTACCACATCTGACCCTGGGCATGGTGGTGTCAGTACCACTCCTGGCAGAGTCAGTTCCTGTGCTCATGGCTGGAGATGGTGAATTGTGTGCTAAAGCCAATTGGCTGATGCACCTGATTCAACAGTCCAGCACCTCCCTGATATTATGTCCAAGGGATTCCCTGGCTGTAAGCTGTACATAATATCTGAATCATACCTACGGTGTATACAGACTGTAATAGACTGTACCGGGTTTTGCATCATATATCTGGTACATATTACATAGCATTGTGATTTTCAGGTATATCAGTGGGAATTCATTACAGATTGATGTTAGAAACTGCTGAGAGTCATTTAAGTTACTGACTGCATACACAGCAGGGAATCCATCCTACTGCACAGCCTGTTGTTCTCTGTACTTTCTACATTTGTCTAGCCAGTAGTTAATCCTTCTCCTTATAGGTGGCCCTTTCTCCCACTCCTGTTCATGGCTATGCCCATATTTTCTGCTCCAAGTAGTTGTAGGTATGCTGTGACTGGGGTACATGATGCAACAGCATACACAGGGTTACAAACTTCACACCTCTGACTGTACATGTTTAGCAGGATGTCCAGCATTCTGCCCTATATGTCTGCTCTGCTCCTCAGATCGTTGTGTTTTTTTGGTAATATACTACTACATGGTGCCCACTAACTTGTAGGTGCTGACACAGTTATTTGAAGGCCATTACATCCTGCTGCTATTCTGACCTGTTCTAACCTGCTGTTATACTAGCTACCTTCTTGGTTACTCAGAACATGTGTATTGCTCATACCTGTGGCCTCCTGTCCCTTTATTGTCTCTGATTTTGTCCAGCTTTCTTGTAGTAACAAATAGTGAGATATTGACAGTCTGTGGGACTCCTACTGTAGAAGTACCTCACATGCAAAACTGTAGATGTAGCCAGCTTCAAACCATGAACACCATCAACCATGCTAAAGTACTTAGCTCACTAAGCCACACCATCCACCAGAAAATGAAGTTTAATTCCTGACACTATCAACATCAGACAGACATACACTTTGACCCCTGCATATTGAGGAAATAGAAAATGTTGCCACATTGTTTGGGAGAGCCATGGAATTGTGTGGACTGCTGCTGTAACCTTGCAAACATACTGATAATGCAGTTGTATGGGAACATGGCTGTGTTAGGAATAGGGGACTCTAGCATTGACAGTCATGCTTCTGCCCTATGATCCTACTGTTTGGAAATTCCCTCACATAGTGCAGTGGGCTTACTGCCTTGTGGCCTACTGCATATTATGGGCATCCAGTTTTTGATAGAGAATTCATGTTGTCCCATATAGCTGTTCTCTGCAGGTACCCAGTACCCCACAGTATTCCCTTGCATATAAGCAGCAGGTCAATACATATGCTACCATAGTCTAGTACCCCATACATTTGTTGTTAAAAAGAGTGACTTACCTTATGATTGCCGCAGTTGAGATAACAGTGCTTCAGGGCTGACTCTGTCTGATGCATGCAGTACACAGCCAGTACATGGTGAGGTGCAGGTTGTGTGGTGTGGCTGGCATCCTTTTTACTATGTTTGTAAGTCAGAGTGAGATGTCAGTCCCTAGGACCCTATGTTGTCAGTGCATGTGCTATGCGTTGCCTCTTTGCCAAGGTCAGGGCATATTGGGTATGCCTATGTCTGCCTATGGGGACAGGCTCAGTTTTTTTTCCTCCAAGTCCCCCTGTGACTGTGGCTGTGGTACCTTGGCACTGGTGGGGGCTGTGTTACCTTCCCTGTGCTGATCCTACCACAGCTGCTTCTGCAAGATTCCTATTGTGTAGCATGGTATATACTGTGAACATCTGTGCATATGTAGCTGGAGAGTACTGCAGGACTCCACCAGCTACATCAAGGCAGCAGAACTGTGACTTGAGTTGCCCAAACACATGCTCTATGATGTTCCTAATTTGTGCGTGTGCCTCAATATGGCATTCTTCAGTAGGTGTGTTTCCATTTCTGATTGGTGTCATCATCCATGATTCCAGTGTGTTGCCAGCATCCCTCAGTAGATGGCTGTATGGGATGTCCCCCCCTGGCAAATGTCTGGTACAGCTGTGATGCGTGCCAGATATGGGAGTCATGATAACTCCCCGGGCCACCCGCACACACACTCATGATAATGCCATGGGCATTGCACATGACCTGGCAGTTGATGGAGTGATACTCCTTGTGGCTGACATAGACTCTACCCTCCTCACCAGGTTGTGCTTTGATGTGTACCTGAATGCAGTCTATGGCACCCAGTATGAGTGCAGTGTATAGCACCCAGTACCTCAGGGTAGTGTGCTACACAGTAGAAGAGATGCATACTGCTGGCCCTCTCCTCGTGGATGCAGGGTAAATAAATTTGTTCACTGGCATTGGTTTATATGGCAGGCAGGAACTGGTGCAGTACCCTGGATGCAGATGCCTGTCAGACCCCCTATCATGTCCCCAGCTGGTCTTTCAAAAGTTCCTATAGCTAGTATTCTAAGGGCTACACATACCACTGCTTCCACTGGGATGGGTTCCCTTCTGTTGCCTCTGGGTCTGAGTTAAGGGTGGCAGAGCTTGGTGAGGTCTTGTAGTATTTCCCTGTCCACCCTGTAGCAGTCTCCAATCTCCAGCTCATGTAGCTGCTGGAAGGTTACCCTGAGCCTGAACACTCTTTTCCTTCTCAGTCTAGGCTAATTGTCAGCATCAGCATCAGTACTGACCTCAGCCTCTAACACATACAAATGTATCAGAGCAGCAGCAGCCCCTAGCATTCTGTCAGTTAAGATTCCCAAGTGTATACTCCAATGGTGTACAGTATGTGGGAAAAACTAGAGTGAAGGGTGTGTGCATACTCTATAGTGGTGTGCTGCAGATGCAGCCTGTGTGATTGACTAACTATGATGCATACCACCTGCCAGGTATGTCATTGTGGGGTTTGAATAGCCCAGTGTCAGTCAAACAGGTCTTATCAGTAATTTATATATGACTGATTTTCCCAGGCTATTTCCTTTTTTTAAAAAAAATGCTTTCTCTGCTAAGCATTGTGAGGCAGTGTGCAAACCGTGGCACTGTTGTAAATATTGCTCAGCAGTCTAGACACATTCCCATGCATGAATAAGCTCAGCATAGCTTAAACCAGCTAAAACATATGCCCCACAGCTAAACAAAACTTAACAACACTAGACACACACCCCTGCTAGCCATTGAGTTCCAATCTGCTTAAACTTATAGTGGCACACCCTCTTTTTATGCCAGCTACCTGTTCTGCTGACACCAACACAGTTCTGCACAGGTTTTTATCTGTGGACACAATGGCCCATTTTTGCTATTTAGTAACCCCAGCACATTTGCATACAGATCTTTGCACATACCCTGGATACTTCCCTATTCCAGTGCCTGCCTCCTTAGCAACCATTGAAACCTGCCATTGTACATACTGCATGCAGAGCACTATAATGCATTATTCTCATGTATCTATTATTTCTAGTTTTTCAACATTTTCACTTTTTTTTTTTTTTTGCATAATGGCAAGTTTGCGCGCTGCTGCATGCCATGCAAATGTAATATGGCTATTAAAAGAAATATTATTTTATATTATTTTGCATTAGTTTTTAGCCTCACATGGTATTTTTCCCCATATCTCTGCCTACCATGACATTTCTGACGTTCAAATTGAGCTTTTACAGCCTTGTTCAATTTTTACATTTCTGTACATGAATATTTTCCATGTACACTTCTGACACCAATACAACTTCTGCATGAATACCTATCTGCTTAGTGGATCACAACACATCCTCATTTGCATGCATTTTACCTGCTTATGAGGTGATTTGCATGCCATGGACACTTCTGTGTCCGCACGCTGGTGCATGCCCCTCTGCTCTGTTTACTGGATCACACGGTTGACGGTTTCCGTGTTGGATCCATGCCACTCTGCCTACATGAAAAAATCACTCTATGTAGGCTTTATTGAATTCCCCCTTAAGTCTTCCTTAGGAGAAGATGGGCTATGTTAGTATTAATTATAAAATATTAGAAGAATGGCAAGTGCACTTATTAACCAAAGTATTAAATGATTGGATATTTCAGGGAGTGTCACTTGATCTGAAAGCATCTTGTTATGTGTAGTCACTAATTTTAATATGGAAAGGGAAAGAAATAGAGAATATTGATAACTGGAGTGCAGTTTCATTGCTTAATTTTGAGTATAAAGTATGCGCATATGTGATTTAACAAGGAATGGAACCGTTACTGATGCTCCACTTACCTGCAGAGATACAGGGAATAATTAGTAATCTGAGAACATCAGGAATATTGTGGATAATAAAAGAGTAAATGGGAGAATATATTGCAATGAAAAGTGTGGGCTACTATGTAGATTAACTATAGAAAAGGTATAAGACTCTCTTTCACATGCACAATTAATATATATCTTACCAGCTTTAGTTCTTACTACAAAGCTGGTGAGTTGGATTAAAGATGCTTTAGAAAATTACAATGCATACCATATATTAATGTTATTTTAGGGAGATCAATACAAATACTGAGATATATTCAGCAAGAGAGATCATTATAATTGGCAGATGATTACAGTGGTGCATCTAGTTAACTTGCATTAGTTTAAAATACACAAGTTTTAAACCATTACTGATATATGAAGATGATATATTATAGACGGATATGACTGATCATTTTCAATCTTTGTTAGACATAATGAATTAAATATTGCAATTCTTTAAATTGCATTTTAATTACAAAAATAATATTGGATACAGCTTTCACTTAGATATAGAGAAGATATATTTTTCCAAATATACATTTTGTATATTAGGAATACAAATTTGAATCACTTGACAGTGGTTATGAGTAATGGACAGACATTTAAAATGTTATGTTGAATAAAGTTCAGAAATGGAAAATATTTTATATGAGTCATGAGAAAAATGTACAGTTATTGAAAAAACTTATGAAACTGAGGTTCAGTTACTTCAAGGAAAAAACTGGAAAGTAGACTTCTAAGAATTTTCTTTTCTGGTATACAGGGAACAGAATAAACCCATTAAAAAGCTGAATTTTTATAAAGGCCTAAATAGGGAGGAGGATTAGATATGATATATCAGATGCTATTATGTGACATTTTTGCAGACATTATTAATGGTTATGACAACTACATTGTTAAGCTTTATTTGACTACTTACTATAGGCTATTGTTAGAAAGATGGAAACAAAACAATCAAATCTTTGTTGGTCTATAGAAGTGGAAATGTGATTCTTTCTTTAAAAATGAAACAGTAGAATTTATCTGCAACGATGCTGAGAGGTCAAGTTAAAATAAGTATGCAGTATTAATGAGGAAGGAGGGGAGGGACAATTGGAAACAGGAAGACTAAGAACAAAATGATGAACAATCAGTTGAGGGAAGGTTAGGAGATGAAAAAAATATATATAGTGGAGGTAAGAAACACACAAAGAAGGGGAAATACTGTTATTACAATATTGCCATTAAACGTACATATTATAATATACAGAGTTTGCTTGTGATTAAATGGTGTAAGAAACTAAATGGTGTAACTTAAGGAAGGGAATAGGAAAACAACAGTGCAGCATGATAAAAGAGTAAATATATATATTTATATATATATATATATATATATATATATATATATATATATATATATATATATATATATATAATATATATATATATATGTATATATATATATATATATATATATATATATATATATATATATATATAGACAAATTTCAACAGAATCAGGGACAAGTCAAGAAAAATCAGGGACAATCAGGGACACTTTTAAAATATTAGTGCTGTTAACTTGAAACATTGATAGAATCAGAGCATATGAATTAATACACATTTTCTGATGTAAAAGAAGTCTATAACTCTTAATTATTGTCATTATTCATTAAGTGTAATTCACCACCTTTCCTCCAAAAGTCACTAGTTTTAAGAGGGATTAAGAGAGACAGAGCTAAAATTTGAGTCAAAATCAGAGACGTCCCTGAAAATCAGGGACAGTTGAGAGGTATGATATATATATATATATATATATATATATATATATATATATATATATATACACACACAGGTTTGAAAACATGGAAAATTGGGGATTGACATGCAGAAGAGGAATTTTTAAAAGCTTTTAGATTTGATATATTCTTTTGGACACAGGGTGTGTGGAGAAGAAGAAAAAATAGAAAGAGTGGAGGCAATATGAGAAAGAAAGGAAAACTGGCCCCGGGATTCATGAACCTTGCGCCAGGCGCACGCATGGCGTAGGCGCCACAACGCCAGACATGGCCGCCGAGTGATTCAGGTAAAATCCAAACCCATGTGCATCAGCGGCGTACGCTGGAGTTGCGCCGCCACCGGCGTAGGTATGTTAAATACCCCATGTGCGGTGTTGCACCATGCAAATGAAGGCAAGTAGCGATTCACGAAGTGGCGCAGGCGTAGCATAACAGCACGGCAATGTAAACCAAAAAAAACGGTTTACATATATCCAAACATGACATAGGAGTAACGGAAGGCTGCCGACGTCATGTGTCATAGTGGTGCAACATGGCAATGTGGAAAGAAACCGAGAATGTCAAAGGGAAACCTGCAGAAAATGTAAATAACGACATAAATGTCATGTACGCAAAAACCACAGCAGAACCCCAGGACATGTCCGCGGAAGGTGAGGAACAATGAAGTAATATGACAATGCCATAAAAGAGCAGTATAAGACACATCAGCATCACAGCCACAATACACCATAGTATGAATGGAAAGCCACAACCACAGCCCAAGGGTTGCCAAGGAGTGGCGTCGGTGTCTGGCGCCGTAACCATGTATTAGTAGTCAATGCCATGCAAATGAGGCAGATAATACTGAATCGCAAAACCCCGCCGGCGTAAGGCTGCACCAAACGGCGCAGCGGTAAAACACCGAGGAGTGGCCTAGAGGGAACACCTGTCAATCGCAGAGGGGTGTGCCGCTGTAGGAGGAAGCATATTGGAGCCCAGCAAACCTGGGCTGTACAATGCACATCACAGCTTCAGGACCGGCGTGTGAGGAAATAGATGCGCTGAGAGTATACAATGCGTGCACAGATGCATGTGCACGAGGATGACTACGTTCCCCAAACCAGTCATGTGACGGCCGTCCCGTCAACAACCATGGATACAGGAAGGTGATGCTGAGAATATGAGGAAATGCGGAAGCAGTGTAATTGGAGTCGAAATGAGCAATTAACACCAATCAACCGACGGAGGGCAATCGGCGGCAGCTGACAACTCTGCATGGAGAAATCTGCAAAACGGGAAAGGGGAGGAATATGAATGCAAAGAAAGTAGTGGATGTTGCAGAAATGCAAAGAGCGAAGAACCGATACAGCACAGCCAAGGAGAGAGTTAGCATAACGGCGGCGGCAGACAAAATGCATGACATGTCATGTGCCTGCAGGATGCACTCCCGTAAATAGTAGGTGCAACGTGCAGAAACAGTAAAGTAAGGTGTAAAGCTAAACCAATGCAGGCAAGTGTAATGTAACACCAAAGGCAACAGCGTTGCAGTCGAACCCAGCACGGAGGCTCGGCCAGAACAGGAACACAACCTTGCTGTAGTATAACTTTTGTGTCACGGCTCCCCACCACAAAAGCTCCGATGACAA
Source organism: Protopterus annectens (assembly GCF_019279795.1). Lineage (NCBI taxonomy): Eukaryota > Metazoa > Chordata > Ceratodontiformes > Protopteridae > Protopterus > Protopterus annectens. Next base: position 986,260,999 of record NC_056725.1, on the reverse strand, counting down.
GAATGTAATAATTGAAATTGAAATTTTATTCCGTATGGACTTCCACTCTTTAAACGTATAACAAATACTTGATACAGTCTCAATCTCACAAGATACGATAACAATTACAACAGAGGGTTAAGTGCTTTCATCTGTAGCTCACAGACTTCCTCAGAACCATTTTTTCACTTCCGATACTCTTTTAAATACGCCCCTTTGGCGCCAAAATTGTTTTAGTTTATTGATACATTTAAAAACTTTAAAAACTTTATTTTGTGTGTACGTAAATAGATAACATAAATAATTAATGATGGTAATAGTAAAATACATGGATAGCTATTGTTGTTACTGTGTAATTTCTTATTACTATATGCTTGTACATTATAACTTGGTTGACAATGTGCCGCTGATCAAATAAATAAATAATTAAATAATGTTACATATGCACTAGCGTTGGTGAGTGTATTGGCTCATTGTAAATGGCTTCCTAAACGCTAATGCTAATTGATCAATGAAACTACTGAATGTAAAGTGCTAGGTGCAACAGTCTATATACATATTCTGTGTTATGAAGAGGTCAATAGTGTGTGGCACTAATTATATATAATCAATATGAATATGTGCTGATGGAATCACTATCAAAAATCTGATGTAATAATTTAATATGATGGACAATTTTGAATATTTTAGTATCTAAATCAATTCTGATTCTAACTATCTAAAAACATATGTAAGAATATATGTCCACATTAAATGAGCACATATAATAAATAATAAATAATATTACTTTGATAATTAATATATGTATATATATTAATAAAAAATGATATAAATATTAAATGTAGTTGATATGTATATGTATCGGTCATAAATTATAATATATCACTAATAAATACTTTAAAAAATACAGTTGTATTATTGCGGTTTGTAAATTAACATTTATTAAATACTTATTTAATGTTGTAATTATGTATTGTCAATACTAATTAAAAATATATAAATAAAATTTAGTATACCTACTGACCCTACTAACCATAAATACGGTATAATATGAAATATTACTTGTTAATGCCCTAATATTAAAAATGGTTTTATACAGATCCCCCATATAGACCGATTATATCGTGTTCAAAATCAAAGACATATAACATGGGTGTTATGGTGGATCATTTGACAAAACATGTATACAACAACGTACCACATTTGGTAAAAGACTCCTGGCATTTTTTTAAGAAAAATAAGTAAGGATGTATGGAGAAATGATATCACTTTCATCACAGTGGATGTAAAGGATTTATTTTCATGTATACCGAAAGAAACAGGTTTAGACTACTTTTGTAACAGCCTAAGGAAGTTTTCAGTACTTACATGGGATATAATTCAATTGTTAATGAGTATGATGGAACTTATCCTAGATCATAACTATATAGAACATCAAGGAGAAAAATTCAGACAAACCTCCGGTGTAGCGATGGGTGCATCTTGTGCACCCATATATTCCAACTTAGTCATGTTGGAATGGGAGGATCAGTTTATTTTCCATAGTGAATATTACAAACATATGCTACTATATACACGATTTTTGGATGACATATTCATCATTTGGAAAGGAGATACTAAAGACATACCCACCTTTATTGAGTATATTAACAAAACAACAGAATTTTTGAAATTCACCTACACAGTAGAGAAAGGAGGTATTGCCTATTTAGATACATATATCAGTATTAATGATGATGGATTCACTTCTAGACTATATAGAAAACCGACATTTTCCAATTACTACATCCAGTTTGGAAGTTGTCATCCTCCACACACTTTTAAGAACATAGTGAAGGGTCAATGTGTGAGAGCAGCAAGGATGTCATCGACAAGAAAAATAATGGAAAATGAGTTGGCACTGATATACAAATTATTTAAAGAAAGAAACTATCCTACAAATATGCTCATTGATGTAGTGGAATTTGTTAAATCCCAATGGGGAGTCAAATATTACCCATTGTTAGGGAAAAGTGACACAAACACAGTGAATAACAATAGAAAAATGATAAATAGACGGGTATGTGTCACTATGTTTAATCCACAGGCGAATATAGTAAAGGAAATTTTACAAAGACATTGGACTATTTTCACAAACAGTGAAGAAGTAAAAGACATTATAGGCACTTCTCCCAACATAGTACTAAAGACAGGACATAATATAAAAAAGTTATTAGAAAGAGGAGCAAACATATATAATTTAAATCAAAAGAAGAAGAGTGGTACACAAAGATGTGGGGCATGCAAACAGTGCCAATACATTAATGTTGAACATAGTCTTAAAATTGACAACATACTGAAAAGTAAATGTAAATCAAAACCAGGTAATTGTAACACCCAATGAGTGATATACTTAGCTTTATGTGTAAAATGTACCGCGTACTATGTAGGAAAAACTGAGAGAAAATTAAGAACTAGGATATATGAGCATTATTATAAGATCAAAAAGGGTGATACAAAAAATGCTTTGAGTAAACATGTCCTAGATAAAGGCAATGACCATACGTTTAAGTTCTTTATTATAGACCAGGTGGAAAGAACAAATGATAGTGGCAATTGGAAGGCCAAACTAGGATGTTTAGAAAGTAGGTGGCAAATATGTCTTGATGCAACCACCTACCCTGGCCTTAATGAATATATTAGTATAAAACCATTTTTAATATTAGGGCATTAACAAGTAATATTTCATATTATACCGTATTTATGGTTAGTAGGGTCAGTAGGTATACTAAATTTTATTTATATATTTTTAATTAGTATTGACAATACATAATTACAACATTAAATAAGTATTTAATAAATGTTAATTTACAAACCGCAATAATACAACTGTATTTTTTAAAGTATTTATTAGTGATATATTATAATTTATGACCGATACATATACATATCAACTACATTTAATATTTATATCATTTTTTATTAATATTTATACATATATTAATTATCAAAGTAATATTATTTATTATTTATTATATGTGCTCATTTAATGTGGACATATATTCTTGCATATGTTTTTAGATAGCTAGAATCAGAATTGATTTAGATACTAAAATATTCAAAATTGTCCATCATATTAAATTATTACATCAGATTTTTGATAGTGATTCCATCAGCACTTATTCATATTGATTATATATAATTAGTGCCACACACTATTGACCTCTTCATAACACAGAATATGTATATAGACTGTTGCACCTAGCACTTTACATTCAGTAGTTTCATTGATCAATTAGCATTAGCGTTTAGGAAGCCATTTACAATGAGCCAATACACTCACCAACGCTAGTGCATATGTAACATTATTTAATTATTTATTTATTTGATCAGCGGCACATTGTCAACCAAGTTATAATGTACAAGCATATAGTAATAAGAAATTACACAGTAACAACAATAGCTATCCATGTATTTTACTATTACCATCATTAATTATTTATGTTATCTATTTACGTACACACAAAATAAAGTTTTTAAAGTTTTTAAATGTATCAATAAACTAAAACAATTTTGGCACCAAAGGGGCGTATTTAAAAGAGTATCGGAAGTGAAAAAATGGTTCTGAGGAAGTCTGTGAGCTACAGATGAAAGCGCTTAACCCTCTGTTGTAATTGTGATCGTATCTTGTGACATTGAGACTGTATCAAGTATTTGTTATACGTTTAAAGAGTGGAAGTCCATACGGAATAAAATTTCAATTTCAATTATTACATTCTTGTCATCGGAGCTTTTGTGGTGGGGAGCCGTGACACAAAAGTTATACTACAGCAAGGTTGTGTTCCTGTTCTGGCCGAGCCTCCGTGCTGGGTTCGACATTCATATTACAGTTGGTTTGTGCTTTTATATTTTACTAACAGCGTTGCAGTGCTAACGGTAAAACACGGTAGATAACCCACAGATACGGCAGCAGAGACACACCCAATGACATCACCGGGTGTACAGCACAACACTATAAAGTGGGAATGCACACAACACACAGTGCGAATTCCCAAACGCTGCGCCTTACGGTGTAAACACACGGGGGACTTTTAAAATGTATATGTTGGGTGCTGCCATGGCCGTGATGCATCAGCATGTGTTAGAGACAGACGGAGTTGCGGAGGAAGGTGCCGACAACTACCGGAGGCCTCAGAGGAGAAGGAGAGTGTTCAGACCAAGGGTGACCTACCAGGGGCTGCAAGACCTGGAGATAGTAGAGCGTTACAGGGTGGACAGGGACACGTTACAGCAAATAGTGGAGCTGTGCCGGCCAAGCCTGAGAACAAGAGACAACAGAGGGGACCCCATCCCAGTGGACACAAAGGTATGTGTAAGCTTGCGAATACTGGCAACAGGTACCTTTCAAAGGCCAACCGGGGATATAATGGGCATCTCACAGGCATCAGCATCCAGGGTACTACACCAGTTTCTGGATGCCATGTTACGACATGCCCATGAGTATATATACTTCCCCAGATCTCAGGAGGAATTGGCTAGCAATATGCGCCACTTCCACCGTGTGGCACAATATCCGGAGGTACTGGGTGTGATAGACTGTACGCACATAGAAATCAAGTCACCACCCGGTGAGCAGGGTAGACGCTACATAAACCGCAAGGGATTCCCCTCCATCAATTGCCAGGTCGTGTGCAATGCGCAGGGCATTATCATGGATGTGTGTGCTGGCAGCCCCGGAAGCTACCACGACTCCCATATCTGGCATGCCTCACAGCTGTATCAGGTATTCGCCAGGGGGGACATCACACAAGGTCACCTTGTGGGGGATGCTGGCTACGCATTGGAGCCGTGGATGATCACACCCATCAGAAATGCACACACACACATGCAAGAACACCATAATGAGGCACACGCACAAACCAGAATAATCATAGAGCGTGTGTTTGGGATGTTGAAATCACGGTTCCGGTGCTTGGATACATCTGGTGGAGCCTTGCAGTACTCTCCAGGCACATGTGCCCACATATTCATAGTATGTGCTATGCTACATAATATGATCCTGCGGAAACAGCTGCCGCAGGGACATAATGGTGTAGGGCCACCAAGCCCGCCACAACTGCCAAGGCAAGCACAGGCACAGGGCGTTCAGCGCCATGAACACACTGTGCCAGCCCCAGTAGGCAGACGGAGGCGTACCCAATATGCCTATGCCTTGGCAAAGAGGGAACGTATAGCACATACTCTGACAGCGTAGGCCCCATGGACTGACACCTCCCTACCTGCACACACAGTGAAATGGACGGCACACAAACATGTCCGCCCGTAATGTGTACTGTATGGGCGGTCCCATGTGTGACTCCAACATAGGTAGCACCCAAACACTGCACAACCAACAGCCAGCGGAGCATGGAACGCCAACACCTCAACCGCACACAGGTCCGACAGCAGACGGCGTAGCCATATGCTGCCACGTTCGGCGCAAGGTGTCTACATATGTACATATGTGCATACACAAATATGGATATAGATATCATTACACACGTAGAAATATATGTACACATACACAGATATAAAGTACAACAAGTTAAACAGGGAATCACAGGGATGCAAGGTTACAGATGCAGTAAGATGCGAACCCTCAACATAGTAAACATACTGAACGAAAACCCGACTATCCGGGAGGGTGGACAGAGCAGGGAACGCCACCCATGGAAAGGTCAACCCACCTAAATGCATATTCGCCATTCGGGATGATCGCCAGGCCACGATACAGTAACAGGACATGTGCGTGTAATATTCTTAGGATATGAGGGCGGAGGTAGACACTGCCGCCGGCGATGTGGTCAACGTAGGTACTGTGTGCAACCGTCCCTGCGAAAGCGGCAGTATGTCTATGTGTGAGGTGAGGGTGTCGTGTGTTCTGCTGTGCCAGTGTAATGTGTGTGACACTATAAAATGTGTATGTAGGTGGCATGTGACAGGCGGAGTGGAATAACATGTGTAGGCATACAGTATAGGAACCACAGGCGTATGTATAGCAGTACCCACAAAGTAGTACTGAGAGCTCCTCACTGGCTAGGCGCGTGGCGACGTAAAACGATGCAAATCGAAAATGTCCCAGAATGTACCACAGGAGTATAGCCAACATGACATGCAAAGGACGCATGTACAAACCATCTCTGGATGTATGGCGCCTACATGTTAATTCCAATACGATATATCGGCAACGTTACGCAGCAATAGTTATGTGCCACGGAAATACGCATGTGCTACCCCGGCACCGATCGTGGACACGTATCGTCCCGTAAACACCGCTGTGTGTTCTACGAGTGTTAAACAAGCAATCGCCACCCGAATAGGTGGCAACCGGTAGCATACAGGCCGTCCCAACTACAGGACCACAATGACCGTAAATATCCGTGACAAAATGCCAAGGGATAGTCGGCACCTACGAACAGCTGCAGATATACTACCAATGTGACGGAGGAATACATGCAGGAAGCACACAAGCAAGCGGTACCGACAGCAGACGACATCAACAAAACCTACACTCCTAGAACAACAGACAGGTAACTTGTAACTCCCTAGGCAGGGATGGAGCACACACAGAAGCATACCGTGTATGTACAAATGCAAGGCCCACAACCCGTACCCGTCACCCACAGCCGCCGATATACCCCATCGCACATATCAAAGGGATACAATCTGAAATAGCAGCAAAAACATACAGGCAGTTAATGACAGCGGCATACCCGCAACATCCCGCGTGGGAACCACTATCAGCAGCGGATGCATAACTGCATCCGTTGTGTACAGGAATACAAGAGCTATGTTACACATCAGAATGCAAAACGCCATCGGTAGACGCCGGCAGGACACGGACACCCACATGTGGAACATAATACCATACCCAACACACACAATCCAAGGCTAACACCACAGCCAAATGTACCTGACGCGACACATAGCGGTTGCAGTCACACATAATATAACACAATACATACCATCCCCACGAAGGTAGTGCAGATAACCAATGCCCAGATGATGAATGAACCATGGCCTAGTTCCGACGAGTACCGTACGAATGGAGGAGATGCACAGGTGATATGCGCATAAGTGCACACCGAGGAACAGCTATTGGTGTGAAGAACCCACATGCCGCAGGTGACGACGGATATAAGGAAGACTCCCAGGATAGTCAAACTGTATGTTCATACCGAACAAAGACGTTATTCCTACAAGAGCCGATCACTTGTCAGTAGCAAGACACAAACGGAATACAGAAAGCAATACAGGAAAGGTATGTAGAACCCACGAGATGTACTGGTGTGTAACGCATGATATGTATGACGAATCAGCACTGTATGTGAACGGTGTTTGTCAGTAAAGATACCTGTCCATAAAGGAGAGAGTGGTGAAAGGTGATTATGTAGTGTTAACCTGCTGAGTATACCAACCACTGTGGACACCGTGTGCACAGCAGTGGGACATCATGTACACAGCTGGGATAGCCAAGGGGTGCCATCGTGATTTAAAACACAGAACAATGCCACCACCCACGCTGATGCTGGCAGTGGATGTCCAACAATGAAGTGCCACAGCAGGGGATAGGACATGTATGTATAGTGTCACAGCACACATGTGTATGGGCAGATATTGTTGATGTCATACGTAATGTGTGCACAACGTGCACGTATGCCTCGCAGTAGGGGTGACCATGTCAAGTATGTATAATGTAAAGCTATCATGATGGATACGTTCAGACATTATACACAGTATCACAGGCAAAGCATGCATGATGGATGTATGGCCTAGTGTTATGTACATTAACAAGATATATATGGCCTGCAGATATGGGACAGAGCAGTAGCAGAATAGCCACCCAAAATGGAAGGAACATCAAGTAACCATGTCCAAGCTATCTGTAGCAGGTGCAATGTGTGCAACAATGATGTCTGGCAGGTCCATGTGTAAACACATGTGCAATGTACACAGTCGTGCCACCCCCCCATGGTACTGTCCACTGGACAGCAAAGGTGGATGTCAACTGCATGTCTACACAGTACTGCTGTTGTGGTGGTCCCATGTGTATGTGTCACCCTATCAGCAAGGGAGCTATCACATGACCAGTGTCACAGTGTGTCCCTGTGGGATGTGCACAGGACCTATGTTCTACAGCATGGTGTGTGTCTAGTCTGTGTAGGTAAACAGAAGGCCAGGCTAAGCAATGTGGCTTGTGTGCACATATGCATGACTGCTTCATTCACTCTGCTCACTGCAAACGCCATGTAGGAGTACTACATGCATCAGTAATGCGGAAGATATGGCCCATGGCAGAGTACATGACACCACTGTGTAAGTGGTATGCAGATGAGTACAGATGTGTTCCCCATCTGTCATCTGCATATGTAAACTGTCTGAGCCTGGTATACATCGCGGCATGACTATACTGTGACATGGAAAGTTGTAGCCATTGTGGAAGGCACACCACGAATGTGTTATAGTAACCCTGCCTGTGTGTAGATGTGTGTATGGCACAAGTACAAAGGCTACCAATGTCCCAGCAACACACATAGTCCAGATATGTGTGGCCCTGCAGATGTGTACCCACGCCACAGTGGAATATGGCAACCACAGCACCATGTGGGGCATGTGTGTACAGCAACCATGTACAATGTGATATGCATGTATAGGGACAGTATCCACGTGATACCCAGTGGATGACTGTCGCTATGCAAAGGTGATGTGTATGCACCATCCGTGATGTATCTGACACAATGACATATACACGATATATCTGCCACACCGACACCTGCATGGATGTTAGCAGTATGAGCTGCTGGAGCTAGAATGCTGCCAGGTATGTAGATGTGGGACATGTAGACATGGACATCACTCCGTGACAGCATGTTGTGTATGTAAGCAAATAGTGAACATGAGGGGACACATGACTGAGGACTGTGTAATGCCACATGTACTTTACATGTCGTAGGTAGCATGATATGCTTGCACCACTGTGTGACCTGTCCAGGAGTCACATAGCCTAACATCCTGAGACACAGGGTATGATGTGATGGTGGATGTGTACATTGCCAATACCAGAATGTGGAATGGTGCTGAAGGGCAATGTGGGGATAATGTCTGATCTGTTACCCTCTGTACTACACCAACCACCCATGCAATGGTATGACAGGTGGCCATCATGTGGATGTGGTGTGCTGTGGCACACAGACGCCCAACAAGGGTGCCAGTAAAGGCATGGAAGTCGTCAATGAGTGTGTGAAGCATGTATGTGAGGATGTGCCCCAGTGCCATACCGAATGGTGCAGTCATGTCTGTATGAATGCAGTCCCACACGTGCAATGCACTACCACCCATGTGTAGTGTGATAGATGCGGTGGTGTGGTGGTCAAGGTACACAACGTCCATGAATGGGCTAGCAGTTAATTCAGTGGGCTGCTGCAGAGACACATAACAACCAGTTTGGCGGGATATAACAGCTATGGAGATTGGAGGTGACATTGGGACAGTGTCCGAGGACATAATGTGTGCATGGCAGTACCATGTATGTGTCCACAGGGACAATGCGATGTCCATGTATGGACTGGAACCCTGTAGTGAGTGAGAGTGTATATTATTGGTAGGTAACCCATTGGCTGGCATGTTGCCAACAACATATCTGTCGGCAATGCCTGGGTGACTGTCGTATGCTACATTGAATGTGGATGTAGCCAAACAACACAGACATACCACCACACTGCGTGAGGGCCCACACTGCAAAGTATGGTGGTCATGTGTAGGTAGCTAGCTGTGGAGTATGTGATGGACCACGAGGACACACCATGACTGTCAAGTGATGCACCACACACATTTGAACATACCCACCGTGCAACAGCCTGCACATGTGCCCATACAGCACATGTGCATGGAACATGCATACCACCGTGGCATCTGTGAAAAGGCCAGTACCACCATGTCTCTGTGTGGAATAGCATGGTCCCTACCAGTGCGTACATGTAGCGGAAGTGCATTGTGATATGTGTCAGCATAGTCATGTATACTGTCCGTCTGCTGGGGTGCCATGCCATTAACTACCCCGTCAGCAGATGTTGGTAGTACCGGCTGTTGAGCACATGTACAATGTATGCTGCAATGGGTGTGTGTCCAGGGTGTGGCTAGCAGGGCCAAAGCATATCTGTCCATCAACCAGAGGGGGGATGTCTGTAGGTATAGCACACAGACACATGGAGGTATGGTGCATGCCAAGGGTAGAGTAGGTATGGTATGTCTTGTTTAATGTGTCACCCAGCTATGTGTAGTGCATGGCCAAGCATGTGTGGGTACATGGGAGTCCATACTAGGGAAGTGCGTGTTGCTGTCAGCACATGGCAGTAGCAACTGTCCGAGGTGCAATGTACAGTATGATAACACAGCCAGCATGTAACCTGTGGTGTGCAGTGTATTCACCGTCATGTGTCACAATGTGTCTAGCGGTCACAAACATGGGTATCCAAACATGGAGTACCTATGATGCATTTGTCTTAGAAAAACATACAGTATGTGTGTACATCACTGTGTGATGTGGGATCCACTCACCTGTGTGTGTTGCAGTCCAGGTATGTGCCTGGGAGGTATGATCTGTGTACAATCTGGACCGGCAGGTGTGCTCTGTAGAGCATGGAGGCAGGTCCCAGGCACCGCAGATTAATATCAGGCATGCCTTACTGTGTGTGCAGTGCATGTGTACAGCACAGTGGGGGGTGCAAGCATTGTCACACATCACTGCATGCCATGCCTGCCTGTGACAGCCCTGCTGGCAACAGACATGTTGCACTGCTGCAGAGGCAGCATAGCATGTGAAGATGGACATGTGGGCCCCACACCCTAGGCAGATGTCCGCAGGTCATGTGTGCCACAGTACTGTGGTTGACCATGACTGTCATACTGGATCAATACCACATGCCTGCATAAGTACAGTATGATCATAGTCAACAGTCGCAGTGACAGAGTAGGCAAATGTACAGTATCCCTGTGTGCAGACCACTGCCTACTGTACACTCGGCTAGACACACACCCACAGGGTGAATACACCATTGAGCCATCAGATGTCCCATTCCACGTAGCCTGTACAATGTCATCACAGGGTGGTTACAATAGCATGTGGTAAGACAGACATGTTGTACCAGGTGATGTGTCATGTGTGCATATGTTGACTTGCACAGCCGTTCACATGTCTGCCACATACCGGTGCATGATGCATACTGTTACATGATGTGTGGAACTGCACTGTGACACACAACAGGGACATCTGACACAGGTGTGTTGTGAATGGTGTAACCCATGTTCACGCAGGATACACACTGCCGCTGTTGGCAGCCATGCTGGTGGCTACCAGTGGTGCATGCAGTGGTCATACAGACATACTGCATACAGTGTCCATGCAGGGATGTCCATCCTTGTGGATGATGTGTTGCTATGTGAAGGTAGGTGTGTGTTGTGAATGTTACACATCCAGATGACACCATCTGGTGCAGTCATGGTCGTCGACAGCATCACACACATCCACAGCAGTCAGAACCCTGTCCTGAGAATGTGTGTCAGTCACCCTCGTACTGTGTGACATATGTGCACATGGCAGAACACCTCCCACTGTCATCTAGGATGGCTATGTGATGGCTGGAATGTGCCGTGATAATGTACAATGCTGGTAGTCCAATGAAGTACGTGGAATCAGACACAGTACGCCATGGCTGCCATGTAAACCATGCACAACAATGACTGTCTGACAGACACAAACAATGCGTTGACATGTTGAACATGTGCACATGAGAACTCCCAATGAGGTATGTTGCACATATCGATGTACAACTGTCATCTATGGCCATAGCATGGGTGCAGACGCACATACCCCACAGGCAGTACCACGTGATGCAGGTAGGGGGGCATTGCAGGTGCACATGTGACAGTTGCTGTACCGCCACATGTCCTGCATAGCCGTCATGTAGGGGTAGTAGTGGCATGTGACTGATGGACATGCCTGTACATTTGACCATGTCCCACAGGAGATGTGTTATGTGTGTACAACATGTGATGTGCCAACATCAAGCTGGGCAGTGTATGGCCGCCAGTGTACCTGTATGACTTGTTCTGCGATGGGTGCAAAGGCACATAGTACTGCATTGCACACCCACAAGCCCCACACAGGTGCATAGCCTGAACATACAATACAAAGAGGGTGTGGGATGATAGCAACCCACAAGAGGAGATGGGTATGGGTGGCAACCCACTACCACATCCGTGGGTATGGTGTGCATGTGTATGACACATTAGCACCTGAGAAGCTAGCAGTACAGCAGTACAGGGTTGCATGCATATATGTTCAACAATAGCCCTGTGTGTCCCACCACTGGCCCGTGGATAGACAGACACCAACACAATGTGCAGATATGATATGTGCACAGCACATAAACGATGCCTACTGTAGAACAGGCAGACTGTGTAGACATGTGCACAGTACTTCTGCACCAGCCACACTCAAACACGTTATGTGCCGAACCACACCAATAGTCCAGGCCATGCCAAAGCTGGACGTGCATGCATCTGTGTATGTACGCCTGTGAATGTCTCCGGCGTAGTGGTATAGCTGTGTCACTGTTCTTCACAACATAATGAATGGGTTGTATGTGTGATGGGTGTGTCATATGTGTATGGTCAGATCGACGATACCATCAGTGCCCCTGCTATGTGAACATCCCTGTCCCCATACATGGATACCTATGCTGTGCCCAACATCACGTTTCCAGAGGGAGGGATGGCGGTGTGTAGTGCACCAGCAGACATGGGGGTGGCAGCAGGCACTGGATGTAGACATCTGTGGTACCCACGTCAGTCCAGGTAACCATCCATGTGCACGGGATAGCAGTGTGTGGCCACATACAGCACTGTGTAGATCAATATCGCAGCACATAGCACCTGTCAGGGTTACAGTGTATGCATGGGTGTGTGATACCTGCATGCACCAGACACACCCCCACCAAGCAGCGTGCAGCCTACCTTGCATAAGGCCAGTGTCCACACCATGGTGATAGACATGTGTAATGTCCAAATACACATAGCAATGACATATGGAATGGACAGCCACCCTGCCAATATCATTACCCCCCAGGTGGATCACATCCCAGTGCCATGTATGTGGCATACCTGCCATACCATGCAGCCCTGCCCAGCAAGGCTGCATGTGCTATCACAGTCCTACATGGTGCGATGGCCAAAAGGCACTGTCACTATCAACCATACACAGCAGTAATGTTACGGTGATGCACCCTGTGGTGTTACAGGTGCTGTGTGCTGCTGTGGACAATGTGCGTGTGTACATGCTATGCATGACCTTCCCTGCTAATGTGGCATGGTTACACATTGTCCCATGTGTATCACATGTGCAACACAGGTGAGCCGTGAAAAGTTGGCCAACACCCATACAGTGCTGTGTGGATGTACATGGCACAACACATGCATGTGCAGGTGTCCATGTGTATGTGTACAGTGCCACTGCTGATGTTCATAATGGCCACGTACGTGATGTCTATTGACATATAGACAGCATCCAGGTGAACGGTAGAACTGTTGTCACAAGGGGACCCGTGCCAACTGATATGGACACAGGTGTAGACAGGTACACATGTCCACAGCAGACTAACATCAACATGGTGCGTGTACAGTGTGATGAGGTGACACACAGATATGAAATGACACCCACTGCTCAATGGTGTGACGGCAACACATTGGCTGTATCACTGCCATGATGCCTTGCAGAGATTACTGTGCAGATGTTGTACATGTCATAGCAATGTATTCCCAGCAGTATGCCAGAACAGCAGTGTAAATGTGACCTGCCACCATCGTTATGTCTTACAGATAATGCCACGTTCCCGGCTGCCTGCCTTTAGCCGACAAGAAGACGAGGTGATCATACCATTGCTACATGATAATTATGACATCTTATTTAGCCATGTGCCACTGCAGGCACAACAACGGGAGGAGATGTGGCAGGATATGTGCAGGAGGGTGAACAGCCTGGGCGGCCACAACCGCACATATCAACAGATCCGCAGGCACTGCACAGACCTAATCTGGCATGCGAGACAGCGTGCCGCTGCAATTGCCAGACAACAAGGTGGGACAGGTGGTGGGCCACCAACCCAGCCCCCACTCACAGCCACGGAGGAGCTCCTGGCCGGTCTGGGGACACCCATGGAACAACACGCTGAAACCCTTGCGTCCATCGTGGAGGTGGGTGTCTCCCAAACAATGAGCTCGGAGCTGCCTGGTAAGTCAGTGTTGCATGTTTGTACGACAAGCGACGTAGGAGTGGGTGTCATAGTACAATACATAATATAGCAACACATGCCAGGTATATGGCCACACAGGATGCATACTACAGTATGCTATGTTGTGTATGCACACATGTGCAGAGCACATGCGAACACGCAGGTGCATGATGTGACATGCAGAATGCTTACTGTGGCGATAGTAATGGATAATGTGCATACCTTTGTGTCATCCCTATACAGGAATGCGTCTGGCGTGTCGCAAAGACAAGGGTCTGTCACAGGTAAGTCTGTTGCTAGTAAAAGGCATGGTACGGTGTATTGATATTCCCCATGTGTCCAGGTATGACATGCACACCTGGGTGTGCCCCAGTCACAGTATACAGGTTGCACCATCCGACACACACACCACCCATGTACAGTAGATCCAACCATTAGTATAGAGTGGCATGACACCACATAACCCATTGGTGTGTTATGTGCAGTCAGCTATGCATACAATGGTGAAGGTGTTCCACAATGGCTGCATGTGTAGTATGCATTGCTATGCCTCTGCAGTATGAACACAGTACCACATAGTGAGCTGTGATCTGGCCAGAGCACAGGTGTTACCACTGTGACCTATGCCCCTGCATTGGGTGCACATGATGTGACATGGCACATGACATGTCCCATGCACGTGGATGTCTGTCTGCAACATTGTCACACCATGACATGACCTATGCATGACATAGCAGACATCCACAATGTCTGCATAGCCGTAGGGAATGTGACACCTCAGACTAGTACAGTTGTATGTCACATGTGCCACTACAGGGCCGTGTGCACGAGGTCCATCACACACAATTGTCGATGACCCAGACAAACAAGGCCACGGGTGATACCTACAGGCATGTTGCCACACAGTACATCCGCAGTGGGTAGTCACCGTTGCACCCTGTCCACACATAGTGGGCTCATCACTGTAGTGGACCCCCTGGACATCCGATGTGGTACACCAGTGAAATGGAATGACTGTCCCCAGCCAATAGAGGTGCCACCAATGTCCACCATATACGTGCTGCTGAGCAGCTGAACTGGTTTTCAGACATGGCAATGTAATGCGTCCAGGTCACGCATCGCACAGAAACATACCGGTGTCCTGCTACCGTGCAGTGGCACAGTGCCCGTACTCCACACTGCACAGCTATGTACACAGCTCACACCAACCACACATGCACAGACATCCTTGTTACAGATGCATTGTATTTGTAGACTGTACACATAACACTGCACTGTGACATCCGTTGTGATGTGGTGCATGTGGTGGAACACCATTGACACATGTCCACATGATACCGCACATGTTTGCGGTGTACATGACATAGTGATGGCAGCCATGTGTACAGTTAACTCGCCCGTGGCCACACGGTGTATCACGGTGATGCATGCAAACTACCATGAATGTGTGTACTGCATGCCTACTAACAGACACCTGCCTGTTGTAGTGTGCACTCCAGGGCAGTATGCATACTGCCACTATTAATGTCTGGGCTGCATTCACTGGGCTGTGGTGTGGGAATGCTGCATGCCACATGCAATATCACATGCATGATGTGTCTGCATGTGTGTGTGTCCACGTGTGTGTGTCAGCGTGTGTGTGTCTGCATGTGTGTGTGTGTGTGTGTGTGTGTGGCTGTGTGTGTGTCAGCATGTCTGTAATGTAACTTACGGTATGTCTCTGTATTGACAGGTGCTGTAGGTGCATTCCCCTCCTGCGGTCCATCTGATGCTAGTGTCCCCACAGATACTAGTGGTGATGACCATGTGCATGAGGCACAGGCAGGGTCGTCACAGGCAGACACTGTGCCATTGGAGAACATCACACATACGTCCCTTTCATCCCCGCACGGTTCAGATGCCGACACATACCGCAACACCATTGCCCATAGATGACAGACAGTCAGCGTCTGTTGGCACCGAGCAGGAATGTGTGGTGGCTGCAGAAGGTGCGGGTACACACGACATTGCCAGTGTAATGACTGGTGGAGTGCCACACAGGCATGTGGCAGGTGCTGCTTGTAGGAGGAGCACTGCTAGACATACACCTGCCGTACAGGGTGCAGCAGCTGGTATAACCAGACGCATGTTCCAGACTGTGATGGCGGTGCAGGCACGTGCCGAATGGCAGAACCAGGAAGGGCAGAGGCTGCAGAGGTCCGCAATCCGTTCCTTAAATGAGAACATCCAGTCATTGGCGAATGCCCAACAGCATCTTGCCGATGTTCTGGATAGGAGATTGGGTGAGATGGCTTTGATCCTCGACCGAGGCATGGCCATCCGTGAGCATGAGCTGTCCGTGCAGGAACACCTGGTAGGGGTGAGGCCTAGGGCATGTGGCCATGGGCTAGTAACACCACCAAGTACAGGTCAACGTGTGCATGCCACCACCCATGCTCACCCACACAGTGCTGGTAGCAGCAGCAGTGCAGCTGCTACTACACCGACCACACCAGGACACAGCAGGCCACGTGGACGTGGCCCTGGATGGCCCCTGTGTGGACACGTTTCCAGCGGACATGTGTCATCGGAGAGTGGCCACTCTATACCTCCACCCGGTAGTGCCCGTGCGACCCCAGGCAGGCATGGGTCACGTCGCCGCAGGCCGACACAGTGAGCCGTACCACCTGCACTGTACAGTCTGGGGCTGCCAAGTATACCCCGTGTAGGCATCACAGATGACTGAACTGTGTACACACATACCCACACACAGCAAACACAACTGTAGGGCCCCACCACATCCACATGCATTCTGCACAGTCATGCCCAGTAAATGCACAGGCCCTTACGCACACACATGATGTCATCCATTGGTACAGCCTATGCCTGTGGCACACATATCACCCTGTGCATATGATGAAGTCTCTGCCACATAATCGTGAGCTACACCATTGGTGCACGGTTATGCAAACATATTCTGATGCACAGGGTGGACAACATAGTGAGAGGTGTATGTGATACCTGTGTCTCCATAGTATGTGATGTGTATGTTGTGGTGGCTGTGTATGGCAGGTGACAGGTGCGTGTGTGATGTGGTTTGTGCACTGACATCATGCAGCAGATATACCATGTAGTGCAGGTGCAGCATTCATTGTTCTGTGTACACAGTATGCGTGTTGGTTACATGTGTAGCACCATATTGGTTCAGTTAACCCGTATGCCACTTATGGTGTACTTGCATGTGCCCACTGGGAGCACTGTTATCAGTTCCCCACGTGTAGTCGTGGGGTACCCACAGGCACATCTGGCAATAGCAGCATAGCACAGGTACCCGCAACCGGCATGGACCCCTACATAGGTACATAGGCACACATGTACATACCAGGCTATGTGCCCTACGGAATGTGTAAACCTAGCAAGACTGTGTGTGGCTGCTAACACCCCTTAGGATGAGGGTACCACATCCATCAGTCTCCTGTCCCCTGTCCAGCACTGACAGAGAGATGATGCCTGGTGCATACTCATGATCACACATCCACACGTCATGATTACTCCTGCACAAAGGCAGTCAGGGCCTCTGCTTCACATGGGCTGGCAATCCTCTCCATGTTGTAGGGGGTCTCTGGGCATTGACCCTGTTCCCCCAGCACGTCCTAGTCATCTTTGTGGTGAGGTGTGTGTAAGTTGCTTATGTGGCCATGTTTGCCCGGAGCCTAGGAGGTGGAACTTGTCCATGTCACCCAGGTTGGACATGGCTGTGTATGTCAGGCACAGATCACCACAGAGCAAACGTGCTGGGAAGGTATACAGCCGGAGTCCCCTTGGTCGGGCAGTGTGAGACACATGTCCCAGCACCTTTATCCCCGCCTCATGGAATGTTTGTGGTCCTTCCGAGTGCTGCAGGTGTCAGGTTAGGTACAGCCCATATGTGCCATTGTACGCAATCATTGCTGTGGTGTGTGATGTGTACAGGGGTACAATGAACACCCGTGATGTGGATGTGATTCCTTCCAGACCAGGTGGCCACAGTGGAATGTCTTCCCACCCACATTGGCATTGTGTGTGTTGACAGAGGTTACTGACAGGTGTGGTACCCATTTCCATGAACACGTCCACCATGTTGAATGGATCACCACCTACATGTTACATTGGGGCAAACATGTCCTTCACACTGGGTAGGTCTGCACCTTCTCTGGCATGTAGCAACAGGCCATGGCTCTCGCACCAGTTATCCATGTGTATGACGCCCTAGGTGGATGTCCGTGTCAGATGGGGTGTTGGGTATGGTGGCCGGTGTGCAGTCATCTGCATACCTTGTCTGCCACAATCCCCCTATGTTGGCATGCACATTGTAAGGTCGAATGCCGAATGGCATGGGGCCCAGGATGGAGCCCTGTGGGCCTCCACCCGAGACCAGCTTTTAGTCTGACACGGCACCAGGAACACACACCCTGTGTGGTGTAACCTCCAACCATTCTGAGAACCATCGTGTGACTTATGTCCCCACATGTACGCTGGTGAGCCTTTCCATGAGACCCACGTGGAGTGCGTTCTGAACGCTCCCACCAGGGCATGGTAGTGTGTGCAAACCGACCTACCCCCATCAATGGCCTTGGTGACTGCTCCAGACAGGACGAGCAGGTTTGGGAGGCAGCATCTGCCCTTGACTAAGTTGTTGTGGGTATGTTCCGGTATTGGCTGTACACCACTGTTTGTATTCATGGGCACCTGTATGGCCCTCCCCGCAGCTTTGCAGACAAGGCTTGTCAAGCTGATAGGGCGGTAATGTCTGCAGTCCATAACAGCACTACCCTGGCATAGTGGGACCACAGATGCCATATGCCATCCAGCGGGGACCTAGCCCGTAGTAAGGCTAACATGAGACAGTGGCCTTATGTGTGGGGTGAGGGCCTCAATGAGGTTGGGTAGCACACAGCCAGGGACACCATCGGGGCCCATTGGTGCTGTGTTAACCATCTAACAGATATCAGATTACTCCAGGGCATATGAGATGTTTCGAGGCTAGACTCTGGTGGGATGGATATGTCCCCTCTTGGGGTGGGGGGTGGATGTATGCATGGGACATGTCCACTGGTTTGTTGACAATGTCTGTGGGTGCAGTGACCGTTGTACCATTCTGGATTATTTCTGGCCATGTCTGTGCGCTCCCACCCATGTCCCTACCACAGTTGAGGAAGGCCCTATGGTTGTCTCATGTGCCCTCTGCAGTACCACTACCACAAGTGGCCTTGGATGATTGTATGTGTGGCCGTATGTTGACACTGGTATGAATGGGTGATGGCTTCCCTGGTACTGATAATGCTCCGTCATGTATTAGCTCCAACTGCTGATGTACGGTTTGTCAGTGGCTGTGGTCCACCAGACCATGTGCCTACCTTTGGTGGACAAGGTCCTGATGTTATCATGATCACTTGGTGCAGACATCCCTGTGTGTGCTCAGAGAAGGCATTCATAAGGGAGTTGGCAGTGCGGCCTGTGTTCACCACTGGCATGGTGGACTTGTAGGGTACCACACCGGTCGTATGATGTCTGTGGTTTGCTGTGAAGAGGTCCTCACTTAGGTCTCCCATGCCAGTGTTGGGTGCAGGATGTGGATTACCAGTGGATACACTATATGGTCTGACATCACCATTGAGGGATGTACATCCTGTGTGGAGCATTTCCTCCCCATGTGTGATGGGCAGAACTGGTATACGTCCCCCCTAGTGGGTATGGTTCATGGCTGTTTCACAGCGGTCACATGTATGAACACACGGGACCTGTGGTGTAGGGTGTTGTGTCATGGGTAATGTTCCCAGTCTATGTATGGGTGCTTGACGTCACCCAATACGGTGCTGTTGTGAGAGCATGCACACTCACCAGTGTCCTCAGGATGGCTGTGCAGGTATCCTGGAGTTGGGAGGGTGGTCTGTAGCATGCAACAAACTGTAGGGCGGTCCTACCCATGGTTAATTGCACCTGGATATTCCCCGCTGCAACGGCCACGTCTGTGGCATGGCCAGGTTGCTGTTGTGTGGCTGGGCACACACGACGGTCCACATTCTGCCACCCATGCTGTCGCACCATGTGTATGCATGTGTGCTCTGTGCCGAGTCTAAGTGTCTGAGCATGCCCAGTAAGCAGTTGTGTAGATGGACACACAGTACAGTGCACACCGCGCTCGACTGCAGTAATACCCCGGGTGCATGCCTGTATCCCCTTCGCAATGGCCACGTCTGTGCCATGGCTGGGTTGCTGTTGTGTGGCTGGACACACACGATGGTCCACATTCTGCCACCCATGCTGTTGCTCCATGTGTATGCATGTGTGCTCTGTGCCGAGTCTAAGTGTCTGAGCATGCCCAGTAAGCAGCTGTGTAGATTGACACACAGGACAGTGCACACCGCGCCCGACTGCGTTGATACCCCGTGAGCATGTCTGTCTCCCCTTCGCAACCGCTAGGTGTGGGAGGCATGGCCAGTACACCCACCGGGGGTACACACGACAGTCGCCACCGATGTCTGCAACTGGGCGTGTAGCCATGGCCAATGGCATCCTGTATAGCCATGGTGACCATCCAGGTGACACATATGTGGCTGTCATGCCACATTGGCTGCCTACATCCTGCACGACGGATGCCCTCCCATAGGGTAAAGTGTCATGTGATGCATCCCGTATTCCTGTCGTGATGTACTGATCACTAGTTATTTGGTATTCCCGACTGCAGCACTAACGTGTTACTGTACGGCCACCTTGGGATGGTAACAGGCTGCGTGACTGCGCACTCTGTCTTCATTCCCTATCGGACGCATTGCCTCTGCAGATGATAACACCCACCTAGGGGTATGCCTCCTGACAGTGCTGTGCTCAGTAATCCCGTTAGCGCATTCTGTAAATGCTTCATGCTGTAGTGAGTTCATGTAGGTAGGCGTAGGTTCGACTCTCGGCCCTTGTGTGTGTGTGTGTGTGTGTGTGTGTGTGTGTGTGTGTTTCCAGCTGCCTCTGCAGATGAACTAGCTTTTAGACGCTTCGCAACACATACCTCGGCTATTGCCAGCTATTGTCTTACAAGTGATGTCACCCGCCTAGAAGTATGCCTCTGACAGTGCTGTGCTCAGTAAACTCGGTAGCGCATTCTGTAAATGCTTCATACTGTAGTGAAATCATGTAGATAGGCGTAGGTTTGACTCCCGGCCCTTCCGTGTGTGTGTGTGTGTGTGTGTGTGTTTCCAGCTGCCTCTGCAGATGAACTAGCTTTTAGACGCTTCGCAACACATACCTCGGCTATTGCCAGCTATTGTCTTACAAGTGATGTCACCCGCCTAGAAGTATGCCTCTGACAGCGCTGTGCTCAGTAAACTCGGTAGCGCGTTCTGTAAATGCTTCATACTGTAGTGAAATCATGTAGATAGGCGTAGGTTCGACACCCGGCCCTTCTGTGTGTGTGTGTGTGTGTGTGTGTGTGTGTGTGTGTGTGTGTTTCCAGCTGCCTCTGCAGATGAACTAGCTTTTAGACGCTCCACAACACATACATCGGCTATTGCCGGCTATTGTCTTCGAAAGTGATGTCACCCGCCTAGAAGTATGCCTCTGACAGCTGTGCTCAGTAAACTCGGTAGCGTTCTGAAAATGCTTCATACTGTAGTGAAATCATGTAGATAGGCTTAGGTTCGACTCCGGGCCCTTCCGTGTGTGTGTGTGTGTGTGTTTCCAGCTGCCTCTGCAGATGAACTAGCTTTTAGACGCTTCGCAACACATACCTCGGCTATTGCCGGCTATTGTCTTACAAGTGATGTCACCCGCCTAGAAGTATGCCTCTGACAGCGCTGTGCTCAGTAAACTTGGTAGCGTGTTCTGTAAATGCTTCATACTGTAGTGAGATCATGTAGATAGGCATAGGTTCGACTCCCGGCCCTTGCATGTGTGTGTGTGTGTGTGTGTTTCCAACTGCCTCTGCAGATGAACTAGCTTTTAGACGCTTCGCAACACATAACTCGGCTATTGCCGGCTATTGTCTTACAAGTGATGTCACCCGCCTAGAAGTATGCCTCTGACAGCGCTGTGCTCAGTAAACTCGGTAGCGCATTCTGTAAATGCTTCATGCTGTAGTGAGTTCATGTAGATAGGCATAGGTTCGACTCCCGGCCCTTCCCTGTGTGTGTGTGTGTGTGTGTGTGTGTGTGTGTGTGTGTGTTTCCAGCTGCTTCTGCAGATGAACATGCTTTTAGACACTTCGCAACACATACCTTGGCTATTGCCAGCTATTCTCTTACGGGTGATGTCAGCTGCCTAGAAGTATGCCTCTGACAGTGCTGTGCTCAGTAAACTCGGTAGCGCATTCTGTAAATGCTTCATGCTGTAGTGAGTTCATGTAGATAGGCGTAGGTTCGACTCCTGGCCCTTCCCTGTGTGTGTGTGTGTGTTTCCAGCTGCCTCTGCAGATAATCAGGCTTTTAGACGCTTCGCAACACAAACCTTGACTATCAGCGGCCATTCCTTTACGGATGTTGTCATCCACCTGTACATGTGCCTCTGATGGTGGTGTGCTCGATGGCCCACGTAGCGCATTCCATACCTGTGTCGTACGTTTGTGCGTTTGGGTATGTGGGGGTGTGGTCAATCACCATGCCTGCCACATGTGTGTGTGTGTCCATGCTCCCAGATGCATGGGTTCATACGGTATTGCCTTGTGTTTTAAGCTGAACACTCATATCCTGCCGCCATCCCTGTGTTTGTGGATGGTGGTACGCAGCTCGTGTACTGCATGTGTGCCTGTTGTGGTTGGCGACCGTGGCGTTCTCCACGCACCATGCTATGGGGTGGTGGGGTGATGCTGTGTACATTACACTCCCGGCCTGCCACATGTGTCCGCCTGTATCTCTGACATTGTATATCTATGTACCTATGTTGTGCCCGCACTGCTGCTCTAGCATGGACGGCTGTCTTTCCATGTATTGCATATTTGCACGGCTGACACATATAACTGTGTGTACGTTGCATATCCACTCATTGTCCATGCACTGTCCGTATTCCAGAACACCGTAAGGACATCTGCTGGATATCGTGGCAGACAGCTATCCTTGCTGACCTGACAGTGTACCTGTACACGCCATACACCTTGTGTGTACTTGCCTAGTTATGGTGTGTGTATGTCTACCTGTGCTGTATGCATGGCCGTGTGTGTGTCCTGCTACAGCCATCTGTGCAGGTGTCGCCACTATGGGTAATCCTTGTGGACCGCTGTTTCATGTACACGTCTGCACATACCTGCAGACTGTACTACTCCTCCCACGGCGGACTTGGATCGACTGCTGCCCTAGGCTGTAGGGCCCCATGGCACCCACCACCACAGCACATGGTGCCCCCATCTTGGTATATCCACATGACACACCTACTAGACAGGTGGCCCCACTAGTGCGGCGCCCTGGGCAGCCGCAGGATTGCCGTATGCCTACGGCCGGATATGGGCACATCACAAGGCATACGTCTACATTCGGTATTGTACGACGTCCAGGTTATAATACCAGAGGGGGGACCTCATCAGCTATGCTATAGAATGCGGATCTAGTTGGATTAGTAGGTGGAGGGTTGGCCACACACCAGGGCTGACCGATGGAACACTGATGAGGCCTCTTTTGAGAGGCAGGTGGAGCAAGCCCCCGTAACGGGAATGTAGTTCAGGTACAGATGTAGGGTTAGCACACATTTGTCCACTCTTTCAGTTCTGTACCGCTGTATTACAGTGATATGCTATGCATATCTTCCATATACAGTGTTAAATCTTCGATTGATGAGTATTCGGCATAGTACAATATCATATGATACATGTGTTAATAGGATGCCTTCCGAGATGTTAACATATGTGTGTGTGGTTAACATTGCGTCTGTGCTTTCTATGCTGTGGTTACCTGTTCATTGTTTGCACAGAAAGTAACACATGGAAGTGTAAGGGGGGATATATAAAGCCTGGACACCTCTATGTTATGTGTAAGTCTCACGGAGCCTACGGGTGATAGCGCTCACATGTCTATGGAGTAACCTTTGGATACCACATGTGACCTATCGCGGACGAAATGTCTACATTGACTGTTTCATCTACATATGTGTGTCTTGGTTTGTGTGCCATAAGGTGCCAGCGGGTCTTTGATGTTGATTAGGTGCATTCCATGGTCAATTGACATTAATCCTATTAATTCACTGAAGGATGTTCTTCATTGGTGGGAATGCCATAGTTTGACCATCGTATGGCTTTCCTAGCTGACGTTGATATTGTGCCATTGGTATGTGTTCCACAGGTCACCCATTTGTTCCGCGGTATGGGAGCGTGTGATCCCCCTTTCGGTGCTGGCAGATTGAGTGCTGTGTACGCCGGTATTCGCACAGTGGTCTGGCTTTGTATGGGGTGTGTCTACTGGGGTCTACTTCTAATGACCGAAACGCCGATTTGCCGACAGTGAAATCACCGACACGAAACGACCGACAACGCAGTTGACCGACACGCTCGAATCCCGCGGACGAAGACCGACAAGGGAATGTGTAAGCGACCTGGTAAGTATGCGATAGTGAGGGATTTAGGAGTAGGGAGTTAGGTGTGTAAAGTGAGTTAGGGTTAGGGTGCAGGTAGGGAGAGTGTGCGGTAGTGTCGGAGCTTGGGGTTGGGGTGTAAGTAAGTGAGTTAGGTTAGGTAGTAGGAGAGTGCGGTAGTGTCGGAGCTTGGGGTCGGGTGTGTAAGTGAGTTAGGGTTAGGGTGCAGGTAGGGAGAGTGTGCGGTAGTGTCGGACCTTAGGGTTAGGGTTTGGGTTAGGGCTAGTGGATATGTGTTGTAGTGTACTGTGTTGTTTACGTGTAGTGTGTCGGTGTTATGGTGTTCGGTGTTTCGCGTTGTCGGGTTTGTGTGTTGTCGGTTTTCTGGCGTCGGTGATTTCTGTGTCGGGGAATCGTTGGTTCGGTCTTTAGAAGTAGACCCGTCTACTGTTGTCCCTATCTGTATTTCCTGAGTTATGCCTCACTGCAGCTGTGTGGTTACACCAGGTTCGCGGTTATGGGTGCCATCTTGGTCCTACGCTTGTCCATCCCTAGCGATTGTCTACTGGACACAGGTATGGAGCAGTACACATTTCACACCTGCATTCAGCATTAGCCAGTGGATGCTTTGCACTATCAGTGGGGAGTAAGGCACGTGCTACTCCCACATCCCTCCCACGGTGCGGGACAACTTATTATCTGCCAAACAACACTGAGCCACGTTTCTGCATACCCACAATCCCATGGCTGCAACCCTCGACAGTACCCGTTGCACATCCTCCATGTAAAGCGGAATGGGATGTGGACGCACTTCTATGTACTGGTCAATCTGGAGATTCCTGTGCATATCACCTGCATTTCATGGACAGTTGTCATCAACCTTGAACACGCTGGCGGTGCATATATGTAGCTGTGCCGTAGTCATGGCTGTCACTTCATCTGGGTCTCCCGCTTGTAGCAGGTTGACATTGCATACGGATAAATCTTTGGGTCCTACAATGGACACCAGTGTGCATATGTAAAGTGTAGAACATATTGGACTGTGTCCATCTGGTCAGTGTGTTTGACTGCTGCTGTATGTCCAGCAATCACGGATGTCCGAGTACCCATATTATGTAGTGCTACGTAAACCGGGTTTCCCGCCACAGAACCCAAATGGTGTAATTCCAATGATGCAGGCTAACAATTGCTTTAACTAATCCGCAGATATCCCATTGGGACATTCCCGCCTCTGTATTGTCACATTAACACGAAGTAACCATGTAGATCCTATTGATTCATTGAAGGATGTTCTTTATATGTGTGTACGCCATAGCTTAAACATCCTATAACCTTACTAGTTTACGTTGTTGGTGTGCCATTAGTATGTGTTCCGCAGGTCGCCCATTTGTTCCGCGGTATGGAAGCGAGTGATCACCATTCTGTCGCTGGCAGATTGAGTGCTGTGTATGCCGGTATTTGCACGGCGGTCTGACTTTGTATGTGGAGTGTCTACTGTAGTCCCTATCTGTATTCCCTGTGTTATGCCTTACTACAGCTGTGTGATTCCACCAGGTTTGCTGTTATGGGTGCCATCTTGGCCGTACGTTTGTCCATCCTTGGGAAATGCCTACTGGACACTGGTGTAGGGCTGTACCCATTTCACAGCTGCATGTAGCATTCTCCGGTGGATGATTGTCATTATTGGTGGGGGGTAAGGCATGTTCTGTACCCACATCCCTCCCACGGGGCGGGACAATGGATCATCTGCCAATCATCTCCGACACCCATTTCTGCATACCCACGATCCCATGGCTGCAACCCTCGACAGTACCCATTGCAAATCCTCCATGTGTGCGGGAATGGGATGTGGACGCACATCTATGGACTCGACAATCTGGGGATTTCTGTGCATATGTCCCGCATTTCATGGACAGTTGTCATCAACCTTGAACACACTGGTGGTGCATATATGTAGCTGTGCCGTAGTCACGGCTGTAGTTTCATCTGGGTCTCCCGATCGCAGCCGGTTGGCATTGCAAATGGATAAATTTTTGGGTCCTACAATGGACACAAATGTGCATATGTAAAATGTAGAACATGTTGGACTGTGTCCATCTGGCCAGTGGTTGTGACCGCTGCTGTATGTTCCCCAATCGGATGTGTGTTTGACTACACATATTATGTTGTGCTACGAAACCCATGTTCTACTACGATTAACCCAAATGGTATTGATGTAATGCTGCAGGTTGGCAACTGCTTTAAGTAATCCTCAGAAGGCCCAGTAGGACATATACGCCACTGTATTGTCAATATAACACAGCCAGAACATGTATACCCTATTTATTCATTGAAGGATGTTCTTTATATGCGGGAACGCCAGTGTTGCAACATCCTATGACCTTCCTAGTTGAAGTTGTTAGTGTGCCATTAGTATGTGTTCCACAGGTCGCCCATTTGTTCCGCAGTATGGAAGCGAGTGATCCCCATGTTGTTGCTGGCAGATCAAGTGCTGTGTACGCCGGTATTCGCACGGCGGTCTGACTTTGTATGGGGAGTGTCTACTGTAGTCCCTATCTGTATTTCCTGTGTTATGCCTTACTGCAGCTGTGTAATTCCACCAGGTTTCCAGTTATAGGTGCCATCTTGGTCGTACACTTGTCCATCCATGGGAATTGCCTACTGGACACTGATATAGGGCTGTACACATTCCACACCTGCTTTTAGCATTATCCGGTGGATGCTTTGCATCATTAGTGGGGAGTAAGGCACGTGCTATACCCACATCCCTCCCACGGGGCGGGACAACGGATTATCTGCCAAACAACACCGAGCCCCATTTTTGCATACCCAGGATCCCATGGCTGCAACCCTCCACGGTACCCATTACACATCCTTCATGTGTGCGGGACTGGGATGTGGACGCACTTCTATGGACACGACAATCTGGGGGTTTCTGTTCATATGTCCTGCATTTCATGGACAGTTGTCATCAACCTTAAACACGCTGGTGGTGCATATGTCTAGCTGTGCCGTAGTCACGGCTGTCACTTCATCTGGGTCGATCGCAGCTGGTTGATATTGCGAATGGATCAATTTTTGGAGTCCTACAATGGACACCGATGTGCATATGTAAAGTGTAGAACGTGTTGGACTGTCACCATCTGGCCAGTGGTTTTGACTGCTGCTGTATGTTCCCCAATCACGGATGTCTGTTTGACTACCCATATTATGTATTACTCGGCCTATCTATATCCACGTGCCAGTAAGCAGAAATACAGCAAACCTTGAGTCCTGGTCATCTTCATAAAAGACATTATTGAACATATATCAGGCCAAAACAGACAATGACAAAAACGATACACTCCACAGTCAAAATATACTGAGCTCTTTCACCCACTAACATGGGGCATCGGAGTAGTGAAATACATTAGATAGTCGTCCCTTAGACACTTCCTTCAGAGTCAGTTTAAAGTCAATTAATCAATAAACCTGCTCATAGTTAAGTGGACAGTGCTCCAAGTCTTGATGATAACTTGACATATACAAATCAGTGTTGCATACATTACTTAATGGAAACAATAATACAACAACAATGTGTTAATATAACTACAATATTGGTCAATACAATCAGTATATTGAAACATAGTTGATAATTGTTGTGAGTAAACCTTAGAATGTAGTGTGTTGATCATGATATTGTATATCAATGTGTATAATTGTTGCATTACGATTCCAAAGCATGGAATCAATAAGTACAATTAAAGCATATTTTGTATAAATATGAATGTAAATGAGTCACAATGTTACATATGAATATGACTGTATTATAACTATATCAATATGAAATGGAATAAACTGTAGTTGTTTACATCTTGTTTTCAAGTGACAAATCTATGCCCATGCGCGTCATATATACGGACTGCTGTGTGTAGATATATACATGTGAACCCCTCGTTTCATACCTTTCTTTGTTACTGTCTGTGGATTACCTGTGTACACACATCAATTACCATGCCATACCTTTCCACTGTACAGGTTCTGGCATGGTGTACGGCTGGTTGGCCCTTAATCTTGCTGTGTGTTACATTGACCAGTGTCTATCTGGCAATTCGCTGGCGTGTCATGTGTGACCTTCTTGCTACTTTAGGGACCTGATCCCATAATTGTGATGTGCTTCCACTGGCCATATATCTGTCTGTCGTCTGGGATCTGTGTGTAACCAGTCCTTTCAGGACACTTTCTATTGTTGTTCTTCTTTGGTTACATATATGAGTACTTTGGTATGTTGTGCTATTATTGTGTGTGGAGCATTTCTCCACAGGCCTCTGCTGACACTGGACATATATCCAGCTAGCCTAGCCCGGTCAACAAGTGTGAGCCAACTGAACGCATGTGACGGGGGGCACCTTCTGACAAGTGGGTCGGGTTACTGATGCATAACCGTCATCAATCCATACTACTGACACATACGTTATTCTATCCACATTCTATGTTTGTCTCATCACATAGCGTGTGTTTCTCACTATTTCTAACGGTACTTTACATGGCATTGCCCGATTCCATACTTTCAGAGGCTGACATTTATGAGACATGTCTGGTTGACGTGGAGGACACATCCTTAACCTTCCCTGCTTCGAGTGGATCACACACGCACACTTGCATTTCCTAATTGTGGGTTACGCGCAGGCGCACATGCATATCCGTATTCTGTTTACATATGTTTACTGGGTCTGTGTGGTTACGTGGTCTGTGTTAGTTGTGACTATTCCGGTAACATATCTCTGATCCGGTTGACGGACGTGTGCAGAATGCACTTACACCTTTATACATGTAACAGTCTTTGCAGCATGGACGCATTACGCATTATCGCCCACATTTATATGTTCTATAGTCGTAATTCAAACGGGACTGCATTCACGTTTGCCGGTTACTGTGACCACTACACGTTAGCTGTTCGGTCTCATTAATATGCATACCCATGGTACTTAGCTACATTTACATATCCCCCCACCCCCACCCGCACTCACGGACGTCACAGGCATCCATTCTCCTGCGGGGAAAGGTGCGGTACTTCATGCTAAACATTCCTTATTCCCTCCCGCTCATGGCCCAGGATGCATATGTCGTGACCGCAGGGATGTTCAGATCACAGGGGCTTATATCCCCTACGCATACAGGCCTTCGATTGTCAGGGTGTTCCTGTGGTGCTTTGGGTTTGGTCTTGTCCGCCCAGTGTACGGAACTGCCCTGACCGTGTACGAATGTTAGATGAGTCACATGGGAACGGTTTGTCCGTGTCTATGATACCATGTCCCCCCCCATTATTCCTAACCGTGTGCGCTGATTGGCCGGCGTACCCGTTGTAGATCTTGTTATAGTAATTGCACACGGTCTGGTCGAACGGACCTATTCCCATTACTAACCCTCGGTATTTATAACCTGTCTCGCTATATTACATGGGTTTAACATTGCGTGACGGCTTTCACTGAGCCACGGACATGTCCGTTGCTTAGTTTGGGCCAGTCCCGCTCTGCTACACACATTTAACATGGCGGAACAGGTTGAACAGCTCAGCAACGGGGACATTGGGCTCTCCGTCGCTGTTTAGTATTGAATCGCTATGTTGACTTTGTTTCACAGAGCGAGACAGTGTCGACATTGGTAACGGACATCTCGCGAAATGCGTCCGCACCGCTGGTGCCGTATGTCTGCGTTTGGCGGACAGGCATTATGCTGTGCCATTATGTCTGGGAATATATGGTTTCTTTCCATAGATGATATGGCATACTAGCAATGACCCGCGTCTGGGTGTGGGTACTGCTGTATTTACCCACGGCAAAAGTGGCCTTAGGTCACGTGGTGCCCTAGGCAGAAGTACTCCATGATGCCACCACCACATCACCCGCTAACCACGTCCTGGTCTACCTACACAAAATAAAGGCTTGAAAGGTGCCTCGGTAGAGCGGCGCTAGGAGGCTGCCTAGTTGGCCTATGCATAAGGCCGCATATGTGTGTGGTCCCTCGGCGTCGGACTCGAACGCACCACGTCTGCCGTGAGTATATCTAGCATTACCCACATCCAGGCGTGGTTTATTGCTATGATGTTCCACACCTGTGTTTGGACAACCTACAATAGCTTCTGCTATTGGCATGCAATGCTGTGTGTGGTGCCGGTTACCATACATATACCTTTCTCAAAAGCCGAATTTACACTTCTGAACACTACTGTGGTCTCCTTTGAGGCCCCTGAGCCAGTGGTAAACATTACTCAAACCGCTGAATTACGTACATATGCCTTCCACCAGCACCTACAGGACTGCATGAGTCAGGCAATCCCATGCAAAACTGAGACTCTTTGTACCAAAGCCAAGCATCCAGTCTGGTGGACCCCAGCCATGAACAAGCTCTAGAACGACTGTTGGTAGCTACTACAAGATAGAGTGGAATACTTGTAAGGTAAGACACCCTTGCTCATTGTATGTGAAAACCTACAGGCTGTCAGGAAATCATCCAGGGGAAATTCAACAGAGGAATCAACAAGAACTCGACAGACAATCATAAGGCCTTCTTTAGCTATGTTGAACACCTGGGAGGACACTCCCAGATATGCTCACACTGGGTTCAGAATGATGTGAGGATGACTGAACCTACACACATTGCCAACATAATGGACGACAGGTTCGGTGCTAACTCCCCCCCCCCCCACCCCCACATAGAGAGATATCTATACCAGAGGATTGTAGATCCTGGAACTTCTGTGACACACAGGTGTGAAATGCTCTCTCCAAGGCAGTAAACACAGCATCCATGGGACCAGATGGTGTCCCAGCTGTGTACTCCATGAACCCATTGGGGAATTAAACCCACAGTTAGGACAGCTGTTTAACCATAGCCTCACCTCAGGATACGTACCCAAGTAGTGGCACAAGGCAACTGTAGTCCCACTTCACAAGGATGGTGCATTCACTGACCCTGGTAATTACCATCCCATTAGCTTGACAAGCCTTATCTGCAAAGCCATGGAGAAGGATCATGATGGAAGTCATACATAATGACATAGGGGACTTGCATACTTTGGATCCAACCCAGTTTTGCTTGGTCAAATATAGATCATGCCTTTTAAACGTGTCTGACTTTTCAGGATCAGTCAACAAGGCCATTGATGAGGGCAAAGCAGTCCATACAGCCTACGTAGACCTGGCAAAGGCCTTCAACACAATACCACCCTCAGGTATCATTGATAAACCCGTCTGCTTGAATGTAAATACATACTTCGCCAGAGGGGTTGCAAACTGGCTAAGTGACAGAACCCACACGGTCATAGTTGCTGGAGCCATGTCATACTCACAGCCAGTCACAGGTGTTGTCCCACGGGGCTCAGTCCTGGGTCCACTATTTTTCCGCATCTACATTTCAAAAGTACAAGCAAACACAGGGGGGTTATGGCTGACAATGTTTGCAGATGACTGCAAACCGGGTGCCATAGTCGGACACACATCTGACACAGATATCCTTCAGAAGGGCCTCACAGCTATGGATAACTGGTGCCAGAGACATGGCCTACAGCTAAATGCCGGGAAATGCATAGTCATACCCTTCGGGAAGAACGAGGTTACCCCTAGTTACCATATAGGTGGCAATCCACTGAGCACAGAGGGAGTTACCAGGGATCTGTGGACCCGTGTTGTCGGTAACCGTTTGTTCGACACACACATTGCTAACGTAGTTAGATAGACCTTCTACATTGGCCACCTGATCATGAAGGCATTCACATCTACATCAGGGGAGGTCATTGTCCCCTTGTACTCATCACTCATTACACCTATGATTGAGTACAATGCCAAATTCAGAATGTCTGTGACCCGACACCTGCAGCAGCTGGAAAGGCCCCGACAGTTCATCCACAAACGGATGCAGGGTCTCAGGAATATTTGTTATGCTGACCAACTGAAAGTGTTCCATCCCTATTCCGTCGCATACCACTTGCCCAGAGGTGACCTGTGCCTGGCATCCAAGGCCAGGTCGAACCCGGATTTGATGACTATGCTTCACCTAAAGAATCTAGATCCCTCAGAATCACAAGGGCAGGTGACGTACACCTTGGCACTGTCATTAATAGAACGTGCTGGTGGGACACATTCATCACCCAGACACTCACTATGCTGTGGAACAACATCCCAGTACATGTGAGACAGAGCACCTGGCTGGCCTTGTTTTAGTATTTTGACAAGGATGTCTGAATTGCTTTATTCAACTAACCTTGTAAATGAATATTTACTTTGCCACATTTTTAATCTTTACATTCCATTGATATATTTTACATTAGTCATAATCATAGTGTTTATCTCTATATATTAGGGTTCATTTATATTACTAGGTGTCTCTACTTCTATTAATATATTGGCACAATCCCTAGAACATATATATGTAACGTATACACTCAGACACTTGGAAAACATTATGTTGGGTCTTCTTTCATATTAATACATATAGTATTATTTTCCAGGAAGAATGTACATGTTGAAGCAATGTCTGATTTACTCACTGTGTGCAATCTGTAACCCGAGTAGACTTTTTAGCTTGTTCGCCTTTAAGGCATTTAATTAATACTTAGCACATCTTATTTACTGCCCAATTAAGGGTGTTAAATGTAGTGAATTGAACTGCATTGTATGTATTCTGAAGAAGTCTGCTTATGAAGCAGACGAAAAGCACTGCAATAAATTATGGTGACTGCATTTAATTCCTGGTGGGCTCTGAGTGGTCACCGGCCGTTTCTACAGTACCTCATTTTTGCTTTGGACTTTCTCATCTGGGTCTCTGTGTTATTTGTATGGGGAATGTCAAGTGTAGTCCCTATGTGTATTACCTGTGTAATGCCTTACTGCGGCAGTGTAATTCCACCGGGTTTGCAGTTAGGGGCGCATTCTTGTTCATACGCTTGTCCATCCATGTGAATTGCCTACTGGACACTGGTATAGGGCAGTACACATTTCACGCCTGCATTTAGCATTCTCCGGTGGATGCTTTGCATTATTAGTAGGGAGTAAGGCAGGTACTATGCCCACATCCCTCACACGGGGCAGGACAACGGATTATCAGCCAGACAACACAGAGCCCCATTTCTGCATACCCAAAATCCCATGGCTGCAACCCTCGACAGTACCCATTACACATCCTTCATGCGTGCGGGACTGGGATGTGGACGCACATGTATGGACACGTCGATCTGGGTATTTCTGTTCATATGTCCTGCATTTCATGGACTCTTGTCAGCAACCTTAAACACGCTGGTGGTGCATATGTCTAACTGTGCCATAGTCACGGCTATATCATCGTCTGTTGTTCGGACACGGCTGGAGTGGGTTCTGTGAGAATGTATTTTGGGTCCTTCAATGGACACCAATGTGCATATGTCAAGTTAGATGTTGCTGGACTATGTCCAACTGGCCAGTGCTTTTCACTGCTGCTGTATGTTCCCCAATCGCGGATGTCTGTTTGACTACCCATTCTACGTGGTGCTACGTAACCAGGTGATTTAGTACTGTGAACAAATGTTATACATCCAAAGATGCTGGTTAGCAACTGCTTCAAATAGACCTCAGACATCCCAATAGGACATATCCGTCACTGTATTTTCAACATAACACCACCGGAACATGTTGATCACCTATGTATTCATTTAACCATGTTGTCTTCATAGGTGGGAACGCCATAGTTTACATATCCTACTTGACGTTGTGGGTGTGCCATTAGTATGTGTTTCACAGGTCACACATCTGTTCCGCTGTATGGTAGCGGGTGCTCCTCATTCTGTTGCTGGCAGATTGAGTGCTGTGTACGCCGGTGTTGGCACGGCGGTCCAACTTTGTATGTGGAATGTCAACTGTACTCTCTATGTATATTTCCTGTGTTATGCCTTACCGCGGCTGTGTAATTTCCCCGGGTTTGCAGTTGTGGGTGCCATCTTGGCCGTACGCTTGTCCATCCATGAGAATTGCCTACTGGACACTAGTATAGGGCTGTACACATTTCACACCTGCATTTAGCATTCTCCGGTGGATGGTTTGCATTATTAGTGGAGAGTAAGGCAGGTGCTACGCACACATCCCTCCCACGGGACAAAGGATTACCTGCGAAACAACACCGAGCCCAGTTTCTACATACCCAGGATCCCTTGACTGCAACAGTCGACAGTACCCATTACACATCCTCCATGCTTGCGGGACTGTGATGTGGACGCACTTCTATGGACCCGGTACCCTGGGTATTTCTGTGCATATGTGCTGCATTTCATGGACAGCTATCATCAACATTAAACACGCTTGCGGTGCATATGTGCGGCTGTGACGTGGTCACGACAATGAGTTCACGTAGGTGATGATGGAAGCGGGCACGCATTCCTTTAGTAAATTTTTGGGTCCTACAATGGACACCACTGTGCATATGTAAAGTGTAGAGCTTGTCGGACTGTGTCCTTGTGGCCAGTGGGTTTGACTGATGCTGTGTGTTCAACAATCGCGGATGTCTGCTTGACTACCCATACTGTGTAGTGCTACAGGAACCATGTTTTCCGAGACCAGAACCCAATGGTGTACATCCAATGTTGTAGGTTAACAACCGCTTTAATTAATCCCCAGAGGTCACGGTTGGGAGGTATCACCACTTTATTGTCGGAACAACACCTCCAGACTAGGTACATCACGGGAACTTTAGCCCAGTCTTACCGGCCATTTGCAATTGTAATTAGCAGACACGTGTCAATACATGTATAATAATACATATTGTCATGCCGAAGGTAATCTATGTTATTTGGACAATGGCTTCGGCTATTGGCATCCGTTGCTGTGAGTATTGCCGGTTACCATACACATTGCTTGCTCAGAGGCAGACTTCCCAATTCTGCACACTACTGTGGTCTCCTTTAAGGACCCTGAGCCAGTGGTCGACAGTACTGCAGCCACTGCATCACTCACATATGCCGTCTACCAGTACCTACAGGACTGCATGAACCAGGCATTCCCTTACCCAACTGTGGTTCATTGTACCAATGCCAAGCATCCAGTGTGGTGTACCCCAGCCATACACAGGCTGTACAACAAGAGGAGGTGGCTACTACAAGGAGCAGACACCTTGTGAGGTATGACACCCTTGGTCATCATATGTGTAGAGCTACACACTGTCATGACATGGTCCAGGGCACATTCCACAGATATACCTACATGGACCTGGCTGACAATCATACCACCTTCATTTGCTATGCTCGACACCTGGGAGGTCACTCCCACATATGCTCTGACTGGGTTCACGAAGATGTGGAGTTTACTCAACATACACACATTGCCAAAATACGGCCTGACAAGTTCGGTGAGGACATCTCCACACCCTCCCCCCACATGAGGAGATGTCTGTACCAGCGGTTTGTGGTCCCCAAATGTTCTGTGACACACGGGTGGGACATGCTCTCTCCAGGGTAGTGGACATAGCATCCATGAGACCAGCTGGTGACCAGACTGTGTACTCCACTATCTCATTGAGGAATTAGACCCACAGTTAGGACAGCTATTTCTTTGTAGCCTCACCTCAGGTAACGTACCCAGGTTGTGTCGCACGGCAACTGTAGTCCCACGTCACAGGGCCAATGCCTCCACTGACCCTGGTTATTACTGTCCCATTACCATGAGGAGACCTATCTGCAAAGACATGGGGAGGGATCATACTGCGGCTCGTAGATGAAGGCATAGGGGACATGCATACTTTGCATCCAACACGGTTTGGCTTGTTCAGGGGCGGTTCATGCCTTTAAAGCATGGTTGACATTTTCAGGACAGTCACTGAGGCCATTGATGGGGGTCTTGCAGTCCATACAGCCTACCTCAAACTGGCAAAGGCCTTCAACACATTACCCCCCTCAGGTATCGTTGATAAACCCATTGGCTGGGATGTGAACACGTACATCACAGGATGTGTTGTAAACTGTCTATGTAACACAACCCACGCGGTCATAGTTGCTGGCAGCATGTCAGACCTACTGCCTGTCGCAAGCGGTGTCCCATGGGGCCCTTCCCTGGGTCCACTCCTCATACATCTACATTTCCACAGTACAGGCACACACAGGGGTGTTATGGGCAACATTGTTTGTAGATGACTGTGAAACAGGTGCCATAGTGGGACGGACATCTGACACAGATATCCTTCAAAGGGGCCTCCCAGATATGCATATCTGCTGTCAGGGACATGTCCCACAGCTAAATGCTAAGTAATGCAACATCATACCTGTCGAGGAGTACTAGGTCACCCCTGTCCAGCATATAGGTGGCTGTCCACTGAGCACAGGGGTGATTACCAGGGATCAGGGGACAGAGTTTGTCTGTCACCATTCGTTCAACACACACGTTGCTATCGTAGTTCGGTGGGACTTCTACATTGCCCACCTGTTTGTGCAGGGATTCACATCTACATCAGGGTAGGTCATTGTCTCCTTGTACCCATTACGTGTTGCACCTATGATTTACTACATTGCCCCATTCGGAGGGTATCTGACCCAACACCTACAGCAGCTGGGAAGGCCTCATAGGTTAATTGTCATACAGATGCAGGGTGACATGGATTTGTGTAATGCTGCCCCACTTGTAGGACCCCTGCCCCATTCAGTCACATACCTGTTGTTTAGTGTTGACCTGTGCCTGACATACGAGGCCATGTCAACCCATATGTCATGTCTATGCTTCACCTACTGTATCTGCATCCCTCAGAACCACAAGGGCAGGTGACATGAACCTTGTCACGGTTATTAATGGGATGTGTTGGAGTGACACATATGTCACCGGACACTCACAATGCTGTGGATCTACATCGCAGTACATGTGAGACAGAGATCCTTCCTAGCCTTGTTCGGGGTATGTTGTCCATTGGATGGGGAATTGCAGATATAGGCCGGGATTACATCATTATCACTGCTTGACAGAGGTACAGCAATATCATAAGTATTTTATCTCCGGCACAGAAGGTTGGCAAAGTAATCCTAACTATGGTGTAGGGTTATGGCTGAACCTGGGTCGATGGCCTACCCTGTACCTATGGACGTATGAACCTATATTCATAGTTTGTCCCATTTACTCTTGTCTATCCCCTATCCTCTTTCTCAAGTGTATATTTCTGTGGCACATGATTGTCCTCTGTATTACTTGCAGGTATGCTGTCTACAGTGCACATACGTCACAGTTGATGACAGTGTATCTGTGTCCCTAACACTGTGATACTGAGGACTACCACACATCCTTCACAACATTACATGCATATGTCCATTCTATTCTTCTTTGGCCTATGGGGGGGTGTTAAGGCAACAATTACACAAGTCCCTGTTTGTGCATGCTTCATGTTGGTGTTTGACCAGCCTCCATTGCAGTCGTGTGTTGGATGGTAGTGTTTCTGTGTGTTTGGCATGTGTTTTTATTGCCGGTACATCTGTGGGAGGTGTGGTTGGCACATGTTCCTCTTTGCAGGGATACCCATCCTGGGGTTTGTGTCATGCATCTGCACTTGGCACGTGCCATATGTCCTGTACTATTCCCACAGTCGTGTATGCCTTCATGCACTACTACTGCGTGTTACTGGCTGTTTGTATGTGGTACACATGGTGATTGTGGTGGTTGGCTTGACCTATTCCCATGCTAGAACATACACATCTGTCAATTACATTGTTTAAATCAAACTGTAACACTCATTCATCTTTTCAAAATGACAGTCAATAACACAGGAAGCTCAGATTAACAACGTTTTACTACTGTGCACCAGGAGGCAAATAACTATGCAGTACAAGTTTAGAGTTTTGTCTTACTCTATACAAGTAACAGCTGTATGGGTATTGTGTTTGCAATTATCTTTTGCACACATTAATGATGTGGTCAGTCACAGGGCATTTACATCACTATAGTCCACAATATTGTATTCCTACAACAGTGCTAAGGTAATGCTTATTAAATGTTTTCCCATGAGGATAGCACAGCCTTGCGAGCCACATAGTCAATTAGAATGTCCTTCGGTAAATTCTGCTCTGTCAAGGTTCCAAGACTGTTCAGATCCGGTCGTCACTTCCTTTCCTACTAGGTTCCTTTGTCTCTCTGGTGAGCAGCTGTACTCTGTCTTAGATAGAGCTCACAAGGCCATCCTCCTCAGTGGAAGGATGACAGATATACCTGTACATACATTTATTATTCTCTAACCCAGCAGATGACTAATGCTGAATGACATACACCTGCTGCACTGGTTACTGCCAGGGTCAGGGTTCAATCACACTGCAGCTACACTACAGGCAATTACATGCATGATAAGCTCTACTGCCATATTGTAAAATAGAATAATATGCATTATACACTATTTGCTTCTAAACTAGCACGTCATATATATGTTTAAATATATATTTTGCTAACATTCTCCCTCCTTTGATTGCTTCTATTCTATCCAGAAACATATACAACATTATTTCATTCCCTAGCCTCTTCCTCTCTGGACCGTTTAACTAGGCAAGTCATTTGTTGTACATTTCAGAAAGGATTTCATTTTGTATTAACAAATACCACTACAGGTCTTGATACATAGTCTCGGTTACAGATACGTTGACAGAGTCCCTGACTAATACTTACATGCAAAGTATCCCACAACAGACACATGCTCCCAATATGAGCAGAACAACACAAATGGCAATCAAGATATTCAGTATGACTGAACCCCATCCACCAAATGGTTTGTGGAAATGGTTCGTCAGTGGGTTTGGGCCTGGTTCCGCCATGGATGACACCTGCTGTATTACCTCTAGGTGGGCGTTGGTATTGTTCATGTTATGTGGTACTTAGACACAGCGGTCTTCTTTGATAAGCGCGCACGTACCAATTCTCGCCGCCAGGGTGCACTCATGCGCTATTACATTTTGTGACACAACAGTTCTCATTGCATCCAGTTCATCAGTCACAAGTTCAAGAGCGAAATGTCACATTGCTCATTCCTCCGACAGGTTTTGACAACTTCCTCTGTTCCCTGATTGATTTCACTACTCCACAAGCTGGGAGTGTTCCAGCCCAGGATATAACGCTGTCACTCAAGTCCATATGAGTCAATATTCCTTTATCTCTTGCAGAAGAATGGATTTTCAGAACAGCTTCCATTTCACCCACTGGATTAGTAGGTTTCTCGACTGTGTTCCCAGTTCTTCGAGCTATATGTCTTATAGTTCGTTTAGGCACTCCAGAGGCAATTGTGCAGTATGTCATGTGACTGGAGCCAGATAACCCAAAAACAACTGCGGACCAATTCTCAGGTAACCATTGATATGCTTTTTCCCACAAACAAAATAACAATATTCTACTTTACTACTGATGCGGGTTAACTCTGCATGTAACATTTTCCTGTCTATAACAGAGGACTGTTTATACAATTCAGGATGTTTCTGCACATCTTTCCACGTTGTTCTCATGAAGCTTCAATACAAATCATGAATGGTGCTACAACTAGTACTGTGATCTTTGGCTGTTATATGACATTTGTAAGACACAGTTATGTTACAAATACTCCCACCAACTTGAACTGTATCATGTTTATGAAAACAAACAATTCCTTTTTGTGTAACAGGTAAGTACAGTGCCACTTTGTCCTGTGATCTCACAGAACCTGTATCAAAGTGTAAATATTCACAAGTCTCAATCTATCCCCAAGGGGACAACATACATCGGAAGTCCTCCATATGATGTAGGTATGGCAGTACAAACACAGCAATTTAAAATGTTCATAGTCTGTACATGCACACGCGTCATGCCTAGGTATGTCTTGAAGTTTGGATGCCACTCTGTGGCCAGTTCATCACGTATCACTATTTGCATCTGTGTAGTTATATGCAGGTAAGGTCCCAGCAAATGTAAAGTCAACACAAACATGGTTAATAGGTGTATGATCAGTAGGACAGTAAACCAAATGTCTTTGGGGTTGCTTTGTATTGTTATACAGTCTGGCCCGGGTGATTCAGTCTCTATGGTATATCAGCTACAAGATGTAAATCAGACTTGATATCCTTTACCGGTTTGAAAAATGTGAGGTGAACCCAGGACGACCTCTCCACAAACTTTACTGCAGTAGGCATTGCCAACAGTACCTGGTACAGACCTTCACACGTTGGACTCGGAAATTATCTTATTTGGATAACAGTGAAATACACACAGGATACTGGAGTCAGCTATGCGTCCGGCTTCGCTTGCTCTTTATCTGTAAAAGACTTTAACTGCAAAACAGTGTTATTGGTTAACAATCCTCTCATGTCACCTGCTAATGAGCCATCGACCTCCAGCTCTGCAGGCATGACAGCTTTCCACTCTGGCACATGATATGCCATTCCAAATACTACTTTGAAGGGGGTCAAACACTTTACATTTGGAACTGTTGTCATGCTCAGCAATGCTAGAGGTAGACAGCAAATGCAACTCATCTGGGTGTCACCCACCAACCTCCTCAACTTATTTCTCGGGATCCCATTGTACTGCGCCACCAGTCATGCTGACTGTGGGTTGTACATGCAATTTATATTCATGGAAATGCCAGATAATCCCCCAGGTTGCTGGATTGTCTGGTTCACAAAATGTGTTCTATTGTCACTGTAGCTTCTTTACAGTATGCCAGATCTAGGGATACTTTATTTTACTGGGACCTTTGCCACTGCTGCTGCA
This sequence comes from Protopterus annectens, assembly GCF_019279795.1. NCBI lineage: Eukaryota > Metazoa > Chordata > Ceratodontiformes > Protopteridae > Protopterus > Protopterus annectens. The sequence goes on along the minus strand of NC_056725.1, from coordinate 986,219,517 downwards.
TCCCGATTCCTGGTTGGGAATGCTTCTACCCATTTTGATAATATATCTATAATCACTAAACAGTATTTCTTCCCTTCACATTTATTCAGCTGTATACACTCCATACAAATAGTATGGAACGGTTATGGTGGTGTAGGTAAACCCACTGCCTTCGGTTTAAATGCTCCCTGGGCATGATGTTTACTGCAAATATGACACGCTGCTCATGATGTTTGTATGTGGTTCCTAATTCCGTATGTTAGGGATATTCTGTTAACCAACTGTACCATCCCCCCTGTTGAGACATGGCTCTACCCATGGCTCAACAAAGCTGCATATCTGAATACATTAGACGTTAATATTGGCTTTCTCACTGTGGATATGTACAGTCCGTCTTCAAGGATTGCTCCTCGTCATACCCACGTCTGCTTTTCTGCTTTCGTAGTTGATGTTTGCATTGTTTGTAACATTTCTACATCTAGAATGTCTGAGGATTGTCATTCCTCATTCAAAAAGACACTTTCCAACTGTGAGGCTGCTTGTTTTGCAGCTGCATCAGCTCGTGCCTTACCTTTCCTACTGTTATCCTGTTGCTTTGTATTAGCTGCACATTTACAATTAGCTACTTTAGTGGGTAACTGAATGGAATCTAATGCATTCAAGATCAATTGCGCATGATTGATCGGTTTACCGGTGGATGTTATCATTCCCCTATTCTTCCACTGCTGCTCATAAACATGCACTGTACAGACAACATACTGATTATCGGTATAAATGTCCACACATCTGTTTTTCGCTAGAGTACAAGCACGTGTTAAAGCTATCGATTCTGCTGCTTGAGCAGACACCTTATGCTGCAGGGGTTGAGCTTCTACAATCTCATTATCAATAACTACTGCATAACCTACTTGATTCTTTCCTGTAGGTCTCTTTCTACATGATCCGTACACATAAACTGTCACCTCTGCATCATCTAGGAGTATATCAGTGATATCCTGTCTGTGTGGAGTTATTTCCTCCATTTCATATAGGCAACTGTGTGGTGTGCCATACACAGGTGTCGGACATGACGTTGATAGGTTTAATGTTGTACAATGTTCAATCACCATATGAGGTTGACTCAGGGGTATGGTCAAACAAGACAGATGTCTAGCACGGGTCAGGAATGCTATTTTCTCTTGCAGCAGAATGATCGCAACTGCATGAGACACTCTCACAGTGAGAGGGTGGAATAATAACATTAAGGCCGAGGCCTGTACTGCCATGGGTGCTGCAACAACTGCCTGTACACAATGTGGCACTGACCATGCCACAGTGTCCAACTGCGATGAGTAGTAAGCTATGGGGCGTTGCTTACTTCCATGCTGTTGCATCAAGACTGACGTCATATATCCCTGCTTACAATCTACAGTCTGACAACATCTGTTATGATTATTCGGAGACCTAATACAGATGTTGAAGCTATCAATCGTTTTAGTCTGCAGAAAGCTGTTTCTGCTACTGGAATCCAGTGTAGTATATGTTGTGCTGCCATAGGTGTATTAAAGATTAAAGCAGACAATAGAGCAGATTCCAAAGCATTGTTTGGTAACCAGCTTTGACAAATGTTAGTCGGCCCAGGAAGGACATCATTCCCTTCTTGGTAGCTGGCTTGGGTGCTTGTGAAATTGCTGCCTTCCTATCATCATGTAATGTTCTACCCTCCTTGGATACCACATATCCCAGGTACTTGACCTGTATTCTCTGTAGTTGCAATTTATGCTTGCTTAATTTATGTCCCTGTTCTGCTGAATATTTCAATAATGCTATTGTATCTTCCCTACATTGCTGCTGGGTAGGGGCCGCAAGCAGAATATCATCCACATAAAGTAGAACTTGACTGGCCCCGGGTGGAGTAAACACCGGAATGTTGCTAGCCATCTCCTGTGCGAATATCGTTGTACTTTCACAGTATCCCTGCGATAGCCGGGTATGGCTGTATCTGTTACCCTGAATGTACATGCAAAACAATACGTACTATCTGGATGTATAGGTTTTGAGAGGGAAGCATAGCTTATATGTACCACGGTAAGATACTTCTGTGGCGGGTTCATAGCATTCAATATAGTGTGTGGGTCTGGCACCATCGGTACCCTAGGTATTATTACATGATTTACAGCTTGTAAATCCTGTACCATCCGCCATTCCCCCTTTGCTTTTCTATCAGACGATACAGGGGTATTGCATGGTGAATAGTGATTACTTTGTAGATGGGGAATTCCCTCTGTGACTTTACAGATATCTTCTGGTGTCCACGGTCTATACACTAAGGGAGTTGGGTCCTGGCCTTCCTGTCCTGCATGAGGGTTCAGTACTTCAATTAATTGACAGATATCCTCACTCTGTTCTAGTGACTGTCTTCTTACTTGAGTGTCCCTAGGTATGTTACGAGTTCGGGATGTGGTTTCAATAGCTTCTCTTACATTTGGTCGTTGTGATACCTCTGTTGCCACAGGATAACATGGGGGGGACTAGCCTGCCCTCCCACTTCATATCCTGGATGTGGTATCGGAGGTGGTGGGGGGGTGGGGTGGTCTGTCGCTACTACTGTATTATTATCTTCTTTGTGTACGTATGATGCTTTCGCATTTCTAGTGTTCTGTTCCCTTCGGTTCACTACCTCAATCCACCTATGTGCTTAACAGATACCCAATTGTCGCTGTTTTTTCGCCTGCACATCTTAGGGTTGCCACCTTTTCAAATGCAGAAAGTGGGACATTAGTGTTAGGAATGTGTAATTTGGCAGGGCAAAACATACCCATGGCCAGTACTAAGGACAGCAATTCACTTTTTGCCAGGAGAGCAACCTATTCTTGTAGCATTTGAGTTGCTTATTCTGTTTATTATGATATGTTGGTGTTTCAGATACAAAATTACTGTTTTATGCTACCATTTAAGAAGATATCTGTGAAATCTTTGTCCTAAGATATCAGGACATTTGCCATTTGTTCAGTTTGTTTGCAGGACACAACTGGCCAAAGAGGGACTGTCCCTCACAAAGTGGGACAGGTGGTTACCCTAGAACATCTGCATCACATTTTCAGTGATTCCAATGTTTCAGTAACGATATTTTGTCTAATATACCATCAATGTCATATTTATTACCCCATTTTGCAGAATATCTCACATTATGTGCTCTCTGCAATTGCATATACTTCACGTCACCCGTCAAACGCGGATCACATGATCTGTTTGTGCACTAATCTCCCATATCCTCTACACGACTGTTACGTAACCCTTCTCTCGTACCACGTGGTATCTCCTTCCCTGTATCCACTGTAGTGTCTACAATGACTATTTACTCTGTGTTCCCCTGATCTATGTCCAGATTTAAAACTACTTGGATTGGCCTTCGACCTGCTATCACAACTGTTAACAGAAACACAATGTAGTCTGGTCCCTGATCTACAATAGAGACAAAGAGGCAAACCCTCCTTACCTGAGCCTCCTGTTTATGACTGCACGTTTTCTTCTTGGGATCCAGTTTTCCGCTTTTCAGCCACAGATCAGACAGTGGACAGCCTCTTTACACACAACAATTCAGTCGGAGGTCTTTTCACTCAAGAAGAACAATTTAGGCAAATTCTCCTGCGCAGATGTCTAACCACCCATGCACTCTGACCTGTAGCTTACCAAGGGAATTCCGGCTAAGAAAGACCACGATGTCAAATAAGTTGTTAAAACCAGACTGTAGAAATCAGTAGGCTTTTCTAAGTGACAGTCAATAACACAGGAAGCTCGGGTTCACAACGTTTTAGTAGTGTACACAGGTATGTCAATCACCATAAAACGCTGTCGCTGTGGGCAATCTGGAAGTTCACACAAAGTAAAAAACACACCTCCGTGTATAGAAAGTACTGTCGATGCGCAAAAAAGAAACAGCAGAGGCAGAGCGCGACAACGCACTGTCCCGTTTCAAAGTTGCATTAAGGCAAAAGCATAAACACTTCCCACAGTTCAAATACCTACAAAGGTATTCCGTAAGCTCACCAAGACGGTTCAGTGTTGAAAAAGTACTGAGCTTTAAGTCAATCCTAGGGAACTAAAACGCCAAAGTAAATCCAATATACTGCTCCAACACAGGAAATTGCAGTCGGTGATTCCAAGAGTAAAAAATCAGCTTTATTGACCAAACAAGTAAGCGCTTTCGCCGTTAGGCTTTCTCAAACTCTACAAAAGCACAAGTTTGCAGTCATTTAAATAATTGATACTAGTCAATGATAGGTGGAGCATAAAGCGCCACTAACTACAATATTACATACTTTTCATTTACACATAAAATAAAATAAAATAAAATGCAAGGCAAGATTGCCTTTTATATAAAACGGCAAACAACCTTAAAAACATTATCAACACATTCCCAGCAAACACATAAACCACATTTTAAAATTGTGTAAAGCTTTGTTGCATGAATGTAATGAACATAAGATGTTGACAGGGTAAAAACATATTAGAATTGTACAAAGCCACTGTTAACAAACAAGTATATCTAATCCATTTATACAATTAAAAACTTGATGGATACTGAGTGTATTTATGCCATGACAACACAACATAGAGGTGTCTGTAAGAAAATGATTTACTGTCGCTCAGATGCACAATGAAAATAAACTAATCTATCCAAAAGAAGAGAAGGGGAAGGGGGGCTGTACATAAAAAATAAAAAATATAAAAAATAAAAAATAATATGAGCGTGTAACCTAAAAAATGTACCTATAAACAAATATATGTCTCTCTATTTTCCATAAATACACTCAGTATCCATTAAGTTTTTAATTGTATAAATGGATTAGATATACTTGTTTGTTAACAGTGGCTTTGTACCATTCCAATATGTTTTTACCCTGTCAACATCTTATGTTCGTTACATTCATGCAACAAAGCTTTACACAATTTTAAAATGTGGTTTATGTGTTTGCTGGGAATGTGTTGATAATAAGGTTGTTTGCCGTTTTATATAAAAGGCAATCTTGTTTGGTCAATAAAGCTGATTTTTTACTCTTGGAATCACCGACTGCAATTTCCTGTGTTGGAGCAGTATATTGGATTTACTTTGGCGTTTTAGTTCCCTAGGATTGACTTAAAGCTCAGTACTTTTTCAACACTGAACCGTCTTGGTGAGCTTACGGAATACCTTTGTAGGTATTTGAACTGTGGGAAGTGTTTATGCTTTTGCCTTAATGCAACTTTGAAACGGGACAGTGCGTTGTGCGCTCTGCCTCTGCTGTTTCTTTTTTGCGCATCGACAGTACTTTCTATACACGGAGGTGTGTTTTTTACTTTGTGTGAACTTCCAGATTGCCCACAGCGACAGCGTTTTATGGTGATTGACATACTACGTTTATATTTTTCTACGCTGTTGACTGACACTCTAGCTGCTGTATTTTTGGTGATTTTGTTATATTTAGTGTACACAGGTAGGCAAAATAATATACAGTCCAAGTATGAGAGTTTTGTCTGACTCTATACAGTAAGCAATTTCTTTATATAGTGTTTACAATCAGCTTTTGCCCACCTTACTGACGTGGTCGGTCACAGGGCATTTCCATCACTATGGTCCGCAATGTTCTATACATACGTGGGTGCTGCGGTCATGCTTTTAAAATGTTTTCCCATGAGAATAACACAGCCTTGCAAGGCACCTGGTCAATTACAGTGTCCTTCTGTGATTGTAGGTGTTTCAAGGACCCTGGACTGTTCCGATACAATAGTCAGTTCATTTCTTAATACGTTCCTTTGTCTCTCTGGTAAGGAGTTGTACTCTATCTTCGATAGAGCTCACAAGGCCATCCTCCTCAGGGGAAGGGAGGATATTATGCATGTACATACATTTATTTTTCTGTAACCCAGCAGATAATTAATGCTGAGAGACATAGGCCTGCTGTACTGGTTACTGCCAGGGTCAGAGTTCGATCACACTGCAGCTACGCTTCACCAATTACATGCATGATCATTTCTACTGCCATATTGTATGGTACAATTCAATGCATTATATAGTATTTTGCTTCTAAACTGGCACTTCATATGTGTTTCTATATATATTTTTCTAACAACATCCATCCGGCCATATGCATGTTGTTCCGTCCTTTACCTTGACCGTGTGTATTTGGCCGTCCGGAAACGCTACTCTCCACATGTGATGTCCCACCTTCCCCTTCTGTGCCTGTGGCACCCTGTTAGGACGTCCTGTTTGGTAGGCACATGTTCCGCTATATGTGTTTGACTTCTCTGCATAGCTAATCATTGATGCGGTGGTTCAACAACCCGACTTGTCCACATGTGTACAGTTATTTGCACCGTGGCGTGTGCAAACCTATATGGTTTGGATGGGTACATACCACATGCGGGATGTACACATTCTGCAGACACATTCACATGCAGCCATTTCCATATCTGTACCTGAGGTGGGTTGGTGACATGTGGGGTACATATTTGCCCACGTGGCACTGCCTAACACAATACTTCTTACCACATTTCAGGTATGCCCATTGTGTGTAGGTGTGTAGCTGCACAAGGATGCTAGCTGGTTTGGGTGCACAGGCGTACATGGGTGGGACTTACATGCTACAATGGGGCTATTGTGTATTACATCTGCATGCATGGGTTCTGCTTCTGGATATTACACTTAGACATACGCCGTCCTGTGTATGCGACAAACACGTTGCTGGGTGTGGGACATGTTGCTATGCACATGTTTGCCTGTGTTTAGGGTATCTTGGTTCCTTCCTGTTGTTATGTCGACACAGCTACCCGGCTGTGTACTCTCACTACTGCTTGTGACCATTATGGTTGACACCTTTTCCAATGCCCATAGTGGGACATCTTTTGTGGAAACATCGGATTTTGCAGGACAACACATACCCACAGCAAGTGGAGTTGACAGAACTTCACTTGTTTGCCATAATATACGCTTATTCTGTTAGCATTTGGGTTCCTTATTCAGTTTCTTATGCCATGTATGTGTTTCGTATACAAAATATATGTTTTATGCTACTATTACAGGTATATGCGGGAATATTTTTGGCAGGAAATCTCAGGTCATTTGCCATTTTTTCGAGTTTTGGCGGGACACAGCTGTCCAATGAGGGACTGTCCATAGCAAAGTGGGACAGCTGGTAACCCTGGTGACCATGCCCATGTCGCTACTGGGGTTGCCACCTTTTCCAGTGGCCAAGGTGGGACATTTTCGGGACTCACATCAGATTTTACAGGCCGACACATACCCACGGTCACTATATAGCACAGAACTTCACTTGTTTGCCTAAATAAAAGCTTATTGTTGTAGCAGTTTGGTTGCTTATTCTGTTTCTTGTGACATTTAGGTATTTCAGTTACGGAAATAACCATTTCATGCAACCATTACATTAAATACAGGATATCATTATGTCCTACAATCTTAGCACATTTGCCGTTTTTAATATTTTTTATCGGGACACAACTGCCCATAGAGGACTGCCCTCGCAAAGTGGGACAGGTGGTAACCTTAGTCGCTACTCCTATGTCGGTGCGGCGCTGACATGCTGCGTACACCTTCTCTGGGTATGCCCACTGGCGGTGCATTGCGGACAAACACGGTGTTACGCGTATCCTTTGTTCCTTGGACGGGTACACTTAGGGCTTCGTGGGTTGTATTTGCTTCTCCGTTTTGTTGGGACGGGTACTATGTTGCATACTCTACGTGCATTTCATTCTGCACGGGCCCTGGCTGCTGCCATTACTATTATGGGCGGACCGTGGCAGTCAGCACATTAGGTTGCTCATCGCCTGCCGGCTTAGCCACGCCTCCGGACGCATCCTACTTGGGCTCGCTCATGTACACTACGCACGTGTCTGTGGTTGCAGCGCGCTCTCATTACTATGCATATGGCGCTACTACGCCGACTATTCACTGCACCGCCGGCGCAGGCCTTACACCAGCCTTGCGCCGAGCTTCATGAATCCCGGGGTATATGATCAGTGGGAAATCAGTCATTCAAGGATAAAGATTCTAAGAAGAAGTTGGGAAAATATTGCATCTGACAATATTACTACCTAGGATGATGGTAATATGTGGTATAAAAATACAAAGATGTGGCAGACAAATAGTGAAATATGTATTCCACAAAAAGATGTTTTAAGAAAGAAAAAAAGTCTGTAAGGCTAAATATGTCAATACGTGTAGTGGGAGACTTTAAATGTAACTTAAGGAAGAAAAGTAGAAAAAAACAGCACATATTAAAGTGATAAAAGAGTCAAAAGATATTTAGGGTTGAAAATAAGGAAACTAGGGACTGAAATACAGAAGATGAATTTTTGCAACTAAAATAGATGCAGTAACATATTCAAGAGATACAAAGAAAGTGATGGTGTGGAAATGGCTGATGGGGTGGAAATGGCTGAATTTTTAAATCACAGAGCAGTATGGGCAAGATTCAGAAATGATAGGCAATAAATAAAGGAAATGGAATAAAAATTTAAATGATGAGGATAGCAAAAATGACAAAGTATTAGAAGAACACAGAACATTATAAAAAGAGAATATGCCAGTGAGAGTGTGGTATGAAAATAGGAGTGTTTGGAGAATGTTCAATAATAAAAAGTATAAAATATTTTTTTTTGTAGAATTTAACAAAGAATGAAAAGAAGAGTTAAGATAGAATGTGAAGAAACCATGAGAAGGTATGAAAAACAGATACAACAAGGAAGTGACAGAATAAGAGAAACAGAAAAAGAACTGCATAAAAGTAGAGAGAAAGTAAAATCAATTAAGAAACAGTACATTTCAAATTTTTTAAGAAAATAAGTTAAAGCAAAACTGGAAAGGTGAATGATAAATGATTGAAAGAAGAAAATATAAAATAAAAACTAGAGCAAGTTGTCAGCTGAAAATTTTGTAAGCAGAATGTATGAAAAGGAAAATGTAAAATGTGAAATGTGAAAGGTGAGAGAGTGTTTGCAAATGTTAAGAAACATTTAGAAAACAAAATTAAAAATGAATAGTTGGATAAATGTATAAGAGATAAAAGGGAGGAATCAGAATCAGGACTGGATGGACTAAATTATAGATATTATAAAGAAATGGATGATACTGAAAAAGTATGTTTGTTAAATACTGAACGGGTGATTGAAGAAAGGTATGAAAGTAGAGATATGTAGTGCAGGGATTAACTCCATATGGAAAAAGGAGTAATAAAAAGATGCAAAACAATGAAGCCCAATAGGACTAGAAGTTAATTCTTTAAACACAGAAATAGTGCAAACAGAATGCAGAAATTATTGGACAGAGTTATAGGAGATGTGGGTTTTGTGGGACAGGAAGAATGGTCAAAGACATTTAGTAATGGTAAAATTAGTAATAGATATTATTTTCAAAGAAAACAAAGTGATAAGATTAGTATCACCTGATGCAGTAAAAGCATTTGACAGGGGTGAAAAACAAGGAAACGTGTAACATATTAGAGCCATGTGGGACTGGAGAAAAACAGTGACTCTACTAAGAATGAGTTATGAAAAATACTGCAAGAAAGTTATTCTAAATAGATAAATGGGGAGAAATGAGAGTTAATACAGGAGTTAAGCAAGAATGTTCCATGAGAATGTGTCTTAGTGAATTAGTTATAGATGCAAAGATACAAATGTCCACTTGTAGAATGAGAAAAGCAAGGGAATTCTAATACCTATGTGCTTATCAAGTGCAGATGATTGACTTAATGTGGTTTGAAACAAGGTTTGGATAACTGAGATTGTGGTAAGGACTGTAAAATTGTTAAAACAGCTAGATTACAGTTAAGCAAGGGGTAAGGACTGTAACAAATGTTAAAACAGCTAGAGTACAGTAAAGCAAGAGGGTCAGTGAAATTATGGAATGAGTAGGAAGGGAGTCAGTGAAATTATGAAAATGAATATGATATAGTTTATCAGAAGTATATGTATTTAGAGTGATATTTGGAAAGTATGAAAGTATAACAAAACAATGGAGAGAAATAATAGATGAAATTAAAATATCTGTGGTTTGCTGCAAATTTTTTATCAATTAAGAAAAAAGGTATACATATTAAATTCTTATCCACAGGGAAAAATAGTATACTTGGGAGATGTACATTCCTACAACAAAGACAGAAAATGTTAGAGTTATGTTTCAGTTGTATATTGAGGTCATGGCCAAACACATTTAAAAGAGGAGTGATATGTAAGAAAAATGAAGAAGGTTTGAGTTAAAAAGTGTAGGATATTTATCATTATGTGTCTGTTTTGGGTAATAGGGAATTGAAATAGGGAATGAAAAAGTGAGAGAAATAAAATTATAGGAAAACTTATATATGTGAAATAAGATTAAGTAAGGAAAAATGAAGGGAAAGAGAAAATAAAAGCAGAAAAAGACAGAAGGGGAAAGAATATGAAAATGAGGTTAAGATATGGACGTTAAAATGTAATGAAATTGAGGGAAACAGAAAGGACTGGCATGATATTGTCATGGAATAATAATTAATAATTATATTATTAAAAATAATGTAATAATAATGATTCATATCCCAAGAAAAGAATTAAAGTAATGACGAAACAATGTTATAAAAATAGAAGAGAAAAGGTTGAGCAGTTTTATTAGGTGAAGGATTTCCTGTGGAGAATATTGCTGGATAAATTACCTGTAATAGCTAATATGAAATATAAAGTAATGGGGAGACAATAAGAACTATTATGAATGTAATGAGGAAGAAAGAGCAAAATATTGTTTTTTTTATGGTGTAAAAAGAATGAAATATTTTGGATAAAGTTTAAATGATTATAAATGGAAAGGATTTAGGAATATAAATACGGATGCAATATTGTTTGGAAAGTTTGAAAAAGGTGGGCAATGTAAAACTGAAAAATGGGGCAAAATATTGTTTGTAGCAATATGGGTCTTGTGGAAGCGATGATGGTCAGTATTCATTCATTGCTATGTGAAGTGTAGCAATCATGTTGGCATTGTGCAGTGCTGCCGAAACAAAAACTCCCTATTTGTATTCATTAAGCATTTCTACATAATGTGTAGAGCCACCAAACAATGCAAAATGGCAGAATATGCTAATAAAAGCATAAAGAGCTGAAGTACATGCTAAATAACCAATCCAATATGGTGGCGCTATTCAGAAAGCTATAAAGCAATTGTATGCACTTGGCATAGGTTTTTGCCATCTACATCAAAACTCTTTGGAATAGAGGCATGATTACACTTAGAAAAAAAACATGCTTGGGGTTGCTGCAACTATTACTATGCTGCATAGGCAGCAGGCTTTAAATCCAAGTGCTGCTGCTGCCGGACCTCTAGCAAGAAGGGGGTGGGTGTTTATAGCCCATTTAACTTATCATGGACTGCATGAAAAAGAAATTGTTGACACATAAAAGGGAGACATGGAAACACTAGAAAAAATATACAGCCTCTGCTGTCCCCATCTTGGGCCCCAGGGAAATTGTGGAGAATCCATCCAAGTTGAAACAAAGCTATGTTTAGCATTACGCATACTAGGCACTGGTACTTTCCAGAGACTCATGGGGGATGTATTAGGAGTGTCACAGGCATTAGTTTCTAGAATATTGCATCATTTTCTAAATGCAATGTTACTACATACAAGGGAGCATGTCTGTTTCTCACAAATGTCAGAGTAGACAGCAAGAATAATGCATGAATTTTTATGCAATAGCACACCTCCTTGACATTTTGGGGGCCACAGACTGCACAAATACATCCACAGTAAAGGGATGCACTCAATCGACTGTCAGGTTATCTGTAATGCCCAAGGGATCATCTACAACGTCTGTGCAGGTAACACCCTGCAGTTTCTATGGCACACATATAGCACACCTGTGAGCTGTACATCAGGTTTGCTATGGGAGACATTCCTCAAGGGCATCTAGTGAGGGATGCAGGTTATTCATTGGAGCCCTGGCTCATGATACCCATGAGAAACCAACACAACCCAACCAAGCAAAGATACAATGAAGCCTGTGTTCAAGATAGTAATATTATAGAAAGTGTGTTTGGTTTGCTTTATCATGGTTCCAGTGTCTAGACACATCAGGAGGGGCACTGCAATATGACCCAGGCACCTGTGCTGAAATTATTCTCTGTGCCATGTTATGCAATCTAATTCTCAGGAAACAGCTTCAGCAAGGGCAATAAAGGGCAGGACCACAGTTTCTAGGAACACAGGCAGGGTCACCAGCAGCAGCAGTAGCAGATGCAGATGAGGAGTCTGAGGGAGAACTACCAGTTAAAGATGGTGGTGGTAGATAGAAGAATCTGCAGTATGACCTGGCTCGGGCTAAGATGCAAACAATAGCACACAGGATCACTACCAAGCTCAAAGTCTAAGATCCCATGCACATACACACAGGAAAACTGATCCTGTCAGACACACAACCTTTACTTAACCGTGCAATGACTGCTTTCTGATAGCATCAGACAGGGCTAACCCTCAACCACACAGTTGTTACCTGCAGTAATGACAAGGGCAAGTGTGAAAGTTGTTAAAAAATGTTATATAACTGATTATGCTTCTAAGGATATATCTATATGCCTCTAAGCAGAAACTTTTGTCTGATATGTACAGTTATGTCAGTAATGCCTCCTCTGTAAAAAGTCTGAAACCAAACAGGTATATTTTAGAAGCAATGGCTTGCATCAAGCATTTCAATTGACCATCAGCCATACAACATGGAACAGATCAAGTATACCTTTATTTGCATGAATATACCATGAAGCAAGTCTGAAGTACCCAATGCTTCCAATGCTGTAATGACAATACAAACTGAAATATGATGTTGTACAACAATACAGCAGTAAACCATTTACAAATTAGTAGGAACAAGAAAACAAAAACTTTAGCTATGCAATACATATTGATAAATACAATCCTGTTAATAACTGCTCATTAGCTATTCACTGTGTGAGTCAGTCTTTTATGCAACCCTAAGTACAAAAGACATGTGCAATGGTTAGGGCACAGCCATCAACATTTACACAGGGTGGGAGAGAGGGTATGATGGCAAAGTTGACACCAAAAAGTGAGTGTGTGTAAGTAAAAAATGCATGCATATCTCAGAGTATACAGTTTTCAGGGCCAGTAACAGCTATAGCACTCAACAGTATTGTTTAGATAGCTTGCATGCATGTAAAGTGGTTTGGGCAAGTGAATTTTTATGCGTGTGTGTGTGCGTGTGTGCGCGCGCGTGTGTGTGTGTGTGTGTGTGTGTGTGTGTGTGTGTGTGTGTGTGTGTGTGTGTGTGTGTGTGTGTGTGCGTGTGTGTGCGTGTGTGTGTGTGTGTGTGTGTGTGTGTGTGTGTGTGTGTGTGTGTGTGTGTGTATGCTTGGACATAATCCAGCACTGTGTTAGCACTACAACCTGGAAGCTTGTACAGGTGAGAGCTGTGCATGGCAGACTACTCAGATCAGTGTCATTGCCCCTGACCCCTAAAATTACCTGACTATGAATAGTACTAGTACTTTCATAGCCCTGGCTAGAAGTTAGGGTGCTACCTGAATGTGAGTGATGTCTCCTGAATGAGCTCTCAGCAGGACTATTTCTAGAACTATGACCTCATGACCTATGACATCTGGGTGTGGACACTGCAATCACTGACAGAGCAGTGGATGTAGTTTCACAGTTGGAGTGGGATCCTGCATGACCATGCCTGCTAACACCAGATGATGGAGCAGCCCTCTGACCACATGGATGTACACTGTCCTGAACAGATGTTCCATTAGTTGCTCACATTGTTCAAGGAGTCACTCATGTCAGAATGCATAACATTCAGTAGTTGCACTATTTCTTCTGAGGCCTAGGTGGAACATTCTTGTGCTTCCACTACGGCCCTACATATACATCTGGTGGCACCTAATGACAAACCAGCTTCAGGAGGAGAGTGGTCAGCAGGAATCCTCTGAGCAGCCCTACCAACCCTCCTGTGTGGCAACACACCCTCACAATGGCTATCAGGAGAGGCAACAAGCTCTGCAACCAGAGTAACCACACCACCATGATCAGCTGTGTTAACACTTACTAAGGGTATGTCAGGGAGAAGAGACTTAAAAAAAAGAGCTCCAGTAGATTGACTGATGTAGGAGACTGACAGTCCTAACAGTTATTGGCCATCAGTAGGAATGATTATTTATATTAAAGGGAGTACTATAACCATTGTTAAGGATAACATATGTGATAAAAATGGAGATAGAGTTGCTATTTAGAAAGGATAGATAATCAAAAGATGCACCAGACAGAAAGAAAGGGATATACAGTACCTGCAGTGACTGCAGTCTTTGTTTAATATCATGTGAGCACATGCTATGCTGTTTGCAATATCAAAATCATGCAGACATTCACAGTCAAATGTCAAAGGATATCTTTCATAACTTGCTTATGTTGCACTTACAATGTGACTTGATATGATGTCACATTATCATTACATCTAAAATATTTTTACTTTTCACCTTGCTAATAAATGTCTTTATCTGTGACCAGTCTGGGAAGTACAATTAAATGATTGCTTTTAATACCTTCATTTGATGGTTCAAATCCATAAAGCTCCCCATTGCAATGCAAAACATCATTTGGTCCAACATGTACATGTAATCTTCATTATTTCATTATCTACAATGCTTTACACACACACACACACACACACACACACACACACACACACACACACACACACACACATATATATATATATATATATATATATATATATATACTTTTTTTTATCATTACACTCCACTTGGCAGCATGAAAATAACTTACATGGCCTAAGTAAAAAGGTGAAAAATGTAGTTTAGGCTGCCATATGTAGCCAGACAGGTGGCATTGTACAGCTGTCAACACTCTGTGTAGTACTCAGGGAAGAAAA